>NC_135419.1:11311173-11626530 GCF_051991245.1 Festucalex cinctus
TTTCCCATTCTCTGCTCCTTTTCTCATTTTTGTGCTGCCAAATTATATTTATTCTGACATTTTTTTTTTCCTTGAGATGCTGTTCCAACAGGCGCCAAATAAAGCCTCAAAACGAAATTGCACTCAAATGATAATAAACTGATATGTTTTAATATTTTTCCAACACACAAGAAAAAAAAGCACACGTTACATTTTAAAGAGGCATTTCTTTTTTTCGCTGTGTAGTTGTTGTTTTTTTTGTTCCGCCATGTAAATGTTTCTCAAAAAAGTGCTGAAATATCTTACCTTTATAAAGACAGCGAGAAAATAAGACAGAAATGGGAGTGGGGGGTAAACACGCAGCCTGAAACTTAATGAAAATAAAAACAACAACTGTCAATCACTGCAGAGGTAGGATGTAAATAGAAAACAACAAATGTCCAATTAGGTCCCGGAATTGCCTTCCACTTCGGTTTGAGAAAAAAATGGGGTGATAAGTTCCTTAGGTCCAAAACAAAAAACGAGTCCGCAAATAAATAGAGTCCGCTGTGTTTTCACGGGTTCCCCGTACACGAGAGTGTCCACGCGGGGAGGCAGTACGCGTACGGGTAGTAGTAGGAAGGCTGCAGGGAGAGCAGCGGAGGCCGCAGCACCTCCCCGGGGCCGTACTGTCTCTGATCGTCTCGCACCAGCACCTTAACCGCCACCTTCTTGGCGGCCGGCGTGGACGCCATCAGGTCGGCGGCCATCTGGCGACGCTTGGTCTTGTAGCGCCGGTTCTGGAACCAGATCTTGACCTGAGTCTCTGTCAGCTTGAGGGAGGCGGCCAGGTCGGCGCGCTCGGGTCCGGAGAGGTACCGCTGGTGGTTGAAGCGGCGCTCCAGCTCGAAGACCTGCGCGTGCGAGAAGGCCGCCCGGGAGCGTTTCTTCCTCGCCTTAATGGGCTGCTGCTCGGCGCTCTTCTCGTCCGCCGCGCAGCCGCAGTCTGCGAGATGTCATACGGGTACTTTAGGGAAGGTTTCGTTGAAAAACACACCCGCGAAAAGCGTTCCATCATATTTCACATTTGAATGAAATGAAAATGACAATTACTGCTTTTTTTTTTTTTTTTTTTTTTTTTACTTGAACCCTTTTTACTGCTTTTTTTTTATTAACTCAATTGACGTTGTGCTTCTCCTTCTGATGTGTGCGCTGTAGTCACCAGGGGGCAGTATAATAGAAACATGGAGTACAGTCTTCCCTCGCTATAACGCGGTTCACTTTTCGGGGTCTCGCTGTATCGCGGATTTTTTCTAAGTGCAATTTTGCATATTTTTTTACAGTAATATACCCATTTTATAAAATTTATGAAGGTTTGAACATTGTCAATGTTTGAACAAGAGAGAAATGGGAGAACATGTAAATGCCTCAATGAGAAAAGTGTATAAATTGTGCGGTCGGGGATTTTAGAGCCTTAAAACATTTATAAGAGTTGTAAAACATAAAGCTAACTACTTCGCGGATTTCATTTATTGCGGGTATTTTTTGGAACCTAACCCCAGCGGAAAACGAGGGAACACTGTACAGGCATGTTGTAAAAACACTTGCGTCCAAAACAACCCATATAGTTGTCAAAATAGGACCAACTTCCATCCAACTTCCATTTGGGTCTCACTTGACGCCCCCCCCCCCCCCCCCCCCCCCCCCCCCCAAAAAAAAAAATAGAATAAAAATAATTGGGGTTATTTTGCACCAAAAATAAATAAATATTTTTTGTTGTTGTTTTGTAGTTTATTCATTTCACCCAACTTTTTGAGTGAGATTAATTGCTCAATACCCCAAAAAAAGTTTAGTCAAATTGGTAGTTGGTCCCTTTTGACCCACAATATTTCAGACCCAATTGTTTGCACCTTTGTGTGACCAATCACTCCCAAAAAATATGGGTAAAAAATAACCCAATTTTTTGGGTTGTTTTATACAAAATGGCCCAATTTTTTGGATTGTTTTATGCAAAACAATCCATCAGGTCAAGGTCAAATTGACCCAAATACTGCATCAATACTTTTTTTTTCTTTTTTTTCTTTTTTTTACACAAATTGTGTATATTTTTAGAATCTGGAGACAGAGTAGACAGTCACATCTCCTCAGTAAGGAGTGAAATATCGTTGTTCTTCACAGAGGCTAAAGAATATATGCAATGTGAGCACCGTTATCTGGCAATGTGTTGCTCCACGTTTGTTGTCAAAATGTTGCTTGGATGCTTAAAAGGCTGCAACAAACCCGTCTATGGCATTTTTCATTATAAGGACTTAATTAAGGCAAAAGTACAATATGTGGTTGCTTAAATATACACAAATTTAATTTTTGTTTATGTTTAGTTTGACACTAAACTTGGAAGTTGCATTAAAGACTATATACTTGAATTGTGCATTCTGATAAGGTAAGCTCACCATCACGACTGCACTTGTATCTCAATTTTTCCTCACAGGTCAAAGCAAAAGAATCAGCAGAACAGTAGCTTGTGTTTTGAAAAACTCAAGTCAGGTCACTCGTATCTCAAGGCACCTTTGTATTTAAGGATACAACTATTGTATTTTTAAGAGATGTGGTGGGAAAAAAAATGTTAAATGTGAAGAAAACGTTATACCAAAATGCAATGAAAACTAAAATGCATTCAATAAACCGAAAGTAGACACACCTTATTCAGTTTTGTCTTAGGTTTGACACCTGTGCTCAAGTGGCACTCAAAAGAATCACGATACATATGTGCATTTGTAATATTTGTTATTGAAATATATTTCAACACCACCTTACCCTTTTTTTTTGTAAAAAGGCGAAAACCAACACTTTTGAATGTAATAAAATGAATGAAGTGCACGCTACCTTTCCTCTATAGTAGCATGAAGCTCAATGAGATTACTTATTTATGCTTATTTTCATGTGTATTTTTTTTCTTTTTTTTATTCTCTAGCATTATTTGTTATTATAGTTAAAGCAAGTTTTACAGTTTAGGAATCCCATTCTATTCTATCTATAGTCTTTCATGTCTTTCAGGGTTTCCCAAACTTCTATTCCACCTCAAGATTAAAATTCAAACCAAATCTATATGCCAAACTGCATATACTAAACTGGTATATCATGGTGAAACTGCATGTAAAAAGGAAATAAATTACAAAGTCTAGCAGTCTAATCAGACTATTCTAAAAATATACGTTTGATATGGCTGCAAGAATATTTGTTTACGTCATAATTTGTTTCACACTTAAACATGAGTAATTTTACCACAAGTGTATTTTCTATTACTGTTATTATATATTTTTGATTAGCCTGGTTTGGAGAAATCACTTAAGACCTCATATGTGGAATTGAATTTTAAATAATACTCTTGTGATAACAGAATACCCAAGAACATTTTTCTAAGGTTTTGGTGTTGCTGTTGTTGCTTTTTATATTCAAATCAGATTAAGTGCTCATATACTCAAAACGTGGTGTATGTATTACTCTGTATTACTGCAAATGGAGACGTTTATTTTGCAAGTTGTTATTAATTGAAAAAAAACAAAAAACTATAACGGTATTTGAAATAAGATATGCTAATTGATGTAATTGCTATGAAATTCACTTTCATTATAGTGTTTGGATGTATAAAGTCGATTAAAAAAATAAATAAGTAAAATTCTAAACTTGATTAGCATCCTTGCAGGACGATTAAAACTCAGGGTTGCACAGGCTGACGTCTGTAGGACACAAGGTGCAAGGCGGCCAAATAATCCACCAAAATTTCAAAGAAATCAAAAACAATAAATGGGTCTGAGTGACTTACATACACAAATGCATTTGCATTATTTTGGATGATGGCCCATAGGGAACTCTGAATCCCTTCAAGGTGCTACTCATGCGTAAAACCTGACATACCCAATATCTATTAATGTTTTTGTTTGTTTTTTTAATGATGGGGGTGGTTTGAATAACAAAAACAAACACATAAAAAAAGTATCTAATTGGCGTCGTTTTGATGCATCGTGTGGTCCCCGAATCTCTGAAGTAATCCAGAATTTGTACGAAAATTCTTCGTCACGCCGTCTCACTTTCCTTTTTTTTTTTTTTTTTTTTTTTTTAAGTCGTTGTAAATAACACTTTTTTTTTTGAGTAGTCTACTAATAGATTTTTATGATGTGCTGCAACACTTACATTTACCATCGGTGTAAGGTTAACTTCACGTATACGTTCTTTAAGGTGGGACGTTTTGTGAATAAATACGCACAACGTCTATCAAAACGTTATTGAAGTCTATTTGTTGGGCATGCAACTAGTCATAGAACATTTTTTTAACGAGAGCAATCTATTTATTTATTTATTTATTTATTTAAATATCGGATAGGACCTCTGACCCGCTTAATATAATACCATGCGTAAAATCTGTATACGCAAATAACGTTACTACTTCTTTTTTTTTTAAACATAAATATAAACATTGCCTATTAACCAACACTATTAGTCTCGTCATGGTTGCTGCACTGTACAGCTTCAGCACTATAAGTCTTATTAATAAGATAAGTTTTATGAATAAAGTCGACTTAAAAATGATCAAATTGGCTTCGGTGCACTTGAAGGATTCGCGCTCTTACCTGCGGCGTTATTGAGCTCACTGTCACTCTTGGTGTTGTCCACAGCTGCGGATTCGTGGTCCGTCTCCTCCTGCGGACTCTCCTCCGGCACGTCCGACGCGTTCCCGGCGGCGTCCTTCTCCGGCTGCAGACCCTGCGCGACCCCCGGCGCCTTGGCGTCGTTGTCCTCGCTGAGCCCAGAGTCCGAGTCGTAGCTTTTCTCGGGAGGCTCCCCGGAGGCTGCGTGCACGTCCCCGAATATTTTCCAGCACGTCGTCTTGGAGAAGCACACGTCCAAATCGGGCAAGTGCCTGCCGTCGTCCTTCTTGTTCAGGATGGCCTGGATGGAGAACGGCATGAGCGCGTTGCCACGGACCGCCATGTTCGGATTGTGAAAGTTTCGATAAAAGTGGTGAGATTAGGCGGGTCGGCTGGGGAAAGTGTGGGTCAGATCATCCGTGGATGAACGTTGAGCTCCGCTTGAGTGCCGCGTTCTCGCTCGCATCCCCGCGGGAACAAGTCGCTGCTAAGTCCGCCGGCGCGATGCTGTCCCTCCGCATAGCTGT
Source organism: Festucalex cinctus (assembly GCF_051991245.1). Classification (NCBI taxonomy): domain Eukaryota; kingdom Metazoa; phylum Chordata; class Actinopteri; order Syngnathiformes; family Syngnathidae; genus Festucalex; species Festucalex cinctus. Next base: position 11,316,305 of record NC_135419.1, read on the forward strand.
GCCATCAGCGCGGGCTGTCTTCGAGCTCCGGCCCTTTTCAGACAACTTTTTTCTTTTTTTGCCGTGCCTTACCTGTGACTGACAGCCTCCCGGCGCCGCCTCCCCATTCGTCGAGAGCGGAGGGCAAATCACTTCCGGATTGGCGACCGTCATCCACGTCATGCTGCTTTCAGGAAACTCGGACGTATCAAGACAACCTGCTCAGTTAGCTACCACACGTTTTATGTAAAAATACATGTTTTCAGTTATTCTGCTCTGTATTACATTTTTATTTTTTATTTCACAGGTTACAGCTGCGCCATATTTTAATAAATGATAGTTTTATCGTCTATATCGACCTTAAATCACGATTTTTCCACTTTTCAACATTGCATTTGAACACATGAATACTATTCAAAAGTAGTTTCACTTCCGTTACCTATTAAAAATCCAGACTTATTGATATTATTATTATTATTATTATTATTATTATTTACCTTTATTAATAGCATTCATATTTTTCGTGTTTTCAGCGCCTATAATCATAAATTTCCTCTACTCCACGTTTTGTTTGTTATTGGCCCTGGATCACCTGTGAATGACAGTCATAAGTGACAGCTTCCCAGCACTCCTCCCATTGGTCGAAACCAGAGCCGAAAGAAAATCATTTCCGGATTGGTGACCATAAGCGACCTGACGCTGCTTTCAGGATAATTGAACAAATCAGAACAGTTGTGCATAGTTTTTCACACTTGGCTACCACAAATGTACTCAAAAGAAATAAATAGTTTAAAATGAATCTCTAGATTACAGTTTTCCTTTTACTTTACATAATTGAACGTCATTAGCTCGTTTAGTAAATTAGATACATTTCTTTTTATCGTATTTGTCTTTAATAAAAATGTCTCCCTTTTTAAATTTTGCACGTAAAAGCAATTTAAAAACGATTCCTGCACCATCTCCACAGTTTTTTTTTATGTCATTATAGTCAACGTGAGGGAGTTTGGTGCAAAAAAAAAAAGAAAAAAGAAAAAAAGTGCCCTTGTTCTGTTTGTCTGCAGAGCGTTAACAAACTTTGCGTTGTTACGCCGTCGTTACCTGCATTGTGGATATCGTCATGGCAAGCAAAATGATGCAATATTGTATTAAAAAACACACACACACACACACATAGGCTATACAAAAAAAATAATGCAAACTAACACATATTTTAAAATACTTGAATGGATCGAAAGGATTTCTTTCATTAATAAAAAGCAAATTCTTTCTATAGGTCAAAATATCATGTTTTAAAAGAACAACACGAGGCACATTTCATAAAAATAACAAGGCCTCCGTTATGTGTGTGCTAACGTTTCTACTTATTTGATAGACCCTATGCGTGAATTAAAAAAAAAATCTATAACTTTTAGGTATACAATAAATGGATGAGGGGAAAACAATTTGAGCAATTGAATCTGGCTATTTTGACACAAATATATCGAATGGCGTAGGCCTATAGTATTTCTTACTGATTTATTACTAAAAGATAAGCTTAAATGATGATTTCAGAAAAATATTGTATTCAGAACTGATTAGAAAAATATGGATAAACAGGCTATGCGCTGAAGTGCCGTTTATTACGTCACTTGAAATGCATAAAATAAAGAAAAACTTTGGAGATAAAGGTCATGTGATTGAAGAACAGATAATTTATTGAATTTTCGATCATACAAAAATAATTTTTAAAAATGATATAACGCTTAAAAACATTTCATTTACATTTGTTTTTGATCTGCTTTCTTGCGTCCACTCTAAATTAGCTTAAATGAAAAAAAAACTTGAGTGTTTCTTAATGATGAAGGCGCCTGTCAAGAAATTTGTATTGTAATCATCATCGATCCCTAAAACAATAACTTCCTTCTCGTCATGGTCGCTGGACTGTCAGCTTCGAACTAACGACGTCATAAACGCCTACTATTAGTTTGCAACATCAAATTCAGACCTCAGTTGTCCTGATGCAATCACAACCTTTGCGGCTGAGTGAAAGAAAGAAAAAAAATCAAATGAGGCAGTTAAGGGTTATGGATATTTTCACGCAGCATCACACCTTGTTATCGTATTGTAGGCATATAGCCGACTTGTTAATGGTGCGCATGCATGCAGCATGCCATGCACTTCCTTTTGTCTTTTGACAAACTTTACAGGAAATTACTGCAACACGTTATTATATAGCCTACATGTATTTTTTTTTTTTTTGTCTATTAATAACGCGTTACTGGGATGAGCGAAGCTGAAAACTGATTTTTTTGCCATTGAAAATAATCACCTGACAAGCGCAACTTAAAAAAAAAAAAAAAAAAAAAAAAAAAAAAAAAGGAATTACATCAATTATTATTGATGTAAATCACCACTGTCAAATTCCACAATGCACCTATTTCACCTATAGCTCGCTTTTAATGTTTTACATTTACATTATTTCTTATGATGCATGTCAGTTGAGTTATAGGTTGTTTCTTGTCAAATACGGTCACTTAAAAAAATATAATGCTCAACTACAACCTGATGTTTTACATTCGAATTAACTTGGAATATTTTATATTTAAAAAAAAAAATCTTTACGTGTATTATTAGTCAATTTGTATTATTAGATTATTTACCAACCTACTTTATTAATTGCAAAATGGGTTCAGGATGAACTGCAAAAAACGACTTCTATTTTTGGAGGCCTATAACATTGATTTCAGTTGGGGGGGGGTCCAAAATTAATTATGGACATTTATGTCAAAAACAAAGCAATTACCCAAATCACTTGGCTGAGTTGTTTGAATTTATATATTTAAATTGGGGTTCAATACACGGTGAAAGAGTTCGGTCAATTCTCAACTCTTCTTTGTTGTGGAATGGAATTTCATAAAAGTACAATTTTAAACAACTCGTTGTTTTGTTTGTTGTCAACTTCAAATTTTAGCCAAGTTTGTTGCCTTGAAATTTTGAGTTCACGCAGCCTTTTTTTTTTTTTCTTTTGCGCGCAAAGGTCGCTTGTGCAAACAAAATGGCGCCATCTGCTGGTAAGAATAAAACCGTTTAAAAAAAAGCGTGAAGAAAGTGTTTGAAAGATGATATGTTTGCACTTAATGGCTCTGCCGGGAAACAGTTTATAGTGGTGGCTTCTTTTTTTTTCTCTACTCCCTCTGCAGAGACATGATGCCTTAATATCCCATAATAATAATAATAAGCAGCTCCCTGCCAGCTGTACAGTGAGGAAATCAACTTAAATGGCACATTAGGCCAACGGCACCCCAAACCCGTTTTTTTCTTCTCAACCTGCCTCATCTTGTAACTTAAATCTTTTGGTTTCAAATGTAATGTGTCTGAGCATCGCCTTGGTAACGCCTCTGTTAACCCTCCATTTTTTATTTTAATATTTTTTTACATATCCTCATAAGGACACCCTCATATTTTACGAGAATTGCTGGCAAATTGTGTTCAGATGGAGCCAATGGGGGCGTTGGGTGGGATGGGATGGCGCGGAGACACTGCCAAGACTCATTTGCAATAAATGCACCCCGCCTCCCAAAAAAAAAAAAAAAAAAAAAAACATTCTCACCAAATACCCCCATCATCCCCATCTGGATGGCACACTCAATCAAGCTCAAGGCTGGAAAGTGGGAGAAACGGGAAGGGAAGCAGCCTTTTAAGTGAGCCGGCTTTTTTTTTTTTTTTTTTTTGGTATCCCATAGAGGAATTTCGTTCGCATGCCATGAAATGGAGGAGCCCCCTAAGACAGAGCACTTAATACAGAAAAGGGAGGCCAACCTGGACTGCATTCAAAACTTATGAGTGGGCCATTAATATGAGAAGATCAGAGGTGGGGAAGCTTTTTCCCATCAGGGGCCATTTTAGATTTTAGAAAGCGTTCCATAGTGGGAAAACAGCCAAGAAATGAAAGGAGAACCCACAAGTTGGGTCTACACAGTGCTGTTCATTTTCTAAAAAACCTCTCCTCACCTGAAAATTAGTTCAGAACACAAACTTACAGGCTTTAGGAAAATGTCAGGAAAAGCCCACTAGAACATCTTACATCTAATCGGTGTTAATGAGAGACACTTATGGCGGCAGGTGTGTGCTGACTCCCACTTACCATGAGCTTTAATGGTTAATTAACTCATTAGCTCCCAAAAACGTATAAATACGTCATATTTTAAATGTTTTGTGTCCCAAAGACGTATTTATACGTTTTTTGTTGTTTTTTATGCCAGAGCATAGAGAAGGCTTTGATGCAGTCTCCCTACTGCAGAAAATGCTTGAGTGGAAGCAGAGTATAAGAGATCAACCAGGCCATGTTAAAACAAGCAGATTTCCCCACAGTTATAAGCAGAATTGTGAAAAACGATGAAACTTAGCTATGTTCTATTGCTAATTGCTGCACAGCGGAAACAGATAGGAATATACTTTTTTTGACCTGATAAAAGAAGAGACTCTAATCTCTCTTTTGGTATGTTACATATTTTTATAGCAATAGAACATAATATTTCGCGGGCCTTGAAAAATCAGTCAAAATCCAGGAAAACACTTCTGTGAAAATGGTTGGGAGTGAATGAGTTAACAGCTCCATCCCAGTCATAAGTGGGTGTGCACACTTTTGCAACCTGATAGCTTCTAAATTTCAATGGAGTTGTAAAGGTGGTAAATGTTTTTGAAATGATTGCTCTAGCTTTCGTTTTTCTTATATCACAATAGTGTGGCAATAAAACAGGGGTGTGTACTTTTTATAGCGACTGCGAATTGAGGGCCTGCAAAATGACACCGTAAAAACAACTGATCTGCTGTTGCCGTTTACAAAGAATCCAGCGAGGTGAATTATTTCCACGAGTTTTCTTATACACGGCAGTAGCATAGAATGTGATGTATAAAATTGCGTTTATCATTCGTTCAGTCGTTTTTCCAAACAAAACGGGAAGTAACCGGAGAACGACTCGTTGTCCGATTTTGTGCACAAATGGAAAATGGGGAAAAAAACGCACAACGGGCGATTTGCGACGTTTCATCCAGTTTGGCTAGTTGTGTGACCCGGAAGCAACTATTTGGTTGTTTTACCTTACTCGTGGCTTGACTTTGACGGTGGTCATGTCTTCTGGCCTCAGTTACCCTCATAGCCCCGCTGAAGGGCACATAATCACCCATATTTGCAATTCGTACTGCACACTCATTGACCATATATTACTGGATAGCTGATTGCCCACGTAAGCCAGTGAAGCCACAGGGCGGCCATCTTACAACGATCATTTCACTAGCAGATATGTATACGTACACATTAAACATATACAGTTCATACGCTGTTATATAGGGCCGAGAGGCGGGCGCGGGATTGGTGCTTGGCTGGGTGGTAATTTTTTTTTTTTTAACAAGTGGACGGTATGTACAGCTTTGAAGAGCCCCCTTTTCGTTTAGCGCTTATCCAATAATATATACAGATCAGTGGATATAGCTTCCGGGTCACAGAAATTGCATCAAGTCAAATATCCAAACTCGATGAAAAACCGTCCACTTCGCCCGTTATCGGAAAACAAGTCGTTCTCCGTTGTTTTCATTTTTGTTTTTTGGAACGAATATTGAGAAAACAAGTCTCTTTTTTTTTAATTTTTTTGTACTTGACGGTTGTTTTTTTTAACGACTAAAGGAATGATACACGGATTGCGTTTGACACGACAAGGTAGAAGAAGCGTCTTTTGTGTTTATCATAAGAACTAATCATTTGACATGTTCAAGACAACAAGAACAACAACAAAGTATGGATATAAAGACTCAAACTTATTTTGTCATTCATAGAATGAATATTTCACTATAAAACCAACGCTGAACAATTCTCAATTAATCCTATTTGTGAACATTTCAAAAGGAATGATGAAGTGTGATGATTGTTACACACATTGTTGGGGGCGGGGTCTGCTAACCTTTCATCTACCGCATCCCCCACTACAATTTTTTCAATTCAATAGTGTACATGACAACAGCGTTTTCCTCGTTTAGCCGGTGGCTCCTGTGACTTCTGCCCTCCTCGCGTTCGCACGGCAGTGGGGCTGGAGTCCAGTTTGCGGGGCCCCTTAGTGGAGCTTGCCTGGCCCCTGGTTCCGCTATGAGGGCAAAAACAACACTTCATAATGACAAACAGCGCAAAAAGAAAAAAAAAATGTCCAAAATGTGTGCAAAAGTAGCAACGGGGTCAAACCCCGAAAGATTGATCAGAAGGGTTTAGGATGAACTTACCGCGCAGAGGCTGCAGTCTCGTCTTTGCCGCTTTGTCGACTGGCCCTCGTGGATGGTTTGCTCGGTTTATTTCTGAAAAATGACCGACAATTATGACCAATACTACATTTCTTAGCATGATACAGTACAACTGAAAAATATAACGCAAACGGCTATCATAATAATGCAAACATACTTAAGTAACGCCACAAATCAAAGCTGTCTTAAATTATATTTTTATAGGAGGAATTTTTCATATATGCCTCATTAGGGTTGCAGGTGTACCTAATGTAGTGGCCTTTTAGAGTTAAAATGGAAAACTATTAGTTCAGTGCAAAAGCGAAACTCGGTACAGTGTAGCAGCAAGCGTGTGATGTAAATGTTATTTTTGCCATCCTTGAGTGTGCTTTAAACTGTTGAATGACACATCAGGTGGAATTTACTATACAACTTAACACACAACAAAATTAAAATTAGACGCGTACAAGACATACTTTGTTTTAGAAACATTGCTCATGCTAATGCTAGCAGCCAATGTAAAATCCCATTGACACGCTAACAGATTAGCATCGGGTTCGGGGAGTGATATTCCTTTTCAGAAACAAATATTCACAAACAAAAGTCAAAGATGCACATTTAGACTTTATTCTTCTACTCTTCTTATCTGAATGTAAGTGTACTCCATGCACGCATGGTGCCACACTGACCCCAAGAGGCCAAGAAGAGCACAGCAGGCGCAACCAGTATTTCATTTTGTTTATTTGTTTTTATTGCTATTATTTTAGTTTGTTACTACCAGTAAATTATTGTGTGTTGTTTTGGTAGTTGAATAAATACTAAGTTTTGATATGACTCAATAATCATGTTTTGTTTTGTTTTTTATTTTTATTTATTTTATTTTTTAAATCGCCCAGCCCTAATATATTATAGATTTGTTAAAATAGAGAATTAATTCAAGATTTTATTTTTCGTACTTTTAATGATTAAACTTGATAAAAAAAATAAAAAAAAAACACACACAAATGCATCATCTCAAGAAATGAGAATACTGTATTACAAAATAATAAAAATGATTTTGATTCTAAATTATGTACACCTTTAGTAGTGTTTTCCTGTTTAATTAATCTGTATTAATAATAATAATAAATTTTATTTGTATAGCTCTTTTCAAAACACTCACTTTATAAAAATATATATAAAAATAAATAAAATAAACAAGTTTGACTTTTTGAATTGAAAAACTGAAATGCACAAACCTTTCCTACAATATTTCAATCTATTGAGCCCAATCTGTACATTAAACATGTATGAATTCATCACCTTTCAGCCTCCAGCCGAGACGCCAAACGGGTTGTCGCTCTGCTTTTCGTTTCTTTGCCGTCGTCGTCTTTCTCCCCGCTGTCCTCATCCTCGTCATTCTGCTCTGCCTCCTTTTCGCCTGCCGTTTTCACTTTTTTATCTGCCGGCACGACACGCAGATGTCAACTTTGAAAAGAACGACGCCTTCCTTCACTTTTCAGTCCGAATCACTCATGAGGGACAGCGAAAAAGCACCTGAGTCGTCCGAGGGTGTCGCCACCTTGGGGGGTCTTCCCCTCCGAGTGGGCTTCTTGGGAGTGGAATCTTGCCGCTCGTCAACCTGAAGACGTTCAACAACACTCTCTTAACAGACTTCAAGTCAAATAAGACGACGGCGCTTCAAACTCTTGTCGCCCACGTACGTCGTCGGGTTTCTTCCCACTCTCCTCTTTTGCGTCCTCGTCTTTGGATGGAGAAGCTGAAAAAGCGTTGACTGATTTACACATCATGAAATCACACTAACAAGGTTGTGACAAAAGTTCTGTCCCCTACTTGTGTCTTCGTGTGTCTCCTTGATGGCCTCTTCACTTGTGTACTCAACTGTAGAGTCCAATATGGCCGCCTCATTGGTTTCCATTGTCACCTCCTCACTTGTGTTTTCGTCACTAACATCCTCCGTGGCCTCCTTATTTGTGTCCTTGGCCGCCTCGTGTGTGTCCTCACTGTCTTTGATGGTCTCCTTGATTGTATTTTTTGCCGCTTCCTCACTTTTTTCATTTGGAGCCTCCTCATTTGTTACTTGTACGGCCTCCTCACTCGCGTCCTTCATATCTTCCTCACTTGTATCCTTTCCTGCCTCCTCACTTGTGTCCTCGACGGTTTCTTCACTTTTGTCTTTTATAGTCTCCGTACGTGTGCCCTTCAAAGCCTCCTCATTTGCGTTTACAGTCGCATCACCTGTGTCTTTTGCGGCCTCCTCACTCGTTTCCACAGTTGCCTCCGGACTTGCGTCCTTCGGCACCTCCTCACTGGTGTTTTCGATCAACTCGTCTCCCATTTGAGGTTCTCCAGTCTTTGCTGAGCTCTTCTTCTTCTTCAGTGGCGGTTCATCTGAAAATGAGGACGTCACAATTTCAAGCCGATATATAGGGGAATCTCGGGACCCGAAATTTGAGATTTAAAAAAAATAAAATAAAAAAATAAACGGCAGCGCAACAGCTTCAATATAAAAAACAAAATAGAAGTCAAGATACCACTGAGTATATTTAAATAAAAAGCATGCAAAGAACTGATTGTAGTTTTTTTTTTGTTAGCGTCCTACCAGCTGAGTTTCCTTTGGCTGCTGAACGTCTCTCTCTGCGACTCGGCGTCATCTCCCTCTTCTCCAACTGCTTCACCGGATCCTCCTCCACCTCTTCTACGGCTTTGGACGATCGTCCCCTGCGTGGAGTTTTCACCTCCGCAATCTTCGGCTGATCAGCTTCCTACAAACAATTTTCTTAAAAATTGATGATTTAAGTGTATTTTTTCTCGAGTTAGGCGTCTGACGCCATTGAGCACCTCAGATGACGGTTCTTTTGCGTCCTGATCTTCACCTGTTGAATATTAAAAGTGGTTGCTGTCAAATCTCATTTTGGCAATTTTGCTGCATTTCTAATATCTACCATCTTAGAAGTATTACCGCTTTCATTCGCCGTTACAGAATTCTGACTGGACAGCTTTCGTTTACGTCCGCCTCGTCCTCTTTCCTGTTGCGATTTTTATTTTATTTTTTTAAATACACGATAGTAACATCAGAAGCATCAAGGACAATCTACTGCACATGTACGAGTTACCTTCTCTGAACCCTCAGAGATCTTCTCTGGCTGACGGCTGTCCGAGCTCTTGCCTGGTTGAATGATGACAACACAATGAAGATGTGGTTCAACGAGAAAAATATATCGCTACTAAAATATAAAAACATATTTTTAAATGACTGAATTACACACTTTCTTGTTTGTCCACTTGTGGTCCACTCTCAGGTTCTGTGACCACTCCGAGTGGCGAGCTGAGTTCCACCTAAACAAATGAAATGAACAAGGTGCAGATCTGGAAGTGGCAAAGCTGTTTCTTTGGGAACAAAAGATCCAACTTACAGTTTGAGCACCACACTCCTCCTCCTCCTGTTTTTCCAGATCGTCTTTTCCTGATGATGACAAGGCAACAAGTTAATATTTGAATAAAATAATTACTTTAACTGGCTACAACATAATATAATTAATCAAACTTAATAATATAACATTTGATTTTTGACTGAGACATATTCATTTAACACAATGTTTACTACGTAATGTGGTCGTAGTTCAATGGTACAGAAATGCATTGTTGAAAGTGTATTTTTTGGGGGGGGGAATACAATTTGGTATACAGCATCTATTTAATATTTGTAGAAATACAGTAATACAGTGAACCCGCCATTCATCATACAGGTTCACATTCCTCAACAGAGAAACTGTTTTAACCCCATGTTTCATTTGTTTATTATACCTCCAGCCACTAAGGGGCAGTGTTTCATTGTTAATGATCTGAGCCACTGGCCAGGTTTCCAGTAAAGCATTTTTTGTTGTTAATTTTGATTGTTTTTTTTGTTTTGTTTTTCAAGAAAATAAATGTCAATCATTATTTCAATTGTTTTTTATGCCAAGTGCAATAAGTCAAAATAAAACAATCAGTAACCGAAAGTGTGTAGTAGACTAAGTGGTTGTGGACACGTCTCTATGGAGACCATTAACTTTATAAAAAAAATAAAAAATAAAAGATATAGTTTTACTCATCCCAAACACTTTAAACACAGTTAAACTTCATAGTATAAAAAACCCCAAAACAAACACACACAAAAAAACACACAAAACAAATGAAATACATTGAAATCGTATTTACGCACACAACAAATTCAAAGCATAAAATACATAGAAAATACTGTACTGTGTGTGTTTCAATTCATGAGTTAAGATGCGGGGTCTGGTATGTGAGTGTCTGGGCGTGAGCTGTGGTCAACAGCAGCTACTGTGTGAGTTTGTTGTTGTGTGTTTTACTATTCACTCGGAATTAAACAGCTGAAAAGTACATGGGTGATTGTTACTCTCCTTTCCTACATACTATGGCATGATAATAAGTAGACTGTAAAAACTTATTTATAAAAAAAAAAAAAAAAAAAAAAAAAAAAAGGCTATATGCTACTGATGTCCGTTATATAGTGTAGTACACAAATAGATATGATGCACAAGAAAGTGTCATGGTTTGTGAACCACAAGGGACAATACTGTACCTCACATGTTGACTCTCATTAAATGGTGCTGGTGTACCTAATGTAGTGGCCTACAAGTGTATTCACCCTCTTATTAAATTGTTTACGTACCATTAGTGATGTCCATCTCCTTCTTGGCTAAAATCTCATCTGCCTAAAATTCAGAAGAAAGATTGTTACATTTTTTGTCATGTTTATGACAAAGAAAGGAGAGTAAAGTAGAAGTGGTTTCTCACTTGTTCCTCACTGGTGCTCGTTTCTGTGTCAGCATTCAATTGTGTTTGCTCTAAATATGACAAGTCGATATTATGTCAGATGGAGAAAGAGTCTTTTTGTAAAACGTTCTTACCTTGAGGACTAGAAACATTCTCTCCGGTAGGTGCTTCAAAAGGAGGTACGGCAACATTTTCCTCCACGTTTCCTGTGCCGTCATCAGCAACTGGAACATCTACAATACAACAAATCAGTATTAAACTATCATTAAAACGTCGCAAATATTATTCTTGGGATAATCATTTATTACACTTACGTTCATCAGCAGGTGTTGCCTGTTTTTCAGCTGGCTCTGAGTCAGCAGCTTTTTCTCCAGCTTTGGACTCTTCTTCATTAGAAGGAAGGTCACATGGCTGGACGTCATTCTCCTGCACGCAGAACAGTCACATTCGGACATGAGCAGTGACTCATTCAATTCCAAATTGAAACGATTGAAATTATTCAAGGAACAGATAGCTAACATGATGATAGGTGTGTCTGTAGCATATACACAGATTTATTAAGGGAGCCATTATAGATTCCACAGAAAATTACAAAGACGGTGAACCAGGACCACTGAAGGTAAGATGTGAAAACGTGAAATAAAAAAATCCTAAGATTAGCAAAGGCAATGTACCTGAAGAGCAGGCAGGAGAGGCGTTCCACCACTTGTTGCATCCATTTCAGATTTATCTACAAAGAGGCAAACATCACAACTTGGTGAAAACAAACATTCATTATCCCAAATGATGTTTATTTGGCTTTGGGGTGAAATTTCAGGATGAACCTAACATGTAATAGTAGCAACTTGACTCATAAGTTAAGTTTTGGCTCAGTTGTGGCATATCTGAAGCAACATCAACCTGGGAATGGATCGTTTTTGTCTTGCCAAGTTGCAAGTCAAGGTACTTACTGTATAACATTTAGTCATTTACAAGTGAAATTCATTTGATCTTTCCTCAACCTTTGAGTTCATCTGTTTATTTTTCTAAGTTGTTTTCTAGAATGAAAGAGAAAACTCTTTCATGTTAGAAAACAACTTAGAAAAAAAAAAGGTCTGAAAGAACAGTTGGACGTGCATTCGATATAAGGATGAACAATTTTCAAAAATAATATTATATAATAGAGTCTTTTTTTTCCCCCTCAATGCAATTTACTACAGAATTATTTTTTCAAGGACTAAATTTATTTTACATCAACGTTTTGGTTTTATGGGTTAGGCTTATGTGGGATTAAAGGCAAATGAACCAATGTAATAATAAAAAAAATAAATAAAAGTTTTTTTTTTTTTTAATTTACTTCGTTAACTACATCACAAAATTCTACCAAATAAGTTCACAATATGTAAACATGCGCACTGCATTTCTCAAGTACAAGGCCATTTTCAGCAATAAAAAGTTAAAATTTTGTCTAGAATTAATTTGATAACGTCATTATTTTTTCATTTACGCCTTCAAAAACACATTTTGCCACTTACTGTCAACTGAAAATGACATCACAGCTGCTCAATGTTCAGGTAACGACCAAGCACGGCTCACCTGTTGTCTGGCATTGGTCATGTGTCATTAGCAAACTGAGTCATGATTGGCCGTTACCTACTGAGCACACATGATGTCATTTTCAATCAATAGTAAGTGGCAAAACTCATTTTTAAAGTTATTAATTATACATGAAAAATAATCTAATTGCTTAGAGACAAAATTGTCCTAATTAAAGGTTTCAAGTTTACCTGTAAATGTTATAGTGCATTTTCCTGAAAATAATTAATTATATGCTTACCTTCACTGTTCAATTTGTCATCATCAATCTTCACTGTCTGGTATGCAACGGGTGACACTTCCGAAGCATCACCTTGTGGGTTCTGCTTGTTCTCCTCCGACTCCTCCTTCAGTCCGTGGCTCATGAAGCCGGGGGACAAAGCGCTGTCGGGGTCCATGGAGAGCAGCGTGAGGGCCGCCTCTTTCATCTTCAAGTCGGCGTCCTGCAGTTGGGTTCGCTCCGGGCCGCCCGCCGCGTGCATCCTGGCGTCCATGGCCGAGGTGCACACGTCCATCAGCGTCAGCAGGGCGTCAGCCTCCGGGGGCACGACGGGCGTTTCTAGTGAGGAAGCGACGGCGGGCGGTTCCGACGTGTCGGGTTTGTCTTCTCTGGGTGCTTTCTTCTCCTCGTTGCTCTCGTCCTTCTTCTCTTTCTTGTCCACTTTTTTCTTCTTGACGTCAGACTCTTCCGAGCTTCTCCTCTGTTCCTTCATAGGTCCCTCTTTCTTCTTCTCAGGTTTCAAACTGTGAGTTTTCTTGTCCGGCTTTGCTGGCGTGTGAGATTTGGGATCCTCTCGAGATTTGGTTTTTCCTTTCTCGGCTGGTTTGACCCTTTTGGGGGATTTGTCGGCGTCAGCGAGCGTCTTGTTGGGTTGCTCGGCTTTCACCTTGTCTTTGTTTTCCATTTTTACTTTGGGTTTGTCCGCTTGACGGTCTTCGCTGTGGCTCTTTGACCTTTTCAGGATGTCTTTGGAGTGTTTCTCCTTCTTCTTGCCGCCGTCCACGCCTTCTTCCAAGGAGCCGGAAGAATCAGGGCGGAGCACTTGCTTTGCATCACTTTTTGCAGTTGTTTTATCTCCTTTGATCCTTTCTTTCTCTTTCATCTTGTCTTTCTCCCGACTCTTGTCTTTCTCGGCAGACTGGGCCCGCATCCTCTTGGTCGAAACCTCGTCAGCCTCGGACACGGACGACTTCGGTTCCTTCGCAGTGGTCGCTTTCTTCTCATTTTTCACTTTAGGTTTCTTCTCGCCTCTCTCATCGGACGACGTCTTGGCAGAATCCTTTTGCTGGGTTTCGTTGGCCTGCGGTTCCGGTTTCTTCTCCTGTTTCTGTTTGAGCTTGGGTAGCTCTTCGGAGGCAGCACGTTCTTTGTCTTTGCGTTCCTTGCGGGACGGGCGGTCGAACTTCCCGATGGAGCGCTGCCGGAGAGCCTCCTGCGAGCCCAGCTCCAAGTCCAAGATGAAGGAGTGCGTGCGGTTTTTGTCAGGGAGCTTTTTGGCGTCCGAATCGTCGCCGCTTGTTCTTCTGTGCCTCTCATCGGACACCGAAGACTCGGACAGATTTCTTACCAGCTTGTGTTGTAGGCTACGTGATGGTGTTGATTTTGCTTCCTGGAAATGATGTAATCATACAGCTCATCATATCATTTACTGTTTAGTTTCATCCATGACGGCAGTTACGTACTGGCTTCTTCGATGTTTCTCCTGCTTCTTTTTTCTTGCTGGTCGCATCATCTTCTTTCCTAAATGAACACAAACATGAGCAGATTCCATTAAAAAAATAAATACAGGCAACAAAGCAATAATGATGTATCTTTCGGACTCACTTTGAGTCGAGCTTCCTCTTTCTGCTGAGAGCCACTTTTTTCTCCAGAACTTTGCGCTCTTTTCGGGCTTCTTTGGCTCGGGGTGTCTCGAGCCCAGCCGATGGGCTGCGCTTCTCTTTTTTATCATCTGTGCAGGGGACATGATGGCCAAGTGTTATTCAAATGAGGTTTAGAATGCATAAAAAAATTGTCAATTGACAGATGGAAGTCAACCCAAAAACATGTTCTTGACAATATGTTCTATGCAGCCTCACTAGTCTAATCTAAATATGGTATTCTGGTTAAAATTGTGCTAGTGGAATATGAGTTAAGCAGGATAAGGCAGCCATTTTGCCACTTGCTGTTGAGTGAAAACGACGTCAGAGTTGCTCAGGTAACAACCAATCACAGCTCAGCTTCAGAAAACAGGTGAGCTCTGATTGGTCATTGCCTGAGCAACTGAGATGTCATCTTCAGTCGACAGCAAGTGTCAAAATGGCCGCCCCGAGATGGGAAAAAAAATGACTGGATTTTGCTGCACAACTCATATTCCACAAATATAATATTAATCGGAATGTCATGTTTAGACTAGTGAGGTCAAATATAACATATCATTGTCAAGAAATGTTTAAGGTTCCTCTGTTGTTGCCCAAATTTTCCCCCACGAAGGGTTCCAGTGCTGCTAACCAAGCTGGTCGGGACAAAATTTCATTAAGTCACAATCTGGAAAATTTCTGATTTTTTAAAAATGTATTCATTTGTTTGTTTGTTTTTTTTGGTCAGTCAACACATGTGGGTGTCAATATTACAAATTATTGACCAATCATTAAGTGTTGAAAATGGCTTGCTTGCTTTGATGATGTTAATTGTTGAAGAAACATGCTGTTTTTGAAATCTTGAAAAGTGACGACTTTGGAGCTACAAGGTTTTTGGCTCGAGCGGTAAATATTGGGCAACAGCCAACATATAATAAAGGAAAAAGTTTGGATGCACTTTTTAATTTCCAAACCTTTTACGGTCTGATATTCAGTGTATTTATTGTATAGTATATATACTGCATGTATTATATTTATTGGTTGTGAAAATAATTATGTGTATGAATATGGACAATATTTTTTTTCCAACTAGTGTGTTTTTTGTTGTTCTTTATGTTTGTATTTTCTTATATTGGACTCGGGGAACATTTGATAGGAGATGGCTCTGGAATAAAACAATATATTTCAATGAATTTAAGCATTAAAGCAAGATAATTTGAGGATCTTCAAGTATGTTTTTTCTATAGGCAACATGAAACAAATTTAACCTGAAAGCAGATAATGATGTTGAAACGTGGACACGCCTCTTTTTTAACACGACAGTCGACACCAAATTCACGAGGAGGATGTTCCATGTAGACATACCTTGTTCTTCAGACTGTGCTGCTTTCTGCTTGCGCTTCTCTTCCATTCGCTCTCGATTTTGCTGCCTTTTCAGCAGTCGTTCCTCTTTGTCCTTGGCCTGAAGAGCACATTGAAGAGACACCTTTTTTTTTTTTTTTTTTTAAATGTACTACCTCTGCCAAAGAAGCAGTTTTATTTGCCTAGTTATCAAGATCCAATACTCAATTTGTTGTAATAGTGAGGATGGAATGTTTTTCAATTTGTTATAAGATAATGTAAATTCCTTGATGAACTCACCGCAGATCTCCTCCGTTCCTCGACAGTGACCTCGTCATCCGAGTCGCTATAGTAACGGGAGTACAGGAAGGGCTTGTGCACGTAGGCCTTGCGGCGAGGTTTACTCTCTTTGCCTTCTTCTCCTGTCTCCTCGCTCGCTTCTTTTTTGTCTGAGTTCACACCTTAAAGTGGGAAAAGAAGGGGGGAAAAAAATCATGAGCCAACATAAACGTATTGTGTTGCCTTATGGGTAAAAAGTAAGAAGAAGAATAGAAGTGAGACCATCGGGTACACGCTCGCCCTCCTCAGAGGACTCGGACAACGGCTCGTCGTCTTCGCTCTCCCCTTCGAATGATGACAGGTCGCTGGTGTGCACGGAACTCACTGTGATGTCACTCAGGCCGTCCAAGTCGGAGTCCTCCAAAGAATACTCTGCAAATGACGGCACGTTTATTTTTCGCAGAGGATCAAGAACATTCATCTACACTGACCTTCCTTTATCCTCTCTTTGGCTTTCTGCTTGGCCTGATAGCTTTCTTCCTCCGCTTTCTCCTCTGAAGGTTTCCCACTTGTTTTGCCACCCCCTTTAGGTTTCTCCTCAGCCTGCTCTTCAGTTCTCGGTTCTTCCTCTTCCACCTTTACCTGCTCAGTAGAGATTTCCTTCCAAACGTCCATCTGCTCCGGAGGGTCATCCGTCTTGACTTCTAATTCCTGGAACTCGGCCCCCAGTTTTTCTTCATCTGCTTCTGCCTGCTCACTCTTCCTGTCTTCCTCCTCATCCAGACTCATGTCCTGCTCGCCGTCTTCAACGGGATCGTCGACAGCTTTGCGACCCTTCTCGGTGGACCTGGTTTTGGCCTCCTGGTTGAGAGAGGTGATGGCGTCCAGGATGGACATGGCGTCTGTGGCAGCAGTGGACGTCGGCACGGATGTTGAGGCTGCACAATAACAGGGTTTTAATTAACAATATCATTCTGAGAGGCTTTATGAGCAGGTGTCTGAAGAACGACATCAAACGTACGCTGCTGAGGGATGACGGCGTCTACATTGGTCTCCGTCGGGGGCATCGGCGGTGCTGGCGGCTCCTCACTGGTGGTGCCGGGCGACAGAAACTGGTGGACCACTTTCTCCACCTGTGGCCTGAAGAGGTGGTTGACTTTGGGATCCACCACCTGGGCTACGATTCTGTCTACTCCCTGCTCCAGCATGCCGGATCTAAGAGGGATGGGTTGCTTTCAGGTTTGACAAGTTTCATTTCAAACTTGAATACATGGAGAGCAGATGTAAAAAAAATAAATAAATAATAATAATAAATATATATATATATATATATATATATATATATATATATATATATATATATATATATATATATATATATATATATATATATATATATATATATATATATATAAAACTTACTGCAGCACAAGTTGCCTGATGTTGTTTCGCAACTGGTTTTTGTTCAACTGGGGGCTCCATGTATGGTTTGAGAGGTGATTGGAGACAAAGTTGTCTACTCGTTGTTTCAGGTTCAGATAAGCTGGCTGAAAAATACATGAAATATGTTAATTTATAAGTCATTCAAATGCCAACGTTCCATTATTTATCCTGTGATGTTGTAATGAAATCGTTTGTTCAAACTACAGTGTGGGAAACTAATTGTGCTTGTCCACATCATACATTTACTTAAAAACATAAGGCAAACAACTGCAGCAAATTACTTTAAATAAAAGAGTGGAGAATTTTCTGTATTTATTTAATTGTATCTATCTTATTCAATTTATGTACAAGCAATTATCATTTTCTGTCTTACAACTGTGCGACAATTTAAAGAAAGTTGTCTGGCAGCATTGCGGGTGTAGCAAAGAAACAGTAACTTTAATTCAACAATTTAGAATAAATCCCTTTAATCACTATTAGTATTTTTGTATCAGTGCATAGGTAGTTACTGTTAGCTAGCTTGTTCCAACACATGCAGTGAGCCAATTTAAACTACTTTTAAAGAATAATTTTCATCTTGAAACGTTAAATATATGCTTTTATAAGTATTCATTTCGTTATGTCGTTACCTTAGTGTCGACGTCTGCGAGGCAGTCTCTCCTGAACTGGTCGAAGAGTCCTTGTGTTTTTAAGTGATTAACGATCATTGACACTAGCTGCGGATCACCGGGTGGTAAACCCGCCATTTTGAAATCAAACGGATTAATTTTTAATCAACAAAACAAGCATATCGGGATCGATTGCGGGAGTTTTTATTTTGGTGCGCAGCGGTAAGAACGATTTCATCCCGGAAGAGTTTAAATACAAACATTTTGGTGAACCGGAAATACAACTATGGCTTCCTGTTTTAAAATGAGAGGATAGTCAGTGCGTTTCGTGAACATGTATTTTACGATTGCATAATTGTAAATTATTTAATAAAATGAAAGAAAAAAGGTTAAATGAATTATGCTTACATTATTGAGTTTAAAAACGGACAGCTCGTTCTTAGAAATTTATACTAAATTGTAATGATTTGTAAAACAAAAATTGAATAATTTCATACGTTTAAGTGAATCATGCATGCAAATTAATTATTTTTTCTAATATTAAAATTAATGAATAATATATATTTTTTAAAACTGCGTCTACCAATTTTTTATTTTTATTTTTTAATTTTTTTACTAACGTCGTATTTTGTTATTTACAATAAATCAGTTAAACACCTAATTATGAATGAATGACATTTTCAATAATTAGGTAACTCAAAGTTGTATGATTTATCAAAAAATAAATAAATAAATAAATAAATAATAATGATAATAATAATAATAATACAACGCTAGTTTTAAAAACTATATTCCTTTTTAAATTCACTTAACACATTTTAGGGAAAACAGCTAAATAAAATCCAATAAATAATAGAGGACCCTAGCAAGACTATCGAACAGCAAACGTTTTGTCTCCTTTGCTCCTTCAATCTATTTACTTTGGCGACCTGTAGCACTAGAACTACAGCGAATGGCAAAACGTTTTCGAGATCAAATTGAACTGTTGCAATGTAAAATATTGTGCTTTTACCGTCAAAAGCGTCTGGCAGCGGTGGGATTCGAACCCACGCCCCCGAAGAGACTGGAGCCTTAATCCAGCGCCTTAGACCGCTCGGCCACGCTACCGTGGGCAAACATTCAGGTAATTTACTTACTAAAGGTTAGTCACGACCTGATCATGCCTAATTTCTCAAGAACTATTGATGATTTTACGGGTTAGGAACTAGATAAATACGAATATGCAACTTCAAGCATTTTCAGTTGATCACCTTTCATTGGAAAACACAATGTCGGATTTTGATTTGAAACTAACCCTGAACTGAGCCATTCTAACAAAACTCCCCCACGTTCATCTTATGGTCCTTAGTGGTGATATAGCCACCATAGTGGTGACTCCTACCTTATTTAATCTGATGGCAATTTAGTTCATTTTTAGAATTGAAAGTTAACGTTTTTATATTTAATATAAAAAGTTGATCCGCGACCCTTGTGAGGAGCGGTTCAGAAAATGGATGGATGGATGGATAAAAAGTTGATCAACTTTTTGAAAAGTACACAATTTTAACTCCTGAAATAAATGAAATTTTCACCAACACATTTATTGATCACAGGTAAATAACAAAACCACACTGTACAAGATAAAAGATGATGGATATATTTTAAGTAAAAAAAAAAAAAAAAAAGAGGGGAAAAAAACCACAGCAGGAAATTTACTAAAAGAATGCAAGATGAACACATCACAAAAAGAAAACCGGCAGCTTTGGATCAGGCTCATGAGGTTTTGTTGGGACAGACGGGAGGTAAGATGCGGCGCGAGTGTTGGCGGACCCACGGGTGATCCATGACACGCTGGAGCGGTAGACGATTGCTGGGGGAGTGGCGAAGCAGCTTGCTTATCAGGTCCCGCGCACCCTCCGAGACCACGTTTGGGAACTTCAAATCCACCTGCGAAAGAACGGGAGCGGATTCAGAAGCCAACAGTGGATTCATTGTCATCTATAGACAAAGCGAGCCCGGAAGGGAAAAATCTTGTATTATGTATTACAGCTGTGACGCAGCCATTTTGTTGACCCACTTTCATAATTCTCTTGTACGTATCGGTTTGAGAGCCTGTTTCAAAGGGAGGGTTCCCCACGAGGCACTCATAACAGAGGACTCCGATGCACCACAGGTCCACCTTCTCGCTGTGGGTGCAGCCCTCGATCATCTCGGGAGGGAGGTAATCCAGCGTTCCGCACATTGTACGACGCCTGCGCACGGTGCAACACAATCAATGACGTTCATAATTGATTGCAGTTTGAAAACTTTTGACTTCCCAATCTGGATCTGGATGGGTGCTGAGTACCTTAGGGAAGGCGCATGAACGGACCAACCAAAATCAGCAATTTTCAGCTCTCCGCGGTAGCCAAGTAGTAGATTCTCTGGCTTGATGTCGCGATGGATCACTTTCTTGGAGTGGCAGTACAGTAAAGCATCCGAGATCTCTTCCATGTACTGGAAATGAAAGGAGCAAAATCTTCAGAACTTGCTGACCGCTTATGAAAATAACAACCAAAGCTAGAGTTAATGGAAAGTAACGACATAACAAAAAAGGCCAAAAAAATAAAACTCAGTACAGTGGACCAGGTGAAAAAAATCTGCATTAAAAAACTAACATCAGTTATAAAAACTGTTTGAATTTTTAAAAAGTCAAACTAAAATAATTCAATTTATAATGCAGGGTTTTTTCAGGATCATCAAATATAAAATAATTATTATTAATGCCATTTTTAAAAATGCAACTTAAAACTAATTTAATTCCCACATCATAAACGCGCACATATGCGTACACCGTTTATATATTTGGTCAGTCATTCAGAGTTCGCGTAATTAACCACACAAAAAAATACTTAAGTTTTTCTTACTCTTGTCAATAGACACAAAAGTGGACAGATGTGGCAGTCACAATTAACAGAGTTAAAAGGAGTGTGAAACATTGAGTCAGATTTGTGTTGAGGTATATTTTTCTGCCACTAGTTGGCATTAGTGTTTCATGTTGGACCTTGGTGACAGGAACAACTTTTTTTTTTTTTTCCCAACTTCCAAGAAATTGGTATTTTGAGCATAACACAACTCAGACTCCAGGTCATTTTGTTCATTGTAAATTACAAAATACACAAATACATTTAATAACTTATTGTGTTGTAGTTACTCCTTTACACAAGGTATGTCAAACAGAGCATGAAGAATTACATGTACAAATACAAACACATTTAAATTTCTAATGCCGCTCGACGTTATATTAAATGCTTCTTAAAACCATTTAAGTACTCATTCACTCCCATAAACGTATTTATACATTTTTGTATGCTAGAGCATTATGAAGGCTTTGATGCAGTTTGTGGCACTACCACTTAAAGCAGTGGTAGTTATTACAAAAAACGGCCAGCCAAGTATGAGATCAACCAGGGCCATGTTGCAACAAGCCCCCCCCCCAAAAAAAAAAGTGTTTTCAACAGGTTTGTGAATAATGATGAAACTGAGCTAATTCTAATGCTAATTGCTGCAAAACTGAAAAACAGATATAACATATACTTTTTTTTTCCTGATGAAAGAAGAGACTAATCGTTCTTTTGGTAGGTTCCATGTTTTTATAGCAATAGAACATGAAAATGGCTGGCAGTGAATGAGTTCATTTTAGCTAAATCCACTTAATGCTTTTTAAAGACCAGCAGAAACCCACTGAAATGAAGATTCCAAAAATATTAACAGACTCCAAACATGAGACGATCCTTCAAAACGATACTGCCGCCACTGACCAACCAATCGCGGCTCGCTCGGGCAGCACAAGGTCTTACAGTGGCAGTGCGCCGGTCGTCAAAGCGTCCGCATCTCTGGAGCTCCTTGTACATCTCGCCACGTGGCGCGTACTCCAGCACCAAAAATACCCTCTTGCGATCATGAAAGTAGTTGTAAAAGCAAAGGATGTTGGGATGCCTGAAAAAGAGAAAAAAAAAAAAGGGGGGGGGTGACACAAGTAACTGGCTTTAGCGTGACACCTAGGGCTGCTCGATCATGGGAAAAAAATAATCCTGATTATTTTTGGCACCAATTACAATCATGATTGTTCAAGCGATTATTTTTTGGAACAAAACAAGAAAATGTTTAAGCACTTAAAAATAAATAAATAAATAAATAAATAAATAATAGAAACACTATAGTTATGCAAGTTCCTTTAGGTCCAAACAGAATTTATAATCATAGATATTTATTATAAAAATAATAATAATAATAATAATATCTACTTTATTTATGTTGGCAATAACTAAGTTGGAGTGCAGCATGTGCATTGTGCACTATGCAGTAGGACGAGCATTTATTTATTTTTGGTACAAAAGAAGAAAACATTTAAATATATATATATATATATATATATATATATATATATATATTAAGGGTGTCACGATTTCGATTTTTTATCGAAATCGATCGAAATTACGTCACGATTTCGAGCATCGAAATAGAAGAGAGGACACACGATTCGATGCCCCCCCCCCCCGCGCCCGCCGCCACCGCCACCTCCCAGGAAAGCAAATGAGACGCAGCCATTCAGCTACTAGCTAATGGCACTTGTTAGCTGACTTCTCCTGCAGTCATGATGGCAAGCGCGGACAGACACAGCAATGGTGCTTCAAGCCGCTCCCGCTTCTCTCGTCACCAGTTTGGAAACATTTTGCGTTCCCGGTGAGTTATGTCGACAACGTTCACGTTGTCGATAAAAAGACCACAGTTGCAAGATATGTTATGTGCGCGTACTGTACTCGGCCACGGTGTTACGCCCGGCTCGTCAAGGGGAAGGGAAGTAACACAATAACAGAAAATATAGAGTAGATAAACACGGGTCGACTTTAACATCTGAGTAGTTTTAATTGAAATTTCAGGCAGGGGTTTGACAAGGGAGTGAAAGTGGAAGGTGAACAAATAATAACCGCATTTGACAGAACTGACAGAACGGAGGAGAAACAACAATAACCAATAGGGGTATAATACACGGATACACAATAGCGTCGCGCTGGCACAGTCGTCCAATCGGAGTGTCGCGCTGGCACAGTCCTCCAATCAGAGTGTCGCGCTGGCGCATTCAAACTGAAGTACCATTATACGGGCACCAGCCGACACAAACACACACATACATACTAGGAGCGGGCCCGAGCCGCCAGCCGTAACAACGGGAAACACGACAAACATGACGGGACATTTACGCAGGCATCACAAAGATTTAGATTTATCAAATTCAACTAGAAGTGGGAAAACAACGGTCCAACCAACTATTTCATCCTCATTTACAGTGAAACTTCCACACACTTCAGCTCGCGCGAAACGCCAGATCCATAGGTCTATTTATAGCAGCAGACCTGCAGCCTTGGAAAACGCTGGATTCAAACATTTAATTAGTGTACTTGAACCACGCTACAGTATGCCCAGCAACTGTAAATGTTGGGATATAGTTTGTTCAGGCTGTATTTGTTCCATGACTTTGGATACAATATATTTTTTGTTGTTGTTGCACATTGCACATTATTTTAAGAGGAACGCACAGCACACTGTTGTAACCAAAAACAGTCAATAGATGGCAGGCACCCACTGTGACTTTTTGTTTTTGTTTTTTTATTTTTTATTTTACACTTCAGTAAGAACAAGACGGTTAACTTTATATTGTAAATAAATTCTTTGAATTTGATCATTCCTGCCTAATGTCAATTATCATATATTACATAAATTTACACAAAAATAATATGGAAATTGCATCACCTATATGTAGCCGATCTTTTGAAATAAGATTTACTGTACAATGAATAGAACCAATGATCATAGACTAGCCTTAGCCTACAGAAGCATATGCCTCTGTGTTATAAAGTGGGGGAGCGGAAAAAAAAAAAAAAAAAAAATCGAAAAAAAAATCGAATCGTGACCCCAAAATCGAAATTTAAATCGAATCGTGGAGTTGGCGAATCGTGACACCCCTAATATATATATATATATATATATTTTTTTTTTAAGACAAATAAAATTATTTTAAACACTACGATTGTACAAGTTCCTTTTGGATGAAACCGAATTTATTAAATTAGTTAAAAAAAAAAAAAAAAAAGTATTAAAAAAAAAAAAAAACTAAAAAATTAGTATCAATAATCTGTTTTTATGATTATGCTGATTTTTTAATTTTGGAGTGTAATTTAAATTGTAATTGAATTTCGATTAATTTGAACAGCCCTAATCACACCTATGCCAAAGTTAACTTTTACATTGTTAAAAAAAAAAGAAAAGAAAAAAAAGATGAGAATGTATAAATAAAAAAAAAAAAACTAAAAAAAAAACCTAAAAATTAGTATTAATAATCTGCTTTTTAATAATTATGTTGAGTTTTTAAATTGTAATTGAATTTTGATTAATTTGAACAGCCCTAATCACACCTATGCAAAAGTTAACTTTTGCATTGTTAAAAAAAAAGATGAGAATGCATAAATTAAAAAAAAAACAACTAAAAAATAAAAAAAATAAAAAATTAGTATTAATAATCTGTTTTTTCATAATTATGTTGAGTTTTTAAATTGTAATTGAATTTCGATTAATTGCACAGCCCGAAGAACACCTATGCCAAAGATAAATTCTGCAGTGTTTAAAAAAAATAAAATAAAATAAAATAAAAAAAAAAATAATAATAAAAAAACAAACTTTTTACATCTGAACAGCATCCTAGAAGAGATTGTGATTAACTGTAATATTCCGATGGCTGTGAAGGAGACAAACTGAAAACGCTTACTTGAGGTGGGTCTGGATCTCAATCTCCCTCCTGAGTTGGTGCTCCACGCCCTCCTTCTCCATCTGGGACTTGAACAACACCTTCAGAGCTACAACGGCTTGCAGCTTCTTCACCCTGGCAAGGTACACATTCCCAAACTTGCCCTTCCCTAGGGGTCGACCAATGTCAAAGTCGTCAATGGTGATCGGCCTGATTTGAAAAAAAAGGGGTGGGAGGAAATCAAGAGTGATTTATTTAAAATCTATATAACAATACCTTTAAATAAGGTCAGGTATGGGCCTGATACTTACTTTGCAACAGAACCGGAGGACGAACCAACACATTCTCCTCTTACAGGCCCTAAAAGTTTATGCAGTAAAGTAATTGCAATAATATTCACAATCACAGCGGCTTTTTTTCTTTTTTTTTTTTCTTCTTTTCTTTAAAGAGGCTCACATTACCTGGGATGACACTTCTGTCTGCGATTTGCGACGGTTTCACCGGAACACGCTGCGGACCCGCAAACATGCTGGAGCTCTAGCCAAACAGTTTAAAAACAGGAATGAATACATGAAAATAGCTTTATTGTCATTTTACTCTGAATAGATTGTCATTTCTGTATGGCCTTGCCCTTGCAATACAAAAAATAATAGTAGAAAATATTACACTATGTAGATAAAACACTTTACAAAAAGTGAAAAAACGAGGACTTTAAAATAATCTACAACTGTAAAATATTTTTTATTTATTTTTATTTAATTTAACCTTTATTTAGCCAGGATAGTCCCGTTGAGATTAAGAACTTCTTTTTCAAGGGAGTCCTGGCCAAGAGGCAGCAAAACAGTTTACATTACAGTTACAAATAAAAGTTTCACATACAATCACATAAAAATTATATAAAACAGTTACAAATCAATGAGGCCGTCTCAAGTGCTCTTAATCTGGATCTAAAATCGTTCAATGAAACAAGTTCCGTTAGTTTCCAGTCCTTTTGCAACATGTTCCATGCAGAAGGGGCAGAGAAAACAAAAGCTTTTTTTTCCCAGCTCAGTGCGGGCAAATGAAACAGAGAGCAACAAAAGATCATTGGAACACAGACCATAAGAATCAACACTTTTCAATGTGATTAAATTACAAATATAAGAGGGCAGCAGTCCAAGCATAGCCTTGTAAATAAAAATGTACCAGTGAGTCAACCTCCTGGTGGACAAAGGAGGCCATCCCACTCGAGAGTACAGTTCACAGTGATGGGTCAAGGCTCTACAATTTGTAACAAACCTCAAAGCAGCATGATATACAGAGTCAATCTTACTCAGACACTGAGCTGAAGCATTCATATACAACACATCCCCATAATCTAAAACAGATAAAAAAGTTGCAGTGACAAGACGCTTTTTGACCTCAAAAGAAAAACAACATTTATTCCGAAATAAGAAACCCAGTTTTAGTTTGAGTTTCTTCACGAGGTTCTCAACATGGGGTTTAAAAGTCAGTGTCGTCAAGCAAAATACCAAGATACTTATATGTATGAACCACCTCTATTTCATTTCCCTCCAGAGTGGACACTTTGGGGGGAAATTGTGTGCTTTTCCTGGAATTTGAAAACAACATCAGTTTAGTTTTGTCCGCATTAAGGACCAGTTTTAGTTGCAGAAGTGTGTGCTGCACAACATTAAAAGCTTTCTGCAACGAAATAAAATAAAAGGCTGACTAGTACAAAGCTACGTTATTTAAAAGCCACAAGCTTCTTCTAGATTCATAAACATCTGCAGGTTATTAGTTTGATGCTTGTTTATCATCTTACCGCTTGCTGGAAAGCCCTTGGCTCGTGATTTTCTTTATTCTGTAAAGAAAAAATAGATATTAGAAATTGTATTAATTTAAGAAGGCAGTGGTTGTTTTAACAAGATATGCATGTTGCTGAGACTCAGTTATTTTTTGCCACGAGTCATGCACTGTGCGTGTCATGCTTCGCTTCACCCCTTGTCTTTTTTTTCCCCCACCATCAAATTTTTATTTTGCCACCGAAAACAGGCTGTTATCCCCATTACCAGCCTCATCACAGCAAATTAACATTTCAATTCCTCAATAAAAATGTTTAACAAAACGGCTCGTTTAACTCCTGAATGGCTGTAAGAAATTGTAAACATAGGATGAAAAAATAAATAAAAAGTACAGATCAGAATTTGATTTTGAACCGGTGATGCTGCATTTCGACGCAAGTGCTCTACACACTACGCCACAATATTTTGTGCCACCCATTTTTAAAAGAGGCAGGCAAGAAGAACTGTACTTTCACTATGGACAATTCCAAACTTTTTTGATATTTCTGCAATCAGTGCAATGCAATGCATCTTCCACTGTGAAAACAAATGGCATAATGTATTGCTTTATTTCTTTTACTCTTTTTACAAAAACTAAGCAAAACTTGTCAGCCCCTAATCAACACAAAATGACAGCAATAAGACATTTTCAACAAGTTTACACTTACTAATTCAACAGCATAATTTCGTGCTACCTATCAATATCATATTTTTACAATTAATCAGCATTTCTATATACATGTAGCATTCTTTATATATTCTGGTATTTTTTTATGACCGCCATTTTGACTTGTGACCTCGCCTCGGAATTGTCAATAAGACTATAGTATACACAATGTTTCAATGCAATGCACGTACATTAACCAATAACGCTAGTGTTGCAGCAATTTTAATTTCCCGTTAAAGACGCAGATACATTCGGAAGAATGATAAATAACGACTAGGCCGCAAACGTCGTTGGCATCCACATGTGTAAGCATATAAGCAACGACAAGAATAAACTTGGGTCACACGCAACGATTTAATTGGTACTGAGTATGCAGATTAAGTTTTTTTTTAAATAATATTTTTCACAAGATACAAAAGGTAGGCTCATGAGTTCAAAACAGACGCTAACAAAGCGTCGGTTTGCTGGCGAAACGCTGTATGAACTATGCGAAACTGTATCGACGACTCAGGGTTAGCAACTCTCGTACTGTATTATTTCACAATTAAGAAACCAGAAAATAAAAGTTACCTGCATTTGTGCAAAATTAGCAACTTTATAGCGTGTCTTCACTCTTCTTCCGAAGGAGCACGGCCGCCAACTATTTCAAACTGCCAACACGGACGAAGCTGATTGGTTGGCGTTTTGCACATCGAGAGGTCCCATTGGTCAGGAGTAGCAGGAAGTAAAAGCCAAGGAGAAGATACGATTGCCTTAAATAGTTAGTGTACTTTTAAAAGGAATTCGGTATTGACAATTTTTTTTGGTTGCAAATAAATATATACACTCAAGTGTTAAGTGTAGTCACTTTCAACAAAAAGCTAATTGCTGCATTCCAGGAAGGTAGGAAATCCTAATTGTAACCTCAAAGCGTTCCATGTGGTGATGGCTAAATGAGCTTACTCACTTAGACGGATTTCTTCGAAAATGAGTCCAGTTTTTGAAACTATGGCCTTTATGTGGGTTATAACACTGAAAGGAGGCATTTTCCCCAAAACCTTCTGAATTGAGCCGATGTCGGTACCAGACGTGATTGGGCTGCCAGATTGTATCGGGTCGCCTGCAGATGACGTCACGCTACAGGATCGTCCGGAAATTGTCCGTTTACAATTGTTCAAAATAACATTTATGGACTAAAATTGTAAAAACGTAAATAAACCTAAAAATATAAAAGTATGATACTTTAAGAGTGAAAAAAATATATACATAGATTGAAGCGCCTTCAGCTTGTCGGTGACGTCAGTACAGCAGCGCTGTCGAAGTTAGCTTCAGTTTGGTTTCTTTTTTTAGCTGGTCACAAATCAATCACATTAACAAAAAACAGTCTTAATGATAATAGGAACACATTAACAATCTAAACTGACGATATTTGTCACATCTGAGACAATTATTTTGTGTATTTATCATTTAGTCAATCTTATTTTATTATTTATTCAATATATTTTGCGTTTATATTCTTAGTTTTATTTATGTTTTTACAATTTCAGTTATTTAAATGACATCTTTATTATTTTCTTTCCAATGTTTGACGTCAACTGGATAATTTCCAGCCAATCCTGTAGCGGGACGTGTTCAGTTAGGCGACCCCGATACGATCTGGCAGCCCGATCACATCTAGTCGCGACACCGGTTTCTTTCTCTCACTCTCTACTCCACATCCATCCATCCTCTATCACTCATCCTGGTTCTGATCGCAAGAGTAAGCAGCCTTAGAAGGAAAACCAAGACTTCCCTCTCCCCAGCCACTTCGTCCAACTCCTCCACGGGGATTCCGAACCATTCCCAGGCCGGCCAGAGTCTTTCCACCGTGTCATTCTTCATCCCCATGGCCTCCTCCTGGTAGTTCATGCCTGGAACACCTCACTGCGGGTGGCATCCAGATCAAATGCCCGAGCCACTTCATCTGGCTCAGAGGAGCAACGGCTTTGTTTGGGCCTTACTCCCAGTTGACCGGCCTGCCTCCAGAAAGGGGCCCATGCAGATGATCCACCTCAAAATGTTGACACATCACCCACCCACCACAATAAGGTGTTCAGGGAAGTTATCACTAATAAGATCTAATTTAATGACACCCAATGACTCTGTGTGTACCCCCTACCACACCTCTAATTTCACTGACATCAAAGCCTGATAAAGTTCACATCAAATGGCACTTGAAAGCAGGAAACAACAACATGGCATTTGTTTATTAAATACAGTACTGTATTCATGTGTTGTTTTGTATGATTATTATTATTTTTGGTTGCTTTCAGAGTTAAAACATTGAAATGAATTTCATTTGGCAAACAAACCCAATAGGATATATCAAATATATTTAACAACTTGTATACTCCAATTAGAATTAACCTACATTATCTATTACAGTCAAACTGAAAGGAATTGAGACGACAGTGAATGTGTGAGATGAAATAAAAGAAAATTCTGCAATGTGTTTTAAAAGACTCGTATTGTACATACAAACGTGAAGTTCTAACAGCCCCAAAACAAAAATACTACACGCATATATGCTCACTCAGAAGACATTCTTGACATTCGTTCAGTTGTGCGTTTGTCAAACACGGTAATGGCATTTACATCTTTGTCTTATACTGCCTCCTGGCGGCCAAGTGAAGCACGACAGAAAGAGCGGCGCAATGCCCATGTGCATCCATCCATTTTCTGAAGTTTATAAAAAAAAACACGAACTATAGAAATGTTTTTTTTAATCCTATTCTCTAGAAATTATGGTAAATGAAGCAGAACTGTGATTCATTGGTCAAATTGGGTGCTTCATTTATACAAAAGCGTGATTCCAACATGGAGTCAAATGTGTCCCAGAGGAGATATGAAGTGAGACAAGTAAATGAAAAAATATTACTCGAGTACGGCCAAACTATTAGCTGTTAGAATATTAGTTTATTTATTTTTAGCTAAATTTTCAACTCATTTTGAAGCAAATTTGAAATATGAGGTCATTTATGATCCTGGCGTATTCAATGGAGATTTCAAACTTGCTCCTGTCTTACCTACTACACATGTGCGACAAGATGGATTAAAAAAAAAAAAAAAAAATCGTTTTGATGTTTACTACAGTATTTTATCTTTTGTGTGCAGCATTTTGTCACAGCTGCGGCTTTGGCGCTATATAAATAAATTTGAGCCAAGATTGGAGTTGAGTTGAACGGAGCAGTTGTTGAAGGCCAGCGTGCAACACGGCAGCATGACAGCCAGCAAACGACGCAGATTTCCAATCAGTTTATCCGGTTTGCCTTCGTTGTCGCCGTCGCCGCCGTCCGCGGCCTCTTCCTCGCCTTCCTGCTCCTGCTCGCCCTCGCCGCCACTGCGCGGCTGGAAGACCACATCCAAAAACTCCAGTCTGAGGAAGCCGGGGAGGCCGCGTAGCATTTTGCAGTTGTGCACCACCTGCAACTCGTCGAGCGTGCAGGCCTTCAGGTAGAGGCGCTTGAGGTCCTTCAGGCGGCTGGCGTAGGGGAAGCCCGGCGCCACCTCCTTGCCGCCGAGGCTCAGCTCCTCGAGTCCGAGCCAACCCGTTTCTAAACCTAACGACGCCATGGGCCGCTGGTGGCCCTGCCGTGTGGTGATGCTCATTTCCAGAAACTTCAGCCGGAATAGACCTTCCAAACCGCAGACTCCTTCCTTAGCGGCGCAGCCTCGGAGTCCGTTGGCGGTCACGCGAAACGTGTCGCACAACTCCAGTCGACTGAGCCTCTCCCATGACGTCAGACTCTGCAGGTGTTGGTCCTTAAACGAGGGAACATTGTTGAGAATTAAACATTCAATAGAAATCCCTGATGGCGAACTGGGTCCTTTTCCTTTCTGTTTAACGCTGGAAGTCGCCTGTGCGCGCTCTTGGGACGACGCTGGAAGGTCCTGGTTGAAAAAGCCCTGAGGGAGCTCACAGCCTTGCAGCTCCAGCACCTTCAAGGATGGCGGCAGGAGCTGGCAACTGGGGAGGCTTCTCAAGTCCGCGTGCAGGAGGTAGAGCTTGCTCAGGCGAGGGCACTTTGTGGACAAAGCTTTGAGCCAAGCCTCAGACAGGAAGGTGCCGCCTCGGACGGAAAGGAGCAAACCACGCAGGCGTAAGTACCGTAGTCCACAACCGAGGTACTGGCGCAGAAGGACCCACAGGATACGGGATGTCATCTTATTGAGAAGAGAGATACAGCGGATGTAAAAAGTCCAATCACCTGTTCAAGTGGCAGGTTTTTGTGATCTAAAATAAATTCAAAACACTTCAAACTTTGCAATGCATTGCATGCATTGCATTGTATGACTGACAATGGTGGCTTGTACATGTTATAGGTCACATTAATGGTGGAAAATTCTTGAAATTATTTATCTTGGCCCGACTTTATTTTATATTACAAAAATCTGGCATTTGAACAATGGCGTGTAGACTTTTTTTTTTTTTTTTTTATCTCTACTTTACATATTAGGCACATGCCAGAAGTTGCAACAATACATTACATTCTTTCAATATTTACTCAGACCAGATGTGGTACTAATGTGTAGAAAATCAATTCTTTTCATTTTAGAATAATTCAAGTAAACAAAACATAAACAAATGCACAAATACTTTGAGATTCAGAAAATTCAGTGCTAAAGCGAATACAAATTACTCAATTTTTCTTACCCCTTTCCACGCAGTCAAGTCGACAAGTCTCCACAGTTTTTGATCCTTTACAAGGCGTCTCCATCTCTTACACACCCTGCAAGGACATTTCAACACCACACACAGCTTTAAATCATGTTAAAAGAGTCACGGATAAATATTCCACACAAGACGACAAAGGGCAGGATTTATTTTTTGATACTCAATCAAAACTCGCTCTCACCTCCCAGCTCTGACAAGCTCGCGGACGCTCAAATATGACAGCACGTCAATTAAAATATTTTCGGGAAGGTAGTCGAGGTTACAAGTTGGAAATTCATCCATTGTGTAAACAAAAGTGTAGACACCTTTTTGTTTTTTTCGTTTGTTTTTTGAATACGGACTACAAACGTTGAAGCACACTAGGTGCTCCCCGATGAATACTCCGCTGGAAACGTCAACCGGTTGTATGGCCTGTTCTAAATTAGTAAGTTTTGTTGATTTATTTATTTTTAATTAAAATTGAAGTATATCATATTTTTTATTATAAACATCTTCATATTTTTCAAACAAAAAAAATAATTTTTTCCCCCCAAATTTCACAGTCATGCGAGCTAACGTTGTTACAGCCGATCCCACATCGCGCATGCGCCTTTCACCGGACAAGATGGCGACCAGCAACGGCGGTGGAATGGAAGTGGACGGGGCAGGCGAGTCTTTTAACACTTGTTCAATCACTTTTTTTTCCCCATATCGATACGAATACACACGTAAATTGTTGCGCTCCATTCTGAAACATATAGTTGTCTATCTCCGATAACGAATACGCGGGATTAGCGATCCCCGTGCGAGTTTGCTGACACAGGCAGCTGTAAGGCTGTCAACACATGAACTACTTTGAGGCGATATTCCCTGTGTGTTTATTCTGATCAATCTTCATCATTGTGCAGCTGTAGGTAATAATTTAAAGTTAGTAACAGTTCCCCAAATGTAGTGCAACTATTAAATAATGCTGTTCTTCTGTAAATGCTATGGAAACAGCTAATTCTGTAATTTTGTGACCAAAATGTGCATTGTGTGGGGGTCCTGTTGAGAAATCAGCTTGTAGATGGTTTAGCCTATCTCTCTGCATTTATAGCCAGTCCCAGTGTCATGGCCTCCGGGATGACTGGCAGCGTCTCGGTGGCCTTGCACCCTCTGGTCATCCTCAACATATCAGACCACTGGATACGTATCCGCTCACAGGAAGGAAGACCCATGCAAGGTATGCAATCCATCGCCGAAGCTGCTTATCGTGTGCTAAACATGTCTGTTGTCGTCTCGCTTGTCTTTCTTCAGTGATCGGCGCTCTCATCGGGAAGCAAGAGGGCCGAAACATCGAGGTGATGAACTCCTTTGAACTTCTCTCGCACACGACGGACGACAAAGTGCACATTGACAAGGAGTACTACTACACCAAAGAGGAGCAGTGTGAGTTGTGTTGCGCTGTAGCTTCTGATTGTCTGGCAGTACTCTACTGGCTTGGCAAAAACACTAAAAAGCACAGGTGAAACAATTTCATGTGCTGTTAGAGCTTTGAAATTGTTCACAAGCTTGTGGCTTTCATAGTCAAGCAGGTTTTCAAAGAAATGGAGTTCTTGGGTTGGTACACCACTGGCGGCCCTGCCGACGCGTCCGACATTCACATTCACAAGCAGGTGGGCACACTTGAGTAAAGCAACATCACACTCAACATGTTGTGACCTTAACTGTCGTTTGCTCTCCTGTCAGGTGTGCGAGATCATCGAGAGTCCGCTCTTCCTCAAGCTTAACCCGATGACCAAACACACTGATGTGAGTTGCTCTCTTGACCGACAATTTTGTTTGGTTTTTGATTAGATTATATTTTTTAACCATAGAAAATCATGGTAATAGACGTTTATGTGTATATTTACGAGCAGCTACAGGGGGGGGGGGGGGGGGGGGGGGGGGGTTGTTAGGGAAAAAAATCACCACCACACATTCACAGAAGCCCAGTGGTATAGATTGAGAAGGAATTCATGGCTATAAATCCTGTATTTATATAGTGCATTTTCCTGAGTGAAAACGGAAGACCGTGCCTTTAAGGATAGGTGTTTTTTTTGGGGGGGGGAGGGATTTTATATATCAAAAGTACTAGCGGCTAGTAGTTGAGTATTTGTACTGTTATCAGTCTGGAAAAATCTTTTAATGAACATCCCTAGTATTTTCCCACCGAGCAATCAAATAAAAATATATTTTGCACACATTACCAGCACACAATGCAATAATGTAAATACGATGCAGATATTATTTTTGTCCACTTGGTGTCACTATTCTCACATTCTTCATTATATGTAGTAATGGTGATCTTTGAGTACGTGTGTCTTTAAAGGGCGGGGTCTAGCCTGGTGAGTGACGTGGGTGTCAACGAATTGGCTGTTGTTGCATCAGGATAGCTAGATAGTTGTTAGCGAGTTTACGTTTTGAGTAGGATTTTTGGACTGAGGCATCTAAAAAAAATGTTGATTTATGTATTCATTTTATGTTTGTTTTCTTCCTCAGCTACCTGTGAGCGTTTTTGAATCAGTCATTGATATCATCAGTGGCGAGGTAACCTTCCTCTCAAATAAGCTTAAAAATCAGACCCTTCAGCTCTTTTTTTTTTTTCCCCCACTCTATTTTTCTTCCCCTCCCCTTGTAGGCCACCATGTTGTTCGCCGAGCTGAACTACACCCTGGCGACGGAGGAGGCGGAGAGAATCGGTGTGGACCATGTCGCCCGCATGACGGCCACCGGCACGGGCGAGAACTCCACAGGTAAAAGTCGCAGCGAGCCGACGGAAACGCGCGTGAATTCCGTTTCTGAAATCCGCTTCTGGTACCTCCGCCGCAGTGGCCGAGCACCTCATCGCCCAGCACAGTGCCATCAAGATGCTGCACAGTCGCGTCAAGATCATCCTGGAGTACGTCAAAGCGGTGGAATCAGGTGAGACGTTCTCGTTAGTGGACAAAGAATGTTTGGCCTCTTCTTTCTTTCTGCTTTTACGCACAGAGGTGTTGTTCTGAATCCCACTTGAGTTCTTGGCAGTTGCCTGGATGCAGTAGCTAGTCATATTGCAGCCTAGAAATGTGGGATTCATAGTAACACTTGAGTCATCTCAATTCCTCTCTCAGCTCATAATTCCGGCATTAATATTGGTTGTTCTATGCGGAGGATAAAGACTATATGACTTAGTACTGTTATTGTCTGTCTATATGCTTTATAGATGCTATTTAGCATTATTAGCACTATTAAAAGGTATGTGGTTTAAATACACAGTGTAGTTTTGTTACTTTTGTTATGTATGATGCCACATGAATTTGGATTAGCATGTTTAGGCTAGAAAATTAAAATATTAATTACAAAATGTAAAATACTAAATTATTCATGGTCACATGATAGCATTGCATCGGCACTTGTTGCTACACATTTTTTTAAGTGCTATTTTTTTGGACTGCTTTCCTTCATGTTAGTTGAAAATGCTTCAAAATTAATCTTTTTTTTTTTTTTTTTTTTTTTTTTTTTTTTTTTTTTTTGGTCATTTGTTTTCACCGTCCATCAGGAGAGGTTCCGTTCAACCACGAAATCCTACGAGAAGCAAACGCCCTGTGCCACAGGTTGCCAGTCCTCAGCACTATAAAGTTTAAAACAGATTTCTATGACGTAAGACCCGCCCCTTTTGTTCATTTGTGACCACAAATTCCATCTTTTACTGTTTTAACCCTGTACCCCACGTTTTGCGTCTGCCTGCAGCAATGCAACGACGTGGGCCTCATGGCCTACTTGGGCACCATCACCAAGTCGTGTAACAGCATGAACCAATTCATCAACAAGTTCAACGTCCTGTACGACCGACAGGGTATCGGTCGGAGGATGAGAGGACTTTTCTTCTGACGCGCCAACATGGAAGAGTTTTTTTTTTTTTTTTTTTTTGTTTTATTGGGAGGTCGGCATCAAGTCGCTGCTCAA
This sequence comes from Festucalex cinctus, assembly GCF_051991245.1. Lineage (NCBI taxonomy): Eukaryota > Metazoa > Chordata > Actinopteri > Syngnathiformes > Syngnathidae > Festucalex > Festucalex cinctus. The sequence continues at coordinate 11,352,288 of NC_135419.1, forward strand.
GCCACCGCAGCTTTTCAACCCTGCTTCAAGTGTAGCCCAAAGCACTTAGCGACACCAGTAAACAGAGGCTCTTGTTTACCACTGGACATGAACATATTTTATTTACCTCTTCTTTTATTGTAATTTGATCATTCTGTATGTAATAAAAGATTTACTGTTTGTTTTTCCAAGCAATTTCTGGATTTCCTTAAAAAGCCGTTTTCCAACATGTCAACGTTGCATTTTTTTTGTTTTCTTTTTAAACAAGCTTGTAAAAAAGTGCAGCTATTTTTATTGTTCTCTTCTGTTTGAAGTCGTCATCCCGCTGTTTGCAACCCCTGGAGGTTTCGAGGGTGTGTGTTGGGGGGGGATAAGTGTGGTTCCGGTGGACAGGTCAGCAGTTTCCCACCTTTTAAATGTATAGCGGAACTCGACTTAATGACCCCATGTGGCGTTGACGAGGCGAGAAGGCAAAACAGAACCAGCAATAAGTTGCATGATGTTGGCTTCATGCTTTACTCAAGAATGTGTAGTCTAAAAGGCTTGTGTGAGCTTTTGATCCAAAATTAAATCTCTGTTATAAGCTGTCCAAGTATCGGTTGCGAGTGAGGCTTTATGGTTTTCATAACAATAGCAAGAGTTCTGCGCCGTGCTCTACTTGTTTTGTTTACATTTCAGTAGCATCACCATTCAAGCTACTTCCGTGTTTCCGTGCTCGCGACACGGCGCGCGCGCGCGCAACGAGTGACAACATACAAATGGAGACAGTTAGCAGAAGCCGGTGCCGTACATCTCGGTATTTCCCATGGCTATCGAGTCCTCTCGGTGCACTTGTATGTCCCGGGCCGGCGTTGGTACTGCGCGCGAGCCAAAAAGAATAACTCCCGTGACGATCCAATGCATGGATTCAAACGACACAGGTATGTCCCACAGCCAACACACCAGCTAAACTAAAAGCACACTGCAAGTATCTCATTTCTCAGTTTGTGGCTCCCTGTCAATGTCTACAACTAGCATGAGCAGCAGATAGGAGAACTGAGACGTGCCCGCGATTACGACAGCCCAAAAAACAAAATATAAACAGTAGTGATTCTGTGGTCATCATCGTGTCTCAGATTAAAAAAACAAAAAAAGATGTCATACATTAACCAAAAATGAAAGTGATGACAAAAGAAAAAAAAATTGTTAAATACAAAAATTGTTGATTAAAAAGGGAAATGAACTTTTGGAAATATTTTTGCATATATTAAGTGGTTAAAATGTGTTTGATAGATTTATTGTTCCATAAGGTGGCTTCATATTTCTTTTGGCTGGACGGTAGGTTTATTTCATGTCTTAAATTTATGTTTCTGAAATACTTCACAATGTGCAAATATTCTGTTTAATTGTGTTGGTGTCTGTCTAAAGGTTAAATATTTATATTTAACATTAAATTATCAACCTTTTGTTTTCCTGATCCTTATTTTGAAGAGAAAAAACAAACAAACCAAAAAACAATTATAACTGTCAATAACTACTAATAAATATTTAAACTGATACATGTGTACACACTGGAATTGCGGAACAAACAAACAATAGAGGAATTTAGGGGCTTTTCATTTTCAACCTGGATAGATTTTTATTTTTTGTTTTATAAAAAGTATTTACGTTACAAGAAGTCAAGAGAGACTGCCTATTTTGTTTTTCATAAAAAAAACCTTTATTTTCATGTTAAAAATGCACTTTCAATAAAGTATTTGGAACTCCGTTTCTACTGCATTATTTTTATGTTGAGATGGTGTTATCGGCAGCTGCTGAAAGTAACTAAAAAAGTAACTTTTAATCTAACTTAGTTACTTTTAAAATCAAGTAATCAGTAACGCAATTTAGTTACTTTTAAAACCAAGTAATCAGTAAAGTAACTAAGTTACTTTTTCAAGGTAACTGTGGCAACACTGTCTGTGTATGTTTTCTTATTTATTTCTATTCAGCTTTTTAGCTCATGTTCTTTAAAATGGACTGATTTGTGCTTTTCAGTTATATTCAACAGAATATGAATAATGATTTAGCCTCACATTTACTGATTTGATTTTGTGCAGTGTCCAATGACACAATATTTAGAAAATATCTGAAATCATGTCACCCATGCACAATGTACCGTAAACAAGGGCTGCTTTTACGTGATATGTAATAACAAACGGGTCAAAATGCAACTCAAATCAGTTGATGTAGTTTTTAGGCCTCCTGATTGAGCTTTTTCTGAAGGTGACACAATAGGATGAAACAGAACTCTTATGACCTTTGTGTCTCATTTTACGTTGGCATAAAAGTATGCTGAGTTCATACACTTCAGCATGAAGCATAACCTAATATGATAATATATAATATGACCTCAAATTTTAGGATTTGTACATAACACTCAGTCTCTAATTCACATTAGCACAGTGATAAAGCAAATATTACACACGTAGAGAAATGAAAATAGTTGTTTAAAAAGTTGGTTCCATAGTGCTTTGCTGCAATCTTGTGGCATCTCAGTGCCATGTTGAAGTGAGTGAAGGAACTTCATTTGAAAGAAAGATGTGCTTTGTCACCATCTTGTAGCATTTCGGTACCAAGACACTATGTTGAAGTAAGGAGGAAAGGTTTATTTCAACAAAAGTAGTGTTTTGGCATCTTCTTGCAGTATTATGGTGAGAAGGAACCATGTTGAAGTAAGTTGAGGAGATTCATTTGGATAGCTTTGCTGCTATCGGTGCCAAGGAACTATGTTGACGTTGGGGGTGGTTTATTTAGACAAAAGTAGTGCTTTGGCACCACCTTGTGGTGTTATGGTGGCAAGGCTCTCAACATAGTTCTCTGCCACCATAACAAGATCAAGTTTTTTACATTTTTAGACAAAAGTAGTGGTTTCCTGATATGTTGTGGCTTTTTTTGGTGCCAAGAGAATGTGTTGAAGTAAGTTGAGGAGTTTCATTTTGACAAAAGTAGTGCTTTGGTATCATCTTGTGGTATTATGGTGGAAAGGAACTATGAAGTAAGTTTTTTGTTAGACAAAAGTAGTAGTTTGCTGCTATCTTGTGGCAGCTTGGTGCAACGGGACTACAATGAAGTAAGTTGATTAGCTTCATGTAGAGAAAAGTAGTGATTTGCCACCATCTTGTGGCATCTATAGGCTAGTATAAACTTTTTTACAGACTGTCAATTACTTGTGCAATGCCAGCCATTAGAAAGTATGTTAGATTTTTTTTTTGTCCCCCACAAAATGTCAAAACTAACCCTGTTTGTTTATACATGTCATCGGAAATCGTGTTTCCCAACCTTTATTTGAGCCAAAGCACATTTTACATTAGAAAACCCTCACAGCACACCACCAAACAAAAACGTCAGAAAAAAAGTTGACTGCAATGATGATGATCTCAAAGAGCGTTTGTCACTATATGTCACTGGCGTAGATAGATGAACACAAATACATTGTAGTAAATAAATTACAATTTTCAGATCACGTGAAACTGATTACGGCTCTACTGGGTCTCGTCTTCGGGCGCTTGAGGTTGAGGGTACTGGAACCGGACCGGGTCGTACAGATCATCGCGGGGGTCATAGGGCATGTGGGGGGAGTAGTAAGGGAATGGGAAGGCCTTCTTCTGGATGAGAGGCGGAGGAGGTAACTCTTTCTCCTCTTTGACAGGTGGGGGCGGCGGAGGGGGCGGCGGTCCCATGACTTTCCCTTTCATGGGCCTGGGCGGGTGGTCGATGAGGCAGTCGGGGTCCCAATACGGGTCGCAGTCGTACTCCATGCTTTTGAATGCGTGGATGGAAGCAGGCGGGGGGGACTTTTTGACGAGGACGGGCGGCGGGATGAATTTCTTCGAGGGAGGGGGCGGCGGCTGGGGTGCTGAGACCGGGGCGGGCGGAGCCTTCTGGGGAGCGCAGTGGGGGTGGTAGCGGGGGTCGCAGAGGACGGGCACGGCGCCGGCGGGAAGGTAGACGATGTGGGGCTTGCACAGGGGGTCCTTGGTGTTGCACAGGTAGAGCACATCCGCCTGGGAGATAGAGGGGGCGCGGGGAAGAGGGGCATGCTCGGCGGCGGGCGGCTCGGTAGCTATGGGGACGCCTTTCATGGGCGCAGGAGGAGGAGGGGGGGCCACCACCTTGCACTTCTTGTCTGTGGTGGGGTCGCACATGATTTGAGGGACCCCCAGTTTGTTCTGGAAATACGAGGCGTCGGGGCCGTACGTGTGCTCCAAGTGCCTCATCTGCTGGTACAACATCCTCAATTTGTCGATCTCGTACAGCTGAGGGACGCACAATGATGAGTCAGTCAACACTTTTATCAAACAAATATATTTTAGAGAGTAGTAATTATTTGATTAAATTTTTTGTAGGAATATATATAAGATATCATACATTTGCTGCAATGAAGAATGCTTTGCTCTGCTCTACACTCATATTCACATAGCCTAGCTATATGTTGTCTTAACAGAAGATGACTCAAGAAGCTCAAGAACCAGAACATCTAACGCAGCAGAACGGTTAGAGCCAGTCTGCCGAGGCCACCTGTTTTCGATTAAGAAATGATTGCAAACTTGACCGCACATGTACTCAGCAATCTTCCATTCACATGCACACACACATACAAACAAGTACACTGTGTTCCAACTATGTTTTGCATTTGCATTATTAGGTTGGAACACCTATGTAACTAGGGGCGTGGAAACCAAATAAAAAGAGGGTGAGGAGGGAATTTTTTTAGTGTAGTAGTGAATTATATCAGTCAGTCATTGGCCGTATCCCATTTCGAACATGCATAAAAAAGGAGGAGGAGGAAGTATAAACTTTTATATTCCTACCCCTTTATCTCCATTAAAACATCAAAATATCACAATATATTTTACAATTTCAAATTGTACTAAACATTGTCTATGCACTTAAGCTGTGGGACAAAAAAAATTGAACTATATGACTCAGCAAAATGACAACATCAAGCTAACTGCTACAACAATGGTAGTCCTCGCTTTTGTTTTCCTAGTATTTCAGTGTTTTCAGTCGTAATGTATGCCACACAAAACCATATTATTTACATTATCTGAAAAAAAAATCATATTATGTCTTTCACATTAGGTTTGTTCTTAATCAGTTAGCATAGCATAAAGCACATTATAAACATTAGCATTCTGTGTGTATCATGTTCCTAGTTTAACGATCAATGTGGGGACCGACTTCCAACTTGTCCTTGTGGGGACAAAAATATACAAATATTTTCAATAGCACACCACACAATAAATGCCAAATTTCACAAACAACTATGAAAATAAAATAAAATAAAATAAAATAAAATAAAATAAAATAAAATAAAATAAAATAAAATAAAATAAAATAAAATAAAATAAAATAAAATAAAAAGTATGTCTTTACTACATATTTGTTTACATTAAACCAACACACAATTCTTCTTTTGAATAAATTAACGTGGTTATGTGAAAAAAATGATTTATGCAACTCTATTTGCAGTTAACTTGTGGACTAAGCATTGCCCCGCTTTGGTGCACAGAGTAGCATGGATGTAATGGTGGTGTAAACAAGTTACAAGCAAGCTAAGAAGCTAACGCTGTTTTCATGTTTATTTTTATAAACAATGATGATTGACTAACAAACATTTCTCTAACCTGGGCCTATTTTCCTCCTCCTCCTTTCGCCGCTTCCTTAAGCAGCACCCGAGGGCTTGGACCTATTCATTGTAAATGTTTTTTTGGGGAAAAAATATTTTGCAATCTTTTTTTTTGTTTTTGCACTGCAATTTGGCACACCTTCCACTAGATGGCGCCCTAAGCGACTGCCTAAGTTCACCTATGTGCAGGGCCAGGCCTGATCAGTAGTGATAGTCAAGTTTCGGGTAAGTGGCTAGAAAATGCATTCCAGTACATTAATGGGATATCCCAAACTAAGATATTAAGACAAACGTGTAATTGTGTAGTTGTTACCCCCTCAGTGTGTCCGATGCTGCTGTAGTATCGGTAGTAGGCCTGGAAGTCCGGGTTTCCTCTGTACCATTTGGGGTCAATGTTCCTCTTGGGCCTGGAGTGGCTCAGGAAGTCGTTGGCCTTCTGAGGGTCGAGACCGACGTCAGCGACGGGAACCAGCCCTGTGCCGAGAGTGAGGAAGAGGAAGATGAAGAGCAAGTAGACGGGGTGATTCGTGTTCAAGTGATGATGTCGTGTTACCTTCCTGCTGGATGTCACTCAGCAAGGATTTGGCCTCCAGAAAGCCTGCAAGATCGAAGATTAACAACAGATTCTATATTCACAAGATTCCATTTGTAACACTTTTATGTAAAGTTAAATTAAACAATTCTAATTTACCTGGAAGCCATGTTAGACAGCTAAATGCCGCCAACAAACACAACGAGGAAATCATCTAGACCCCTGAAAACAAGTTAAAGCAACTTTAAATTTAAAAAAAAAAAAAATCAATTGTGTATGCATACTATATGTGCTTGATAACATATTCAACTATGATCCTGATGTAATACAACTTAACTTATTTTGTATTTCAGTTATTGAATTCATTATGAGGATAATTTTACATCATCATATCACATTTCAATTCAAATCTTGTTGTCAAATTAGCTGCCAGATATGAAAATATATTGCAAATAATATTTAATAATCATTCATTTTGATACTTTTCTTTACAAAATTGTTTAAACAAATGGCAACCTTATACCAACTTTTTTTTTTTTAATTCTTAAGAGCAATTTAATAAGTATCATTTTTTTTTATTTTTAGTTCCATGTATGTAGATTAATAATATAAATAAATGATTTAATTAATGTAGGTAAGTAAACAGCAACTTTCTTTAAAAGGTACATTTAAAACGACATAAACAACAAAAACGTACCTGCATTTAAGAAATTAAACATCACCATTCTAACTTTCTAAAAAAAAAAAAAATAGGCTAAAATAAAATCTGATTAATTATGCAACATTTGTCTTTAAAAAAAGTAATATTAAAAAAATATATTTTCTTCTATATAAACAAAATAATGTACCAATTACTGTGCGTACATGCCTAAAAAAATGCTCCGTTATTTACGTATAAATTGAATAATATGTTGCGTGTAGTTTGTACGAATAGTGTACAACAACAACCACAAGCACAATAATAGCTACACGTTTCATGAATTATTGAATCTAGAATAAAGTACACTAAAGGTTACGTACCTGGTACAGGAAGCTGTCCTCACAGCTCCGACTGTGGCAGGCAGGTTAAATACCGAGTGAGTCAGGGTCATCCTAAACCAGGAGCGGCTATCCAATAGGATCCCTCCCTCATTTGGGGGACCAAATCCTGTAGCACACCTCCCTTGTTGTGAATACTTTTATACGGGAGGCCTTTGGCGACAATTAAAAACAAAAAAGCAGCCAGTAAAAGAGGACTCGGGGTGGAAAGGAGGCCATTAAAGCAAGACTCCTGCTGAGAAAAGTGCAACTGTGAGGGAAAATGCTGCCGACTAACACGATATACTTGCCAGGATGACGAAAAAAACAAAAATAAAAAGATGTCAACTTCATGCTACTTAAAATTTATGGACGACGTGAGTCTGCATGCACCAAAAAGGTGCTTATTAGTTGTTGGACTTGTGGCAACACCTGGTTGTTGCTGACATTCTTCCCTTTTTTAAACGGGTGGGCAACCTTCAGACCGTGCGGGGCTTTACAGAACATTTGAGCTATGAGGAATAGAGAGTAATAACTATTTTTTTGTATGTTAAAATGGAACATAAGGCTAACATGGTATAAGAATTAATGAAATTACATGTAAATCTCAGGGCGCTGCCATTTTGTCCTGTATCGCCCTCTGTTGACTAAAATCTACGTCAAAGAAAGTGTACTCGTGCTCTTATTTTGAACGTCAAGGCTCACCTGTTTTTCTTTGTTCTTTTTTTGGGGGGGTTATGTGATATTTGCGATATTTACTCACCTGTGGTCTGAAGCCAGGGTGTGTTTGGTCATTACCTAGGCACCTGGCTGTAATGTCATTTTCAGTACAGCAAGTGACAAAATGGCCGCCTCGAGATGGGTAAGGTTGGATTTTGCTGCTTCAACATTAAACAGAACGCCGTTGTCAGACTAGTGGGACCACATATACAACATATAAAGAAAATTTTTAGGTTGACTTCAAGTTTAATCAAGTATTATGTAGAATCATTTGAAAAAGTTACATTGTAAAAGTATTATTAGGGTGATACGTGTTGGGTAGTTTTTTTTTTTTCATTTATATGTGAACAGTGGTTCACATATTTCAAACATATATATATATATATATATATATATAGCCAACAGTGTTACTATTATTTTGGATAATATATTGTTCACTGATATGCTGAGCTAAATCAAATGCTTTCTCTGTGTCGTGTCCATTGAGGAGGGGAAGAAAATCTGTGCTAATGCCTGACATGACTTCAAGTGTAACACATCAGTCAGAAAAGTGTACATTTGTTCATACATGTGTAAACATGTACACCAGTAATTTGTCACATTTGAGTAAAAAGATAAAACGCAACATCTGTCTTTGGCATGTTACTGGACTCATGAATGTGATGTAATTGCTAGTTGCATGCGCACACAGACTGTAAGCAGACATTTCGTTCATATGAGCATTTATCCATTGTCATTCCCACACATACAATGTAAAGCAAAGAGCAAATGATAAATTTATTATAGCTATGCATAGAGAAGAATCAAAGTTAACATTGCATTACAATGTGTAAAAATATACAGACTTTCTCAATGAAGCGCCAGACTGTAGACCAGACTTGGAAATTCTAAACATATTTACAAAGCGGCATTCGTAAAAAGCGAACACTGAAAGTCGAACTTCCAACACAGAACTTTGAAGGAAAATCCAAGTGCGAGCGTCTCCTGCTCCTCTCAGACGAAGGTGATGCGGGTTCGAGCCTGGTTGATCTGCCACACGTTGAGCTCCTCGTACTCCTCCAGTGCCTCCTGGAACATGGCGGGGGTGAAGCCCCGCGACACGCACCGCTGCTCGGCCTCCGACATGCGCACCACTGCGCCGCGGCCCGTCGCGCCCTCTGCGGCCAGCTCGCGCACCAGGGAGAAGATGACGTCGGCTGGGCGCTGAGTCCTGCGGACGAATCATGAGGAAGAAGCCATAAGAGCAAAATATGGACTTATTTGAATGATGATATGTCAGATTGGAGTCAAAAGACACGTCGCCTGCTAGCTTAACCATAAATCACCAAGCAAAGGGTGAGCCATTTAATTTAAACTTGAACATGCGGCCCCATCCATAAAATACATTTACAGCTTCCTCCAGGACATGCAGCTCCTCTAACTGGTATGCAACAAACTCGTAAAAGATTCTTTTTGAAGGTTGGGGGGGACCTGTGGGCACTTGTTATAAGCGTGGGGTGTCTGCATTCGTTAGAAGTTGGCGTCAAACCTCGTGTTGCTGGACTTGTCGGTTTGCAGCGAATCTTTTGACATCTCCATCAGCCTCATGGCCTCGTTGACGTCCTCCTTCTCCACGCCGTCCATCAAGCGGAGGCGGGCCTGCACGGGGACAAGGCGGTAGGCAAAATGGATTTGGACTAATGGAATCAAGATTTTAAGTGTTTGGGGTGGCTCGCAAAATGGCCAGAAAAATTAAGACAAGAGCAGATCACTTGGCATCGTTACAGTTGGCATCAATGAATAGTCACATGAGTGTTAAGCGTCACAATGAGATCACCAGTAGGTTTCTACTTCCTGTTTTAGGTCCCATTTTGGGACCCAAAGTCGGATGGACCAGCTATATGAACAAGAAGGACAAAAAACTATAATTGAAAATTAGTTACATATTTAAAAAACTATAGCAAAAATGTCCTTTGTTTTGGTCTGTCCGTTAATGTTATACATGATCTCTTGGGAATTATTTTTAAATGTAAAATTTTGGTAGTACTGCAAGATGAACAGTCATTTGGGAACTGCAATTTATCAACAATAGTTAGGGCTGTGCAATTAATCAAAATTCAATTACAATTTCAATTATTACACTCCACAATTACAAAATTAGCAAAATCGTAAAAGTATTAATATTAATTTTGAGTAGTTTAAATTTGTACATTTGCACCTTTATTACATTTTTAAATAATTTAATACATTTTGTTTAATCCAAAACGAACTTGCATAATTATCGTTTCAAAGAATTTTGTCTTTTTTTTTTAATGGTGAAACATTTTGTTTTGCACCAAAATAAATAAATAATTGATCATCCTACTGCACAGTGCACATGCTGCACTCAAACTTAAGGTATTTGACAACATAAATATATATTAGAAATTCTAAATGTTTTAAATGTTTAAAACTTTTCTTGTTTTGTACCAAAAAATAAAAAATAAAAAAAATCATTTAAATTATTGCAAAAATAATCATGATTATTTTTCCATAATTGAGCAACTCTAACAAAATAGTATTCTAACATTTTTACTCGTGTTCTACTCCATTCATACATACATGAGTAAAATTACTCTGAAGTACTGAAATCTAAACAAAATCCAACATGGCCATTTCACGACTTCGTAGCTTCTTGATGAGGACGACGTCGGTTGCGCTGTGCCGGCACTGTCAGACCGAGACAAGTGCAATGCCCTCTGGGATGGCCGGCAATTGCCCAAGTCTCCGCCTCTCAACACCAGCTAGTCTCTCTTGCGGATCCCGACGGGATGATGATGTTGATGATGTCACTTCCGAGCACGCTCAGTTTTGCATGGGTTTGCACAGCTGGCACACGGGCTGACTGCTCACCCTGCAAAGCTGAGCGGGCTCGGACCAGCTCGGAAGTTCTGCACGTGGGGAACTGATGAAGTGCGACACCGGGTGGACACGCAGTTGCAGCGCAGCGGCACCCAGCTGCACAAAGTGCTGCTTCTGCAGTAGGTCCATAATGCTACCTGCACAAACAGCACTTTTGGCAGACAGAGGCAAATCAAATCTTAAGAACTATTAAGAGAATTTTCATATGTTTTTGTCCAGCGTGGGAAACAAGTGCTCACGGTGCAGTAGATTGGTTTTTCCATCACTACCTGCACTGTAAGCACTTTAGCTCACACTGAACCACTAAACCAATTGAAGAATCGCCAAGTGGCAGCTCAGTAATTATACAGCCAAGCAAACCATTGCAAATCAAGACAGAAGTCCAGAAACTCCTCCTGTGACCAATTTTATTCTCACCAGCGCGGTGGCGAGTCGGAGAATGGAGAGGAGCGTGCGGGCTGAGGTGAAGGTTGTGTCCTTGCTGACCCGCGCTTCCTTCCGCATCTCCACGTAGGCGGCGGTGATGTAGTCGGCCAGCGACTCGGGAACCACCGGCTGCTTCTTCTTGCACACGGAAATGTAACGTCTGCCGGGGAATTGGACAAAGACACACATTAGACTGCACCAGAACAAGCCTCAATCCAAATATGCCATTTCCCAATTTAAATAACGCCAACTGTATCATATTAAATACATTCTGAGCCCTCTATTTAATAAGTATAATATTTTCACCCCCCACCCCCCCCCCCATTAAAACCCTGACGTATATGATCTGGCACATGCATTACACGGATAAGAAAGGAGAGACACCTATACTTAAGAGTGCAAAATGTTCAGATTTTTGGAAATACTAATATGTTTGACATGTCTGTTTATTATTCCATTTTTGATAGTTATAAATGTTGGAATTTAAAGCACTGTGACCGGATGCATCAAATATGACACAAATGAAGCTCTATGTGGAAATTGATAAAACAACAACAACAAAGACCACTAAATATTTAATTGCAAAGAATCATAATTTTCTCTCTCATGGTTCATGCTTTATAGGATTAAAAGAGATATTGGATTTTAGTAGGGCTGGGTATTGATTCTAATTTCCTCAATCGATTTCATTTTGACTCACAAGAGTTCATTTCAATACAATTTTGATTTCTTAACCAGTAAATGTCAAAACACTCTGCCTTTAAAGTTCTATATTATAAATTTATGGGAAAAGTGATCATATAATCGATGAAAGGAGACTTTAATCTATCTTTTGATAGGTTCCATGTTTTTATAGCAATAGAACCCAATTTTCTGTGGGCCTTGCAAAATCAGTCTAAATCCAGTAAAACAACTGGGATTACTTCTGTGAAAATGTCTGGGAGCCAATGAGTTAATATACAACTGTAAATAATGGTCACACACCTCATGAGCTTCATGTCGATGGGTGTGAAGTGCGTGGGCGGCTGGCGGCAGTGCTGGTGCACGTAGGTGATGTGCTGGGCCAGGCGCAGGTCCGAGTCGGCGTCCGGCTTGTCCTGGATGAGCCACAGCAGGTCGAAACGCGAGAGCAGCGCGGCCGGCAGCTGGATGTTCTGCTCGATGCTCTTCTTGGGGTTGTAGCGGCCGTACGCCGGGTTGGCGGCGGCCAGGATGGAGCAGCGGGCGTTCAGGGAGGTCATGATGCCGGCCTGTGGGGGAGGGGGGAGGTCAGGCGAGCGTTAGAACTTTTCCAAAACGTCAATTTGGAAAAGAAGAACGAGTGTTGATGAACCTTGGCGATGGAGATGGTCTGCTGTTCCATCACTTCGTGGATCGCCGTGCGGTCGGCGTCGGCCATCTTGTCAAACTCGTCGATGCAGCACACGCCCAGGTCGGCCAGCACCAGGGCGCCGCCTTCCAGGGTCATCTCACCCGTGAGGGGGTCTCGCATCACGGCTGCCGTCAAGCCCACCCCGGATGAACCTCGGCCCGTCGTGTACTGGCCTGAAGGCGACGACGAGGGTTACCGATACACACGCATAATATCTGCCCACATAAACAACCTGGGAAAAAAAAAAAAAAAAAAAAAAAAAAGATTTTGTGCACTTACTGCGAGGAGCCAGGCGGTCGATGTAGGACAAGAGCTGGGACTTGGCTACGCCAGGATCTCCCATTAAGCAGATGTTGATGTTGCCTGAGGGGACAACGCAGAACAAGTGTCAAGATGGGACATTACACTAACAAGTATGAAAACATTTTTGACACAAGTTGAAAGTCTTGAAGTACTTTTAAAAGTATACAAGTCAGGGACTTACAATAAGCCTAGAGTCATGTGGTGGCATTTCATTTTTTAATGTCTTTATAAACTGTATTTAAGCTTTTAAGAAAAACTTCTTTGTAGAAAATTTGACAGAATAATTAACATTTGACATTTTCTGGGCGCCAATGTTTCAGCCACTCTATGGTTAACCCGATGCGATAAAAAAAAAAAACTTAAAGAAAAATGTGCATAATTCGGTTAAAACGATCATATCAAATATCAATTTGTTTCCTATTTAATAACGTCATTATTTTTCACGAACAATTAATACTTTTAAAAACTAATTTTTCCTCTTGCCATTGACTGATGATGACTTCGCCTGTGCTGAGGAAGTAGGTAACGACCAATCATGGCTCAGTTTGCTCACCAAGCCCATAAAACAGGTGAGCCATGATTGGTCGTTACCTACTTCCTCAGCACAGGTGATGTCATTGTCAGTTGACAGCCGGTGTAAAAATTAGTTTTTAAAAGGTATTAATTGTACATGAAAAACAATGAAGTTATCAAATTAATTCTGGACAAAATATAAAACTTTTCACTGCTGAAAACGGCTCAATGAGTCAAGTATCCCTTAAAACAAATAAAAATTAAAAATAAAAACGTATTTAAATGATTTAACCCAACTGTACTGCACATAAAATAGGTACTTGAATATTAAAAAAAAAGAAGTTACCAAAGATGAAATGCAAATTCATTCAACTTAAAAGGGCCAACCAATCATGGCTCAGTTTGCTAACATCACATGACAAAACCAAGAAAACAGGTGCGCCATATTTGAGCATCTTTAGTCAACTGCTAGTGGAAAAAATATGTTTTTAAAGGTATTAATTGAACATGAGAAATAATGAAGTTACCAAATTAATTCTGGACAAAATATTACAATTTTACTGCTGAAAATGGCTAAATGAGTCAAGCCTTTTTTTTTTTTTTAAAAAGACTAATGTGTTTTATGCACCCCACTAGTCTAAAAACGGGACCTAGTTTCTGAGTTTGCTAGCCGAGCCCTGAGAAACTATGATGTCATTTTCACTCAACAGCAAGTGATAAAATGGCTGCGCCTGAAATGGATAAAAACTGGTGGATGTTTCTGCTTAATTCATATTACACAAGTGCAATATTTATAAGAATATCACGTTTAGACTACTGGGGCTGCATACATTATCATCAACATAACTTCCCTATTAAGTGCTTGGCATAACACTAGAGGGCGCCGCTACACCAAAGTTTGAAAAGCAAGTTGCTCAAACAACAAGTCTGAAATCGGGTTAAATCTGTGTGAGCCCTCACCTCTGATCTTCATGCCTTTCGGAGCTTGTTGCACACCTCCGACCAGAAGCAAGAGCAGAGCCTTCTTCACATCCTCGTGGCCGTAAATCTCCGGCGCGATTGAGCCAGACAGTTTCTCGTAAAAGCCTTCTTCTACAAAAACAAAAACTGGTTAACTTTCCAGCTAAGCTACATCGCACCATGCAGACATAAAACTTGTACCGGTGATGCTGCGCAGTTCTTCTTCAGTCAGCTCCTCGTTTCCTAACTCGTCATCCTCGGTCTTGTTCATGAGCGTGATAGTGTGAGCTTCCATGTAAGTCTCGGACAGAAGACCCTAAGGACAAAATACATTTCTAAGATGATATATTTGAAGACACTGCCCGCACAGAGCTAAATGAACCTCATTGGTCAAAGAAATGAAAAATGTGTCAACGGTACCTGGGTAACCTGCCTGAAGCCAGTGCGCAGAAGTGGCAGGAAGATTCCCGTGATGGCCACATGGTCCCCCGGTTGGGCAAGTCGGGTATTTTCACCACGCGCGTACACAGACATACTTCTCGGGATGTTGCCAACAGGTACCTGGTCACTCTGTAGCAAGGTTATTTAAAAAAAAAAAAAAAAGGTTAGCAAAAACTAACTGACTGTATTTAAATTTGGGGAAAAAAAACAAAAACATTTTCGCTGGCTAAATGAAAAACACAGTAGTTAAAAAAAATAACCTGCAATGTAAAACCGCTTATTTTGAGCCTTTGTCTGCTCGAAAAACTGGGGGGCTCAAAACTAAACAAAAACTATAACTACGGATGTACCGATGAATTGAAAATGGATGCCATATCAATGTAAATTGCTTAAAATATGCAATGATGTAAACAAATAAAAGCATAGATTCACAATGGCATGTTAACTGTTCTGCCTTACGCAATTTTTCAGCGTTTCTAGCCGGACCCTTTCTGCGGCTACCCGGTTTAGTTTGGTGGTTCTTTGTAGACTGCAGTAAAAACTTGGTTAAATCTTTCCAAGTAATCAAAAGTTTGAAATTTTATAAGTGGCTCCTCGTTTACTGTGTTGCCAATGTAGTCTCATAGTAGTCCAGTAGAGGGCCTCATTGCTACACTTGTTGAACGAACATCTGTCCTTTGATTTTGATTTGCTTAAACTCAAGCAGAGCAATAAAAACAGAAGGAAAGAAAAAGAAAAGCACAATGATAATGATGATGATAAGATGCAAGTTTGAGAAGGGGCAGAAAGAAGGAAAACCTATCAAGTTGGACCCCCTTTTACATAATTTCAAATCAGAATGCATAGACATACACAAGTATTACAATACATTTTAAAAGAAATTTCAGGACAAACCCCATTGTGAAGGAAAATAGTAACAGAATCAACACGAACCCTTAAAGCTCCTGCAACATCATCATTCATACTATCTTGTCTTGCTGCAGAATATTAACCTTAACCACAAAGCACTGGCAAGATAAAAATAAATGTAAATAAAGTTATAAAAAGCTAATGTCTGCAACAAGGACAAAATGGAGATGTTAAAATAAAAACATATTTTGGTTATTAAATGAGTCAATGCTTACGTGCTCCTGAATCCGAAGTTCCTGGAATTTGACAAACTTGGAGCCTCTGGTCTGCAGGTAGAGGCGACCTCCAGATTTGTTGGTTATACACTCTTGGCTTGGACACATGACGAGGGGCATGAAGGACGACGATTGGATCTGCACGAGAGCAAGGCGATGATTGGAAGTACGCCTTCACCTCGAATGCAAAATTTACAGAGAGCTGGCCTTACCGGTTGATACGTCTCGGCGCCGCACTGGTCGCACGTGTACGTGGCCACCGCCATCATGGGCTTGACCTCAGTGGCGCGGGTTATGATACCTCGGACGGTCACCAGGTGCCCGATGCTGTCGGCCCGCACGTCACGCACCACTTTTGGCTTGGCTATACTGGGGGGCTTGAAGTACACCTCGCTGTGAAGAAAAACATCTTTGACGTCTATTGCCGTCAATGGCAACGAAAGAGTCCAAACAGATTCGATGATTAATTCCACTGTTTAACGCAGACACGTACAATCTCCTCATGAGCTCCGCCGGGTACTGGTTTCGAGCATCACGCACGGCATCGGGGTCACGTGACCTCTGTTCCATCATCAGCCGGTGTTCGATGTAAACATCCAGCGCATCCTTGGCCACAATCTGGATAAGACAATCTATTAGTATGTCTTGTGAAAACACATGAAGCAGGTTCCGCTTACGTCTCGTTCTTTGTACTCTGGCAGCAGTTCGTGCACGGCGTCGGCAAAGAGGCCCGTGTAACGTTTGGCGTTTTCGCAGACGCTCTCCACCAACTCGGGGTCTTCCTCAGCCACATCGTCCAGGTCCACATAGAGAGACACCTGCTCTCTGTGCGCCAGCGCCACCTGGAGGTACACGGACAATTAGTGACAATAGCACAAATTCGCACAAACATTCTAAAAGCTTCTCCAGCATTTTCCAATTATATATTTGTCATAAGATGGTTTTAGGTATGCAACTAATGATGTTTAATAAACATTTTAATTTCTATCGCTATGTTAAAAACAGATTATCATTTGAAATTGATGGTGCAGAAAACGCACATTAATACTCGTTGGTCTGTAATGTCATAAACTCAGGAAAATATCTTAATCTTTGTTTTCCTAAGTAAAAGTATATATTTGAAAATGAAAAACAAAAGAATCAGCCTGCTTTCATGGAGGTCTATAGAAATCTGAGAATATTTACTAAGGTTTCTGAACAATTAATCAAAATATTTATAGATTAATTTCACAATCCATTAGTTGATGATTAATCACTGCACCTATTGCATGGTATTATATGATTAGAACTGTTTTTGTTCACAGCGGGGGGGAAAAAAAGTTGATGTCTATGTTGTATTTTATTCAGTATGTGTAGGAATTACCAGGTATTGATTGGGCTGATAACTGGCATTATTTCAAGCTATCAGTAGTAACAACAGCCTCATGGCCTTTTCACATTCAAGAACTAAAAGTTAGAAACGAGAAGAATACAAAACTGCCATTCATTTTATGCAATTTTTAGGATACACACTATACTGGGACTTGTTTTATCCCTAAAATGCTATGTCGGTTTTTGTGTGTGGAAAAAACGTGGTATCTAACATAGATAATTTTATTTCTCTACAAGAAAATAACAGAATAAAGCACTTGAACCAATTTAATGTTTGGATAGAGGGTAGGGAATTGAAGTCCATATATTTAAAAACAAGAATCAACAGTTGGGAGACTGCACATATAGTTTATAAGCACTAAGCAGCACTCCATTTTCTATGAAAAGGGTTTAAAACAAATGTCTATTTTCGACAAACTTTCATTGTGTCTTTGTAATTCTCCATCAAATGCAATAATCATAAACCAGAAGTAATATTACAACATGTACTCACGAGTTGCGCTCCATATTTGAACGCCTTCTTCCCATTGTCATCCTCGGAGTAAAACTCCTGCAGGAACCGCTTGCATTTATCTGTAAAGGAACACGTTGTTCTCAGTCCACATCAAAGTCGCACAAACATAGTTCCATTTCCCCCCCACATATTACAATGAAACTGAGGCGCTTAAAGATGTTGATGAGAAGCTGCAGAGGGGCCTCCACGCTGGGAGCTAATTTGTTGTTTTGCGACGACACGACCCCCTCCTCCTCTTTGTTGAGTAACATGGCATCCTGTATTCTCGATGAGTCACTATCGCATTTAGTGCCTCTTAAAACTACCACCGTCGGCACAAAAGACGATTCAAAACCACTGTGGGTTTATTTCCCGCAGGTTTCGAGGTTAAATAACAGTCATTATGCTGCGAATCTGCTTCCGGATGAGGATGACAATACACAACGCGCGCGCTCATTTCGGGGTCCATGTTTTTTCTTTTTTGAAGGGGGGCAAAAACACAGCCAGCACTTCTTCAAAGCGCCTCAAGTACAAACAAACCTTCAGTCCCGCGTCACAAGCGAGCGTCACCGAGCACGGAGCCAAGAATGGAAGCGGCCCGCGCACTTTGACGACATAGTTCGGTTCTCGCCGCGCAGCTTGCTTTGGCCTTTCTGAGCAGGACGATGTTTTTGTAAACAAAGCAGCACATGGCTTTGGCGCCTCATCACTGTCGATATCCCTGCGCCGCTGCTCCGCGAGGAGAAATAGTGCTGCTTCCGTTTCTAACCTTAAACTGGTTGTCAAGACGGTTTTAATTCAATTAGTATTTTTTTTTAAGACAATGACCTACCAATACTTGAATCTTAATTATTGCATGTGTATCAGTGGAGTGAAAGGTTAATTTAAAAGCATTTTGGGGTTACTGAAAACAATTTCTATTGTAACAACTTGTATATTTATTCGGGGTGCTTTTACATGTGCAGCAAATTAGTGAAGTCAAATATTCAACCAATGGTTAAAATATCCAATGCACTCATGACTCAAATGTTACAAAACACATATTCCTGATACTAATACAGTTGACCAGGAAAACGTCAAAAGGATGTTTTTCAACTTTCAACATGACTAGTTGGCTAGCATGCTAACGTAGCTCCATTTGTGTTGAATTAGTGAATCGGACGCTACTTTTAACAGCAAGTGACCATGTGTTCGCCAGACTCTTTTTGCAATCTAGCATGTTGTGCAAGTGGGGAAGAGAACGGTGAGTTAAAGCGGACGAACAGTAATTTAGTGGCAAGTAATTCGACTACAAGTGGTTGGACATGTGCTCGCTGAACGCTTATTCCCTTTGTTCCTGTGGTCTCATCCGGGTCACAAAACAGTCACAACCCCCACCACACGCCAAAGAAGCATGGCCACAGAACTTACTGGCGGTCGCTATGTTTTAACAATTAAAAAAGTGATTCATTGCTTTTTTTTTGTTTTTACCACTTATTAGTTTTCTTATACAATTTAAACAACATTTTATACGTATTGTACGAGGACTGATAATATAATTCGCTAGACCAAACACGATGACATTGAAGTCTAAGGAACTCCATTTTGTTTTTTGGAATGTTTAAGAAACTCCATTTTGTTTACAAGTTAACAGTGTATCATGATAATGAGTTTCCAGGACTTGTTCATGCCAACCTGTTGCAGCCATGCCGCTGCTGAGCGACTCCTACCTTTCTCCGCCGCGTAATCTTTGCGCGCCATATCGACTGCCGACAGGATTTAATTCCACAATCGCGTAGGTCGAGCGTTCCGAGCTTTTCAGCCAATTCCGCTGTTTAGCCGTTATCCGAGTGGTCGTGTTGACGCTGGCAGAAAGTCGCTGGTTGTCCTCTCCAGCTCGCCGCTGAGAAGTGGCGCGAGTCTGACGTCGTCATCGACCAATCGCGTCGCCAGTTTCAGCGCGGAAGAGGCGGGCCTTCTCCGTGGCGGGAAAGCTGCTGGGTCACAGAACGTCACGTGACCGGGTCTACTTCCTGCTCGTAGTGAATGGCGTGAAAGACGGCGATTGGGTTTAATAAAAAGGAATAAGCCGTAGGTGAACTCATTTCATAAGAGTTGAATATTTATCCTTTTTTTATGTTATTTATTTCTATATTTTTAATTCTAATACAAATCCACACATTCCAAATACCATCAGGTAACTGTTCAACCAACCCTTACTCAAGACTCTTGTTATAGAAGTAAGTGGTAATTCAAATTTTGAACCCCATAAAAGTGCAATTTTCAAACATACTTAAATTTCCTCACACAAACATATTGCATTCCTGTCATAAATACAATACGTATACATAAATGTGAAAAAAAAAATGTTTCATCACATCTGATAAATAAATACAGAATGTGGTTGTTTGAATAAATATGCATGCAGAATAAATACCTCATGCCAATTAAAGGCACTTTGAAATTCATTTTAACACAACATTTTTTGAAATTCATGAGCAATAATTAACAAGGAAATTCATGTGATTACATTAACAAGAAATAACATCTTTAGTTAATACATGCACACTCCGAGCAACAGGGATCAAAATATAAGATTTCTTTTGAACATTTCTCAACGTTTTTTTTTCTTTTTTTAAAAATCCATTTCATCCTGCTCACTAATCCCATGACAATACATGGCTGAAATCATTTAGGAACACCTTTGATTTAACTGTAACATATAACACACTCATGTTGCCAAAACTCAGCTGTGGTCTTGTTGCGTCAATTTATCAAGGACACTTGACGGGTGGAAGGCTGCGTGGAGCAAAAAAACAAACAAACAAGGCATAAGTAGTATATATCACACAATATAAAGTGACCAACGCATGTTGATTTCATTGAGATTTGTTTCACCAGTATATATGAAGAATCACTTTCGTATTCGTCAGACTTAGCTTCTTCTTCTTGCTCTGCGACATCATCCTCAATCAGTGTAAGTCTGCGGACATACAAGAACACACGCAAGCGTTGATAATTTTGGCGCGGCACAATGTTTGTGTTTTGTGAGGCCAAAAAAAATAAATAAATAAAAATCTTGTTACAATGTCAGATGGGTGTGTAGGTCTTTCTGGTCTGTGGTGGAGCTTATTCTCATGGTGGGAATCCTGTCTGGCATCTGTGATCTGAAACATGTGACATGTCGGCAGTCTCAAATGAACACCAAGATGCATGTTTACATGAGCACACATTTCAGTAATGTGATTCATTTTTGTTTTTCCACTATTTATTGGTGCACTACCTGCTACTCAGTGGTGCTTTTGATAACGTACAAGTGTATTTTTTCCAAAGCGTTTTTGGCATGAATTGACCTTATTTTGACCCATAACTGGTTACATACTATATGTAAAACATAGCCTTGTTGGCAGTTTATTTCCAAAACCAGACCATTCCAAATATCTTGGCTTGTAGGGGTGTGAATTGCCTAGTACCTGACGATTCGATTCGTATCACGATTCACAGGTCACGATTCGATTCGATACCGATTAATCCCGATACGAATTTATAAGTCGATTGTTGCGATTTTTTTCATTCAAATTTAGAAAATACTAATCAGTAAGCTTGTAGAGTGTAAGATTTATATGAAAATGTATTATTTATTTATCTGAAATTTCAGTCTTATAGAGGTTGTAATCTGTTTCATGTTTGAACAGCATTAAAATAAAATATTAAGGCTTAATGTTCCGTTCATATAACATTCTTCCATGCTCAAGGTGTGAATCCTAAAAATAAAAAATAAAAAAATAAAAATAAAAAAAATCGATTCTGCCGATTATTGAATCGATTCGAGAATCGCGCGATGTAGTATCGCGATATATCGCCGAATCGATTTTTTTTTAACACCCCTATTGGCTTTTAACCTCCAGTATGTGATTGCTACTTAAGAAACAATCATGAGATTAAAACAAAGAAACAAACAAAACACGCACCCCAAGGAGAATTCATCCTCAGACTCTGGTTCAGTGAAACCACTGCCAACATCGGATTCCAAGACGTACTCCGGGGTCCCAACTCTAGTGTTGGGCTGCTTCTGGGCAGTGGAGGTGAGGATCGGGGTGGGCAGCCCGCTGTGAATACTGCTGCTGTCCGACCAGAATCCTTTCTTAGGGCTGGCCGCTGCACCTGAATGAGGCACAAGTCAGAGCTTGACCCACCTGTTTGTTCATCAGTCTTCATTCATGCATTTTCCATGCTACATTTTCAAGCTTTTATGCACAATTGCATATTAATCAAAAAATGTGCTTGCCCCCAAAATGCATGGCTCCCCCATCTGCTGTTCAGTAAATAATTGCATCGAGCCACGATTTGTGGCTTTAGGATACTACATTTTGAGGCCCCATCCCACAGCCAGATTTACTGTTACTGTCTATGAAATTGGCCTTTATGTCCTTGACACTTTCAAAATAAATGCAATTCAATAAGTACTTATCAAATAAAATGTAAATTACAAATAAACTGTATCAATATAACTGTTTTCTAACCTTGTGCATCAGTTTTTTGGCGTTTTGCGACCGGGATGGTTTGCGGACTAACGGCTTCAACTCTTCCCTCCAGGTTGGCAGAGGTGCCGCCCAAGGAGCGCTGATACATGTTGACTGATTGCCAGGAGAGGGCAGCAGTGGGACACAAGGATGTCATGAAAGCTGACCTGGGAGGGAACAAACAACCACGTTTGCTGCAACTTAATGTTGAAACTTAAAGCACAAATGCAATCCACAGTGACTGATGTAATGTGGATGAGGATGACAGCTCACAACGTGGTCTTGTCCTTTTGCAGCAGCTTAAAACTGAACTCGCTGAGCATCTCCAAGAAGGGCACATTCGGGTGCTGCTCTACCCCTTCCTCACATGCTTTGAAGGCAAAACGTATTCCGTCCCTGAAAAAACAATTAAACACCAATTTGCAAGCCTAACAATGCTGTTTTGTGTGTGTGTGTGTTACTCACATGTGCAGAGCTACCAGTGGTTTGCGAATATCTTCAAGGTTATTGCCGAAAGTCACGGCGAGCTTCCTAGCCAAATCTCTGATGTCGTCCTTATCCTTGCTCGTGACCCCCTCTGTCAGCATCTCTGTGAACAACTGGATCGACATTTATAGCCAATCGTCAAAAGATTTTTAAAGACACTACCAAATAGGTTTTACGGTGAGTAGCTCCTTTCACACTGCGTATAATAAACGGACAGCAATTTTTAATAGGTAGTATAAGTACTGTGACAGAAGCGGCATGCAGTCTGTGTGTACTGGAAATTCCTCCAAACAAGTGTGGCGGAAACTTAACTCTACTCACAAGTCAGATTATAAGTAATTCACACACCAATGCTGAGAGAAAGTGTTGTATGAGCATTCATGCATGGCATACCTGCTGTATACTTAGGCAGAGAGTTCGGGCGCTCTTTACAGGATTGATGAGTTTCGTTTGAGTTATAGTTTCTTTAATGATGTCGCCAAAGTCCTTAAAGTTCTGCGAGAAAAACAGGAAAACCATCTCTGGTAGATTTATCACTAATTGCATTGGATTTATTTTTAGAATCGCTTTATGACATCATCGAAATGTGGATTTCTTAATAATATGAATGTTATTTAAAAAGAGTATATACACATGAGAATTACGGGGTGATTTAGGGCTGTGCAATTAATCAAAATTCAATTACAATTTTAATTACTACACTCCACAATTACAAAATCAGTACAATCGTGAAAAAAAAAATATTAATACTATTTTTTGAATTGTTTAAATGTATACATTTGCACCTTTTTTAAATTTTAAAATAACTACCGGGTTAATTAAATAAATTTAGATTCATCCAAAAGGAACTCGCATAATTACTGTTTCAAAGAATTTATTTGTTTTAATATTTCTTTATAGTCTTGTGCCAACAAATCGTCCTACTGCACAATACACATGCTGCACTCCAACTTCAAATCTTTGCAAACATAAATAAATAAAAAAAATTGTTTGGTCCAGAAGGAACTTACGAAATTATAGTGTTTCTATTTTTTTTTAAATTGGTGTTAAATTTTTTAAATGTGTAAACATTTTCATGTTTTGTACCAAAAAAAATAAATGATCGTCGTCCTGCAAAGTGCTCAAGCTGCACTCCAACTTCAAGTTTTTGCCAAAATAAACAAATAAATAAATAAATAAATTCTGTTTGTCCCAAAAGGAACTTACATAATTATATTTACATATTTTTTATTTGATCTTAATATTTTTAAATGTTTTAAATACATGTTCTTGTTTTGTACCAAAAAATAAATCATCGATTAAATAATTTAATAATAATGATTTGTCAAAATAATCGCGATTATAATTTTTTTTCCATGATCGAGCAGCCCTAGGATGATTCATAAAAAAATAGGCAGAAAGTTAAAAACATCCTTGGTAGATTTTGTGATTCACATCCTTTTATCAGCTTTGCATAACTCCGTTTAGCACACAGCCATAGAAGGACGTTTTTTTATGAGGTGTACCTTGTCGTAGTGCTTGAAGACGTCGGTGCCAGCGGTGAGGTCCATCACGCCAAAGATGACCAACTTACAGTAGCCGGCCAGCTGGTTGCGCTTCTTCTGAAGAAGTTTGATCTCTTCCTCCTGCTGATCTGGAGATGACAACAAACAAGCCACAGTTGATTATGTGTGAAAGGAGGAAAAAGGTTCAGGCAAGCCAAAAATAGCACCAAATCAAAAAGGTAATTACCAACACCTGTAATCTTCAAACCTGCAAATTTCATTACCTTCAAGCAAGTAGACATAAACATGGTGCCAGCGGGTACGAGTTAGCCCTAAGGACAACACAAGTAGCTTACGGACCTGTTGTACAAATAACTCACCAGTGAGGGGACACTGTGACTTACTAAGAATTTTTTTGTTTATTTGTTTATTGACCATATAAACATAAACAAGTAGCAGGAAAAAAAAAAAGAAAAAATGTTTTTTAAGAAATTTAAAAGAATGATGAAACGTATTAATTCAACCAAAAAATGAATGTTAACGTTTATTATTTAAACTTAACATGGTACAAGTTTCTTCGGTACCAAATATTTTATAGTTTACTTCATTAAAAATAGAATAAATTGTGTTCAATGGGAATTTTTAAAAATTTATTTACCCAAATATTTAAAAAAAAATGTCATTTTATAGCTGTAATTTTAATACCATACAGCGGTATTTTTACTCACGGTTATCATTTCATCAGAATTTAATATCGGCCTAACATTATTTTCGTCATCCACCAAAGGTACCCAGTCAACATGATCCTACATGACAAATCACATTATGCATAGGAAAAAGCAATCATTCTTCTCATCCATCCATCCATTTTCTTGACCGCTTATTCCTCACAAGGGTCGCGGGGGGTGCTGGCGCCTATCTCAGCTGGCTCTGAGCAGTAGGCAGGGGACACCCTGGACTGGTTGCCAGCCAATCGCAGGGCACACAGAGACGAACAAACATCCACACACACAAGCCCACCTAGGGACAATTCGGAGCGCCCAATTAACCTGCCATGCATGTCTTTGGAATGTGGGAGGAGACCGGAGTTCATTCTTCTCATTTCCAATAAATTACACAAAACAATCCGGTAAATCTTCTTGTTTCTGAAGCAAATGCTAGCCTCGCGGAACATGACAGAGATGGCTGACATTTGGACAGATTTGGTTTGTGAAATACCTTCCACCTCTGTTTCATCCGAGAAGACGTAGTCCAGAAGGAAAGCTGACATCTCTGTACGCAGGGAGTGAGAGGGCAGGTAGTACAAATTTTGAAGGGCGGGTGTAGAGCGGACAGAATTGGCACTGTAAAGCACCAGGAGGTCACACAGTAATTCAAATGCCTGGAGTGAGGGGAGGAAAGATGATCAATTGGAACAATTCTACTTATTTAAATTGCACACATGTGATGTCACACTTATGGTGCAGATGCTCAGACCTGATCTCTGATGGCTGCTTGGCCAAGAGGCAGGCACGCTTGGCAGATTTGGCAGAAGGAGCGCACCTCCTTCTTCAGGCGTTTCACTTCCTCCTGGGACCGATGACAGGAAGTTTCAGTGAAGTCAAATATATAAAAAAAAAAAAAAATGCTTTGTTGTTAACTCGAGCACCTGGGATGGAAGAGAGGGAAGATTGACTTTGGCCCACATCAAGTGAAGGGCTGAGCACCTCAAAGCTGCTACCACAAGCTACAACAAAACAAATGGACGCTTTATATTTGTCGTTTTCATTATTGAATATCACTATGAGCGGAACTCATCACAGACTTCCTCGTCGAGACGTCTGGACTCCATCCTGTTTTTAAGAAGATCCATGCAGGAGTCAAACAGCCTTTCACCTGATAGGTTTTTGGCACTGGAGAAAAACAAACAAACAAACAAACAAAAAAAACAAAAAAAAAACGTAATTTTGCAATATATATTTAGGGCCACCCCACTCCCCACCAGGGATATCAGTTTTGGAATTTTTCATTTTAGTTAGTTTTTATTTCGTTTTGAGTTTTAAAATTTTTTTTTTTAAATTTAGTTAGTTTTAATTAGTTTTCACGATGGTTCTGTTAGTTTTTATTTGTTTTAGTTATTCAATAAATGCTTAGTTTTAGTTACTGAGATCACGTCTCTGATCAACTGCTGAAAGGAGACTGATTCTGTCCTCTCATCTAAAAACTGCTTCAAACATCAAAGCGTATGTAGGGATGGAAGAATGTTGATTTGTTGTGGATTGTATTGGTGTTAATGTTTTATGTTTGGCTTTTTTGTGTTCTGTAAAGCGCTTTGTGACAGTTCAGGCTCTTTGAAAGCGCTATATAAATAAACTTGAGTTGAGTAGTTTCAGTATAAATGTTTTTTTTTTTTAATTAAATGTGTATTACTTATGCGCAATATTAAAAAAAAAAACACCATAAGAGCGACATCATCTAAAGGTGCTTTTCTATTGGCTGCCTCTAGATGACGTCGCTTCTGTGTGACACACTTTTAAACGTCCTTATTCCGGTTAATATAAAAATAAATTACTTAAAATCATAAATTAAAATCATCCCCAAAGGCTAAAATGAAGGACATTTTTGCTATTAATCATAACATAAGTTAATTTTAGTTTTGTAAACATAAAATGGAGTTTCAGTTAGTTTTCGTTTTTTTATTTTATTTCGTTAACAAAACTGCTTTTTGAATTTTTGTTTGACTTTTTCCGTTAGTTTTAGTTAACTAAAATAACCTTGCTCCCCACCATTGTTTGACAATGGCTAGAAGTTATAAGCAAATACTGTAGTGTGTTAGACACCTGACCAAGACTGCGATCCTCTTCAAGGCCACGGCTGCACTGAAAACATCATCATCAGTTGGGGCCTGGGTACATACACAGGAGACACAGACAAGACACACATGCTGCTAATGGCATCACCTCAAGCAAGTAGACATAAACAGCAGACAATGATGTGTTTTTCTAAAAAGAACTCTCGAGCTCCTTTTCTATGCATGTTGCACAGCCATAAACAATACATGTATCAAAATGCAAGTTGAGTTTGTCCAACCTGCATCAGGTCACTGTAATAGGCGTTGAATTGCTCAGTCAGGCTGTCAAACAGCTGACTAAACGCCAGGTGAGAGCGGGAGGAGAAGGCGTGGCTGCTGGAGCAGAGTGTGCCAACCAGTTTGCGGCACACCTCCAGCACGGTGTTATCTGTGTGCTTCTCTAAAATCAGACATATCTGAGACAGCAGCTGGTCGAGATGCTGTCGCGTGAGAAAAAGCCGAGAAAAGAAAAAAAAAATTACATTCACGTCCAGTGTAAAAAAAAACAAAAAAAAACGTAACAAGACAGTTGTCATATAAGTGTACCCTAGAAGAGGAGGAACAATTCAAGGTGATGCAACAAAAGTAAAAAGTCAAGAGAAATAGAAACTGCCATGAAATTCAAGGCTCTTCAGGTTACAAAATACAGTACTGAGCATTCATTGGTTGCTAGTATGAAAATACGCTACCTTCTCCATCCGCTGTGCGCTGCTGTACATGTCCAGGTCGAAGTAGAGTGGCACTTGCAGGAGGAATCTTACCTTCCTTGTGTCTGCTGAATACTGCGCAGAGGGAGCAAACACACATAAATGTTCAATCTTAAATACTAAAAATAATGAGTTTGGAGTAATAGCTCTAAGAAAATGCACAACACAACATTCAACATTTGAGCTGGGCTCGACTAGTTACCTTGGCCAGAAGCTGTGTTAGTAAAGGGATGAAATGGGCAGTGATACGCTTCCTGTCTTGTTCCTGGGTCTTCTTTTCCTTTGCATTCAGGCCCTTTATGAACACAGATCGAACTTTACAAGTCTTGGGATGCACCTCATAATTAGGACTAAAAATTGATGTGGAAGGATGACCAGAAGATAAATGACAAAGAGGATCCTTGAATTAAGTCTGAAGCCTGCTGCATACCGAGCAATATTACTGAACGTGACTTAACTGTTGCACATTGCACAGAATTCCAAACTATTCTGCTGCGTTTTTAAATGTGAATAGCATATGAACGGCTTCCCTCTCTTCCCAAAAAATTATCAAATATTATCACATTCCTGCAGATTTTATAATACTTTTGTCCATAGAGTGTAGCAGCGTACCCTGAGTCTTATAAAATGTTAAGCGTAGTCTCATAAATGCCATGACATACAACCTCACAAAAAAGCCTCATGCATAAACTTCATAAACCCACTATAAGTGTATATGCACCCACCTTCTTGACCGGGACTCTGCCAACGGGTGGGGTTGCCTCTGCTGCCCGTCGGATTGCACATATCATCAATTCGATAAGTATGTCCTCCTCCTCGTTCATCAAACCTGATCACACAAGTAGAGCTGTCAAATTTTATCGATTTAGCGAGAAGTAAACCATCCATCCATTTTCTTGACCGCTTATTCCTCACAAGGGTCACGGGGGGGGGTGCTGGAGCCTATCTCAGCTGGCTTTGGGCAGTAGGCGGTGTACACCCTGGACTGGTTGCCAGCCAATAGCAGGGCACACAGAGACAAACAACCATCCACACTCACAAGCACACCTAGGGACAATTCAGAGCGCCCAATTAACCTTCCATGCATGTCTTTGGAATGTGGGAGGAGACCGGAGTACCCGGAGAAAGAAAACCCACGCAGGCACGGGGAGAACATGCAAACTCCACCCAGGAAGGCCGGAGCCTGGACTCAAACCCGAGTCCTCAGAACTGGGAGGCGGACGTGCTAACCACTGTGCCGCCCTCCGAGAAGTAAACAATTATCAAATTAATTGACAACTATTTTAATCGAGTAATGGTTTGGAGCCATTTTTTAATTTAAAATTGTCCAAATCCCCTAATTTCAGCATATCAACAGTAATTGTTGACTGATTTCTGTAGTCCTTCATGGAAGAAGACTGATTTTCAATCCTCACCAGCTTCCTCTAGCAAAAGAGATGTCATGCACTCCCAGTCTTTTAACTCAGAACCTGCAACATCCCACAGGCTGTCCACCAGGTAAATCCCATGCTCATGCAGGAACTGTCCACAGGTGGAAAACAGGAGTTAGTCAAGTAAATGTATTCATTCTGTACTGTTTTCTTTTTAAATTACAGGAGGCTGGATGCTTAAAAAAAAAAAAAAAAAAAAAGTAAAGAGGAAAAAAAGTGTTACCTCACTCTGGAAGTAGAAGGAGATGAGGATTTGGAAGAAGTCAGAATTTGTGCCATCCCCATTGCTAATCACACTTTTCAGCCTAACACAGACAACAAAATAAAAGCCACTTTTGGGTACAAAATGAAATTTGCCATTCAAAGTGAGGATTCACACAATGGACTTGTACTAACAGGAAATTGTTGTGCAAAGCACACAAAACACAACAGTGATAGTCTGGTGGTTGTTATAGCATTGCTAAAACAGATCTAATTGTGGCTAAATTAAATGAGGAAAAAAGTACTTCATATAGAGGAACAAGCCGGCTGTGGACGCCAAACTGCGATTTGCGGCGTAAACTAGGGGATAGATATGAGCACACTCGTCCTCCTGCAGGCCTTCATCCGTGCTCCTGCACACATTAACACACATGCATTTCAATATATTGTGTTTTGCACCATCCAACAACACCCTCACAATGCATATGTTACGGAGAGATATGCCACTTACTGGATTTGCAGCAACAGCTTGATCACTTCCACAGCAACGTCGCTGTCCTTGTCCATCACCATGTTGAGCATCCTTTTCTAAACAGACACACACAAACTACATTTTCCTGGCAAAACATATTTTCAATAGAAAATGAATTGCAGCATTAGCATGACTTCACCCCCTGACTTGAAGTCAGACAGTAAGAGATTCTAATTTCAAGACGTATGGTTTAAAAAAAAAAAAAAAAAAAAAAAAAAAAAAAAAGGCATACTTTATGAATAAAAGGGGTAATTAAAATTAATATGCCAATCAAAAATTAAACCAAGAAGGAAATCTCACTTTAAATTTGCTGGTGAAAAGCTCCAGGTGGCTATGAAACTCTTCCTCCTTATAGAGACCCCGCAGGCTTCGCACACACTGCAGTCGCACCACACTTTGCTGCGGGACATCAGACAGAAGAGTATAACTGTGATGTCATGTTTGCTTGAACAAGCTCTGAAAACCTATCACCAATGGAATGCTAATTAAAACAAGAACACTTAACGGGGAAAACAATTGGGGGGAATAATAAATTCCATGTGCCCCAAATAGTCTAAAAATTTTGATTAATACTGAATTGCACATAGAACATATTATTGCAAAGAATTTTTGCCTCGAGTTCCCTTCCAAATTCATTCTTACACCGAAAATGTGTAACTTTTGTTCCCTTCTGTCCATAAGAAGCTGATAACCATTATGAAAAAAAAGAAAGTAAAAGTGAGTATAAAGATCAGTGCGACACCTTGTCATTCATCATCCAGCCCAGGTATTTGATACAGCCATCATTGAGGAAGGTCTCGGGGTCTGTTTTGATCCACACACCCAGCTCCTCCATGCAAGCTGCCCTGATATCAACCAGATGGTCACGGTAGCGGTGCACAAAAATGCCCCGGAAGGTGGCGTTCATCATGGACGACAGCTCCTCTTTGTTTTCCAGCAGCTATGGTGCAATCACAGAGTAGTGTGAACAGAACTCATGTGGATGTGTTCAACATGAGTCTATCATAAGCACTGCTGTTAGACTGATTTACTAAGATCACAAATAACACATTTTATAAATTTTGTTAGGTCCAAAAGGAACGTAACACAAGTATATTGTGTATTTGTCTTAATAATTATTATTATTATTTTTTTTAAATATCTAAACATGTTCTTGTTTTCTAACACCCCCCAAAATTGCTTGACTAATCATTATTACCAAAATAATTTTTAAAGAGCTAATAATTTTTCCCTATGGAACATTTGGGAATCATCGCAAGCGCAAAATAAAATGGGAGGAAATCAGCTAGCAACTGCATAAAATCCATGGCTTGTTTGACTTAACTTGCCGCAAGTGTGTGACTTTTGGATGTACAGTATGTGCCCATCCTGCATAACATTGCATTTAAAATTTGGGACAGCACATCCCAGGGAAGAAAAAAAACCAAAAAAAAAACTGCCTGGGATAGCACCAACTGCCGCAGTGCACTAAAATGACCCATGCTGATGTAATAAAATGCAGAGCCGAAAGGTGTTTTGTAATCAGTGATATGACATGACTCCTTGTGCGTTAGGGATGTAACGATATCCAAACAACACGATACGATATTATCACTATACGATAATTAGCACAATACCGTGGTGAAGTTGGCGATATAAAACAAAACAAAACACAGTATTGTTTAAAAAAAAAAAAAGCTTTCACTAAACCCCCCCACCCACACACACACACACACAATATTGTGCTTTGTACATAACAGCAATGCATGTAAACAACCTACACTCTCTGATAGCACTTAATATTGAGGCACTTACTTGCTAATGCATGCCTACATTGACTCGGTTCACAAGCATATTACATTCCCCTTCATGTGACCAATAGCGTGGATTTTAAACAAAGAAAGGCCAAAACGTGTCTTGTGAAAATTAAACTGCACAAAAAAATAGCCACCAGAAGGTGCTAGAACTACACAAATGAAAATCAACCTGACTTTTTTTAACAGACGTGCTGCTTTTAATATCATAGCATGACAACGACAATATTGTGGCAGTTTTAATATTGCGATATCATATTGCCATTATTGTTACATCCCTATTTGTGACTGGCTTAAGTTAGCCCTTTAAGAAATTAGAAGCTCCAAAATTGTCAAAAACATTTCTGCGTGAGCAATCAAGCTTTTGCTTGACAAACTTTTAGTAAATCAGGACCTAAGTGCAGTATGTGTGTGTGATCTCAGTGACCTCTCTCATGGAAGCCCTGAGCTCTTCCAGTCGCTGAGAGTCTTGATCCTCCACATCCTTGCCCTGCTCCAGGTCGTACCGCCGCTGGATGGTTTGCAGTTGAAGGGACACTGCCACAACCACCTCCACCATTCCTGACATAATCTTTATGGCTACCAAGAAACAAAGTCACATCTGTTCTTACCATATGCGAGTTGACGTAATCATTATTTGTATGTTACAGTATTACGTAAAAAGTGCAAGTTGATAGCTTGTATCTTTTGTTATAGTTCTGATGTCGCAGTCGTTGCGGAAGCTCTTTTGAGACGTGCTCACCGATCAGGGTGCTTGTGTGTCTCAATGCTCTGACTTGGGAGTCAGACATCCCGGTGAGGAGAGACAGCAAGAAGGGGAAGAGGTACTCATCATAGATGAGACTATTTCGACAGGAGCGCACCAGGACGCGGGCAAACTCGCAAAGGTTCGCTCGGAATCGCTTCAGCCCGGGGCGCGTTCCGGACAAAGGGTAGCTCCCTGAACTCTGAAAAAATTGTATTGTAAAGATGCATCATTCATGCCATGATTGTGCTTTTCTAATCGATCAACACCAACTTCAAAAAAATGACAAATTTGCCTAAAATTTTTTGTCACTTACAGCATCAAATTGTCTGGTTAGCGTGGCGATGATTTCTGCATTTTGCATGTTGTCGAGCATCTCTCTGTTAACCACTCCTGGGAAAACGGAATAGGAAACAGTCAACCTTGCCCTTGACAAAATAAATAAATAAATAAATAAATGTATTCCTGCGTAAGATAGTTTTTAAGTTGTATTTAATTATGTACAGTAAT
The DNA here is from genome assembly GCF_051991245.1 of Festucalex cinctus. NCBI lineage: Eukaryota > Metazoa > Chordata > Actinopteri > Syngnathiformes > Syngnathidae > Festucalex > Festucalex cinctus. The sequence goes on from NC_135419.1 coordinate 11,385,289, forward strand.
TAATTTCTTTGCTATTTCTGAAAATACAAGGTCCGTGGCCAGTGACAGATTAACATTATTAGTGATAGAGCGATATGTTTTTTTCAAGGCCGATACAGATTATTAGTAGTCAAGGAGGTGGATAACCGATATTTCAAGCCAATATTCATTTGCAGTAAAAGGGAAAATATTAGCATAAAAACTCTAAAAAACTACTTTTTCTTTTAATTTCAAACATAAAGAATTGATAGCATTGTTTAAAAATGACAACAAAAATTGGAAGGGAGCTTCCAGGGTTATCAGCATGTGTTAATCCAAATGAAAAATTAAGCAAGTAAATAGTTCCCTAAAGCTTTCTACTGTAAATAAAGTTTTCCAAAATGTCAACATAATTTCTTCGTTTTATTATTATTATTTTTTTAATAAAAAAAAAAAGTGTTGGGAGTTCTCAGTGTCAGCATATATAGGTATTTTTTTTTTTTTATAAAGTGGGAAGTTTAAATAGATCCAGAAAGGAAAAGTTCCCTAGGTCTCACTGAGAAACAAATACGTGCAAATGTGGCTAATTTGGGGTTTTCGACAGGGTTAGTAAAACGTTTCAAAAGATGGTCTGAATATGTCTTTGTGACAAGTAAAAACTCAACTCAAGTTAAATTCGGAAAAAAAAAGCGCAATGCTGATATTGTCATATTTGGCATTTTGACAAATATCGGCACGGGTCGATAATCGGTCTATCCCTAAACATCATCATGACATATTAAGGGATTAATACTCGTTGACAATTGACCATAAGTGCCCAACTTCCCCTCATTTGGCCTCCCCATTAATCCCCCGACCTTGGCATCCACAGCACTGAACGATGAAGTTAATGAGCCCAAGCAGTCCCTCCTCACGCCACTGCTTGTAGTATTCCAACCACTCGTCAACCACTGTCTAGAGATGGCAAGGAGAAAGGCAGCCATTCAGACAATTTGATTCTGAATAATTGGAACAAGTGCACAAAACAAAGCAGTGGAACACAATTGTCTTCTCTACAGTGCATCAAAATAACAAGACATGTTCACTTTACAGGCACCTTAATGAAATCGCAAACTGTATGTATGTTATAAAGTACAAGACTGTAGATTGTTAGTCATAGCACATGAAAACAATGGTTGAGATGGGGGATTTGCTCACCACTAGGTCACTCCTTCCAGAGTTGACAGCATCATAGATATCTTTTGCACTGATGGCCTGGTTGACTGCTCTTTTCCTAGACTTGGCTTTGGCCCGCCTGGGTGCACCTGGGGAAGACTGATCCTCCTGAGAAGCTTCTGGCATAGATAGAATTGCTGTGCTCATGGGTGATGCTCTCAATGCATACTTGTGCCTTGGCCTCTTGGATTGCTTGGGATGACGGAGAGACAGAAATTCGAGTGAGACGACTCTTGGATTAGCATTAATCATGGTAGGATTATTTGCTTCCAAGGGTTTGTGCTTACCGTTGAGCTCGGCTCTGCCTGGTTTTTCCGCTTGGTGGTTTTCACTGGGAGCTCAAAGTCTTCATCTGAATCAGAGAAATCATCTAAACTAAAGCTATGAGAAAAAAAATGTATTAAAATTCGTGTAAATAGTGTATGTATACACAAGAGATAACATATTTTGGGCTTGTACCACTCTTACCTATTTAAGTTGCCATTTGGCATGCTTGACAAAGAATGTTGAATTTCCATTAGTTGCACTTTTGGTCAGGTTTGCTGATCGATGGTAAAACAAAGAGAGAAACAATTTGACAATTGTAATGGGCTGAATTCTTCCATTTTTTAATGACTTGACTTTAAGCTAATTTGAAATGTACAGCTAATTATAAATTACATTACGAGCACAAGTATAAGGCTAAGCATTTACTAAAACCGGAGACATTTGATCAGAATTAGAATTAGTACGTCGTTTGGTTTTGCTAGCAAACATTTACGGTAACTGGGCAAACATACTTTCGGCACTTCCACTTCAGCCTCAAGTGTTTACTAACTCACCAGCCACAACGCCAACACTACTCATAGGCATAACTATTATCTAACCAAATTTCTAACCAGTTAATAAAACTCGGGATTATTATATTACGACTTAAGTTATTTAAAATGTATGCTTACCGAGTTTACGACCACCTTTACTTGGTAACACCAAGAGCGCGCAAAGACTGCGATTAAACGAGGACCCGGATTGGCCAGAGCTCACCCGCAGAGACTGTGATTGGTCCTTGGTGAGTTCGTCTTGTTACCTGGCAGTTTCCCACTCGATCCCAAATCCACCGCAAATTTGTCCAACACAGACATTCATGAATAATTATTACGACCCTCTTTCCCTTTAGAGTGTACTTGTGCGCAATTCTGTTTTTACACTTGATGCTATTCTCTTAAAAATGAATATTGTATATATATATATATTTTTTTTTGGTTTAGAATAAATCTAGCGAGATAATCATTACGCAGTACTGTACTGTAATTTTCTCACTCATCAAGAGGGGGAGACATTGCAACACTCAACAGAATTATGCCGCCAAACTATTTTTGGACGTAGAAGAAGAGTTCTCGTCCAATCACAGTCCGAACTCAAAGCGACGCGGAAATCACCCACGTTCATTTAAAAACTCTGGAATACAACACGAAAAGGTAGTTAGAGAAATAAACTTACATAAATGAATCTGATAAACATGGCATTAATGGCCAATATATTGTAGGAGCGTAGTGATTTTCAAAGACACTAGGCAATTCGTAGATGTTAAATGTGCTAAAATTAAAAGTGAAAACATGTATCATCTATCATAATAGTATATTCGACGTTGAGGTAAATATTCCGAACGAACCTAAAATGGACTATCACCTTTATTTAATTTGACATGCTATAATATTTCGAAATTCCAACTGTTTAATATTTCAGTACCTTTTGCACAGTCGCAGTCTTCTCTAGAAAGGAGTAGAAGGGCTATAATGAATCGACCAATACATTATTTAACCAATTATTAACCAATCCATAAACATTTTAACCATGCTTACCTGGTTGCAGGATGTCCTGTCACAGCTGTGTGACCCGTGTTGATGCATCATCTGTGGGCCAGGCACCTCGAGAACAACTGCACCTGATCCCCTGTGAGATTGAACACAACGGGCATGCACAGATTACACAGTACTTCAATACTGCAATTAAGGACCGCAAACATGGTACAGTAAAATGTAAGCGATTCCTGTAGTTATGTTTTTATTTTGCATGTCACTCGACCTTGCATGCCTGTTTCCCATCACAGAGAAAACGGTTTCATTCCGGGGTCGTGGCCTGAAAGGGCAGGAGCTCACCTGTCCGCAAGGCTACACTGGCTTGGTGCTCAAGGAGATCAACAAGCCCGATTCGGATCAGGAGGTAGACATAATTCAGTCTCGTTGTTGGATTTATGTAAAGATAATGGAAAACAACAGATTGTTAAAATAACTGTGCCTCTTTCTTTTTTTGTTTGTGTATGTTTTAGGATAGGACCCTGAAGGTATCTTGTGTGTTTGACAAGCTGACCTACTGGAACCTCGAGACCCCTCCAAACTCGGACGACGCAGTGATGATGGCGATGGACTGGCCCGAGCTTGCTGAAGCGGTTAAGATATTAACTAGTAGTAAACTTTTAATAAGTTCAAAGTAGGTTAATAGTAAGAACCTATAAATATGCGACTGTATTGTGGAATTACAGTTGAAGATTTGGGGTTTGCATGCCCTTCCTGTGTGTCTTCTGGTTACTATCACATTCCAAAAACATGACTGGTGACCATTTCAGTGTACGCCACCTCTCACCTAGTCAGACAGGCTCCAGTTCGCCCATAACACTAATGATGACACGCAATATAGAAAATGAATCGACTGTGATGAGAAATTATTCAAATTTTCAGTAATGTTTTATGTTCATGTTTTCTCTCTTTACAGATTCATGGAGCAGTAGAAGACTAAAGACAATCCTGCAATCATGATAAAGTTTGAAATAAAACAAGTTTGTTGGTTACTGGCGATAGTCCACAAAAGTGTGTTAATGGTGAGCAAAAAGTAAATGTATGGTTTGTATTTTATATATAATTTTGTATTGAATTTGACATTTAAAATAAAAATACTTCACTGAAATATGTCTACATTATTTCATCTGCACATTTTTAATTCAGATACACAATGGTGGTGCCAACTCAACTGTCCATGACTAACAGTGAGCCATACACTGACACATCCACATATGTATATTAATTTCCAAAATTTCAGACCCCCAACAAGACTGATATAAACCTTGAGCCACTGGCAGACACTTGTCTCATAAAATAATAAATACAATAACCTTTCTGTCTCATTGCTTCCATGTTGATATTTTGACTTTGGTATATTTAGCTACTTAGTTGGAATCCTGTATTCACTTGCGAACTACTAAGCAGACACAGGTAAACAAATGCAGTACATCAGCTCGGCAATACAAATCCACGATGATTATCATTTTTGGCAAAATCAGATGTACCAAATTTTTGTCAATCACCTTAGTATGACCAAGGACACTGTTCTAATCCAGTAAAATGTCAACAGCACAATGAATTACATTACATCATCTAAAACTACCATTAGAGTTAAAAACAAAAGACAATTGAAAGTAAGATATGTCAAAATGGGAGATTAGACTCCCCTTCAATTGGAATAGTCAAGCCAATTTTGCCTTGGAAACTACAATGTGAAGTTGCACATTTTCGAGGCTTGTTAATTTGTTGCTTGTGCTTGTAAAAAAAAAAAAAAAAAAAACGAATTTTTTTTTTTTTTTTAAATCAAACCGGAGTGTCTTACATCGATGTTAGCTGACTCTCCACGACGCTCAATAGTATAAATGTATTTAAAAAAAAAAAAAAAAGAACGAACAAGTGCCTGTTAGCTAAGCGGGGGTGGCGGCGGTTGTGGCAGTAGCATGTGCTCCACATCCGTCTTGCTGCGTTTGGGTGGCAGCGTTCGGTCGTGAGCCTTGCGGATGTGTCGATAGAGATCCCCGGATTGGGTGTAACTGCGGTAGCAGTACTGACACTCGTAAGGGCGCTCCCTCGTGTGCACGATGGCGTGGCGTCTTAGCGTGTACGTGCACGAGAAGGTTTTGCCACAGACGCAGCACGTGGGGACATCCTCCACGATACCCCCTACGGTGTTCTGAAAGTCTGTTAAAAAGGCGGCGTGGTCCGAGTGTTGCTGCGCCGCGGACGGTAGAGGAAGTAACGAGGTGGCGAGCGAAGGCGAGAGAGGGAAGGTGTAGTCGGAAGTCATTTGGCGGGAAGGGCGTGTGTTCTGCTCCTCATCCTGGATGTCATCTTCAAAGTCGTCGACCATTGCTGGCTCATTGTCTTTACATTCTTCTTTTTCCCCGTCTTGTTCTTCATCTGAAATAACAATGGCCTCCACTTTGACTATGGCATTGTCACCATTATTGCACGCTCTTCCACATATCTCCCCCTCCATGTTGTGAGGAATCTGAGGCGTGGGGGGTTGCGGGTTCTGGCCTCCATGTTGGCGTGAGATGGCGCTCTGGATTTGACGTTGCGAAAGTGACAACTTATTTTGTGTAAGCGCCACCATCGCCGTGCATTGTTCTCCCTCAGCAGTACCTCTGCCAACACACACTAAAGGTTCTGTTCGAGCATCTTTCTCACGGGCCCGCTGGAGATCTGGCGAGTTGCATTCTGATTGGAGACGAGCAACCACTGACGGATAGCCAGCCTGGATGTCTGAGACGAGGGAAGACGAGGAAGGCTGCTGGTTGCTGCTGTGGAAGAGAGAGAGAAAAAGTTGATTATTTGGAAATATTAGGATATTTGATTAAATGTATTTAATAATGTGTTGCTTGCGCAGGAACAGTAGCCTCTTTGAAGTTGCCCTCATGCACTGTAGGGATTAGGATGAGGGGGTCTGGGGAGCAGAAGTGACACGGTTGCCTTCGCAGCTTGCATTGTACTTTGTTTTTGTTTGTGTCTTGCTAAGAAAAATTAAAACAATATCAACATCTATTTACTTATAAACTTAACATGGTACATTTTCCTTAATGTACCAATTTTCCTATATTTTGTTTAATAACGAAATAGAATGTGTGATATGAAAAAAATGCTGTTTTTATTTCCCAAAATATTTAAAATAAGCACATTTTAGAGCTGTAATTTTTAATACAGTACTTTCATATTTTTACTCATATCGGCCCAAGCCTATTCATAAAGTTTCACGGTGTGTCTGTGAAAGCTGCTCCTTGCTCTGCGGAAAGATGCACATTTATGTGCATGCATGTGTGTTCAACCAGAAGCACTGCTAACAAAAACATTTTTGCCATCCATCATACCTAAACATATCGTTTAGGTATACATATGACTGCTATAATAAAAATACAAGTAAATTAACTCAGTCACTCCCAGCCATTTTCACGGAAGCAATCCCGTTCGCTGGATTTTGACTGATATTGCAAGGCCCACAGAATATTGTGTTCTATTGCTATAAAAACATGGAACCTACCAAAAGAAAGATTAAAGTTTAATCTTTTCTCAGAAAAAAAAGTATATTTCTATCTGTTTCCGTTTTGCAGCAATTAGCATTAGAATATAGCTAAGTTTCATCATTGTTCAGAAATCTATTTAGAATTCTGAGGAATTTTTTTTTCAACATTGATCTCCTTTGCTCTGCTTCCATCTGCTGGCCGTTTGTGTAATAACTACCATTTCTTGAACCGTTATTTGCAGTTGAAAGGCTTCATCAAAGACTTCTGTACGCTCGAGCTAGCATTATTTAAAAAAAATAAATAAATAAATACGTCTTTGGAACACAAAACATTTAAAATAGAATGTATTTACACATTTTTGGGAGTCAATAAGTTAATGTAAAATATCGGGATACGTATCACCTTGAAGACCATGTATTGGGAGACATATGTATCGCGATACATATATCGTGACCCCTGTATCGTGAGGTTGTTGGTAAAACCCAACTCAGAATATTGACTTGTACCTGTATGTCTCAGTGGTGCTGCATGGGCTGCAGAGAGCTGAGCCTTCACCCTGACTGCCATCCCTCAACCTGTTGGAACCTCCCGACACCCGTGTAGACTGTCCCACAGCGGATCCTTGTACCAGTTCTCCACGTGGTAGCAGATTAGGGCCATCCATGCCAGGCTGCGTGGTGTCAGCTAGATCAAGACTCGGGGGAGTCTGAACTCGTGCATCTGATGAACCCGCTTCAATCCTGTACTCGGACTTGACAGACTCCAACGTACTCCGTCCTGCTATGACGGGAACTGGTGAGAGGGTTGATGTCATGGCGACGGGATTCAAGAGATCTGGTGCTATAGTTACCACAGGTTCAAGGCCAACATCTCCCCCATCCCGCCTCCCTGTCTCTGTTACCTTCCTGGCTCCGATGCCCTCCTCGGAGCGAGTGCTATCCGCCTCGGCCAAAGGTCCTCGTCTCTGCAGTCTTCTTTTGCACACCCTCACCACCTCGTTCATGTGAAGGAAGCTCGCCGCTGCCAATATATCCTCCACCGGAGGAGACTTCTCCAGCTGGAGCACCCCTTCATAAACGAAGTCAAGGAGCAGGCTGAAGGCGGCCGCAGTGACAATGTCGCTGTCAAGTGTGACAGAGCTGCTGGAAGCATTTGCACCAGCGCCGCAGAGTGAATCCGAGTAAAACATGTGGAAGAAAGGCGAGCAGGAGGCCAACACGGCTCGATGAGCCAGGAAACAGGATGAGCCCACTAGGACGGTGCAGTCGCACAAGAAGCCGCGCTGACGCTGGGAGCGCAGAGCTGACAGCAGCTGCTGGGAATGGTGAGGGAACTCCATTATCTGACCACCAAGGAAGACAAAAAGAAGAGGATAAAAATATGGTAAAGATTATTAAACTCAACAGACATTTCATGAAGAACACACACCTGACATATAGAGCTTTCAATTACTGGGCAGGTATAAAAAGGTTACACATGCCTATGTGAATTTTATTCATTTGTGATATAAAAAAATAGACCAACATAAACCAGTTTAAACCTTTTTTTCCCACCATTGATGTGGCCTTCACTTAACAAACTTGTGTTTTTTTTATATTCTTTAACATTTAAAATCATGATGAATGATTTGCCGCCATTCAAAGTGGCCCTCAACGCGCCTAATATGCGGTTTTATTAGAGTAAACAAAAAGTTAATTTATGTCAATTTCTTGTAGCAGAATTATTCTTATTTTATAAATATTAAATTTATTATTGCTTCTGGTAAAGAGATGTTGGGCAATATATGAGCACTGTCATTTATGTCATTATGTCTATTTGACATAAAAAAAAAAAAAATCACGTTACTCAGTACTTAAGTAGTTTTTCATTTAATACTTAGTTACTCTTACTCAAGTAATTATATGGAGGATTCCTTGTTATTTTTAATTGAGTACTTCACGGTACTCGTACAATGTGTTCCTACTCAAACCACCTGTCTAATTAACGCTACCAAATCATAACAACTGTATATTGTTGTGGGCAAAACACCTTCAGGAACGCAACGAAACGCAAACACTTGAAAAGCGACACCTGTAGCATCAACAAAAAAATGACAACACAACCGTAATTCCAGCGAACATTTCTAGCTAGCCGTGCATATCCCCCTCCAGATTTATAATTTAGCTTCCTCTTAGTTTCTAAACTCTGCTTGGGTTACATGTCAGCTTTTATAGCCTGTTCTATGTGTTCGTAAACATAAGGAAATGATTGTATTACCCACGACAAACGGCAGTTCTCAACGAGCAGACCAACATTAACCATAACCAAGCCACGACACATACACCGGAAGTACAAGCTTGTTGACAATGTCACGTGACGCGAGCTCCTGCTCCTGTAGCCACGTGACCAAGCTGTCACGTATGGCAACGGAAACCCATCCAGCGACTGCAAGTGATGATTGACACTAGCATAAACATTTGTTGGTCTTAAAATGGATTCTGTCGGAGGAAGAAGAAGAGGAAAGAGAGGGAGATGTGGTGGTGGTGGTGAAGAGGTGACTTGTAGCACTGATGATTCGAGTTATTTAAAATAAGTGCATAGGCTGAAATGTAAATTTCTCTCCATAGGAATAGTATGAATTTTAATTTATGCTGCGAGTTATATACAATAAGCTATCCATATTGATTACGTGGCACAATGAAAACAAAATTATTAATTTTTATTTTTATTTTTTATAAGCTACCAAGAGATCCAGTCGCTAGGTTTTGAGTAGCACGATCAGACAGATATTTTATAGAGTCCAGCAATCCCGTAATGTTTCATTTGTATAAATTTTATTATCTTGAATAGTTTGTTGTTTGGGGCGCTCTTCTGGTTGATACCGATTAATAGTCATGAGAAATCAAATCATAATAGGCCTACCACTGAATTGAATCGAATCATTGCACTCGAAAATGAACCATTCTTGAATTGTATCACTCCCCAAGTATAGCTATGAAGATATATATGGAATCGTCTTTTATTGGAGAGATGCACACGAGTGTAAAGGTGAAAAACATATTCATGTACATTACCTGAAAAATCTACAGAAAGTATTTTTACTTTGTTACTTCATACCACTGTTCGGAATAGTGGCCAAATATTTACAGGCTTAATTCTAACCACCACTTATTTGGCTTCTGGTCCAAATAAAAAATATTACGTATTGTAATACAAAACTAATTTGCTTTCCCCTGTCAGGACAGAGATGTCAGGTTGTCTAAATCTATGTCATATGCTCTTCGCCATGGTGCCAACCAGATGGGTCTCCATTTAAGTTCAGGTGAGTTAATCTATAAAATCAAAACAATTATGCATCATAAATTTGGTAATAATAATACATTTGTGTTTTGTAACGCACAGTAGTGTATTGCTTATATGTGCAAGTTCAACTAAAGAAGATAGCATAATATTGCAGTTGCAATATTGAGGAAGAAAAATTACAATTGGGTTATTTGTCAAAATGGTTCAGCCCAAATAAGCATTGTGAGAAAATAGATGAATAGATTTTGCTTTCATTTAAGTGATATTAACTCCTCATAGATGGCTACCTGTTTGTGGAGGATGTCCTGGCTCACCCTCAGTTCCGCTCATATAAACTGGAGGATATTGAGACAATGGTGGCCACAAATGACAAGCAGCGTTTTAAGCTTCGTCCTCACCCGCAAGATGGCCGCTTGCAGATTCGAGCCAATCAGGGACACACGATGCAGGTATGTGAAACTCAGTCGTGCATGCCTGGGATTGGTTTATTTATTTTTTCATATATTTGATTCAGGAATCTGTAGTGCCCAAATTTGAACAAATGTTTTGTTAATTCCGCTTGAATTTGTGTGGTTAGGTAACTGATTTGGAGCTGACGCCGGTTTTGGCCGGGTCTCCCGACTGCCCTGCCGAGGCTGTTCACGGATCCTACATGCGCAACTGGAGCGCCATCCGGCAGCAGGGCTTGAGTCGCATGAGGAGGACGCACATTCATCTGGCGCCAGGCTTGCCACAAGAAGACGGCGTAATAAGTGGTACGCTAACATTTATGTGGTTTACATTAAAAAGACACACTAGATTTTAGATTAAAGTGTTTTTATGCGTTTGCATTTTTAACCAGGTATGAGGAAAGACTGCAATCTAGCTATATTTATTGACGTACCCAAAGCTCTTGCTGGTAAGATCACACAAAATTGATTGACATCCAGTAGATGTCATCCAAGTCAAAAAATTGACTGGACTGAATGTGACTGCGCAGATGGTATTGAGTTCTTCTGGTCAGAGAACCGTGTGTTGTTGACAACCGGGAACGCCGAAGGAAAACTACCCCCGGCGTACTTTAGCCGAGCCATACAACTCAGACCTACGAGTAAGACGTTCATCACATGGGTCGATGAGGGTTTTTTTCTATTCTAAATGTATAAGCAGATTTGTCCTTTGTTTTTAGGGAGCATCCTGCCGTTGTGATGTCAGCAGAAGACCAATCAGCAAGTTGATCCACATTCTGTATCGCGTATTCGGGTCAGCAGTGATTCGCAGGGCACATATAGACAAACAACCATTCACACCTTTGGACAATCAATTGTCATTAAACGGAGAGTCAACCTTAAACATTTCTTGACAATAATGTTATATGTGACCTCACTAGTCTAAACATGACATTCTGATTAATACTACATTTGTGGAATATGAGTTATGTAGCAAAATCCAGTCCTTTTTATCCATCTCAGGCGGCGGCCATTTCACCACTTGCTGTCGCTTTAAGATGACATCACAGTTGCTCAGGGTTTAGGTAACGACCAATCACATCACCTGTTTTCTGAAGCTTAGCTGTGATTGGTTACCTGAGACCTGCGCAACGTTGTTGTCATTTTCACTCAACAGTAAATGGCAAAATGGCTGCCTTCTGATATTGGTAAAAACTGCTGGAACGCAATATTAAACCAAAAATACCTTTATTAGACAAATGAGAACATATTGTCAAGATTTTTATTTTTTTATTTTTTTTTGGGGTGGGGGGGGTTGACTTCCTCTTTATTGAATAATAATAAGAATATGGCGATGTAAATTGACGAGATGATTGCTCAGCATATCAAACACAAGTGAGGATGGAACATGCTGAATTTATTTTATTAAAAGTGTAAGTGCAACATTTGCTGTTGGCATCTGTTTGTGTTCTCGCACAGAATTTATTTGCTATTTGTATCAACCTAGTAACAATGAGGTAACTATGCTATACATTGGTCATGAGGGGTTTATTATAATACTTCTTTGTTGCTTCTCATCTTTTGACATTTGCCACACTGGAAGGAAAATGCATAGTCATGGTTTTCTGACTACAACCAAAAAAGATCAAGCTCTTTTGGTGTGTTTGAGTTCTAGAGCGCGTCGTGTCCACCGGTCAACTTGTAGAAAAGCTCCTCGTTAAGTTTGTCGCTTTTATCACGACTGCGTGTCGACAGGAAGATGTAGCCCCCGATGAACTCGTGAACGATTTTGCAGTCGGCCGTCACGCAGCTGAAAGCGATGTTGATGTTCCCCTCAAATTCAATGGCCACCTGAGATGTGATTGAAACGAACAACAACAAATAACAGCAGTGATTAATCTTTTTTTTTTTCATAGAATAAATCGATAGTGCTTCAACTGTATGTATAACTCCAGTGGTGGCTGGTGGAGTTCTTGACGCTATAAAATGATTTTCACCTGTCGAATGTCCCAGTTGACGTTCCACTGCTTCATGTTGTTGTAGCGCCAGGTCTTCACCACGTCACCCACACCCAAGTCAATGCGGATCAGACGGTTGGGAGCGATGCCCAGTACCTCGTCTTTACGGCTGCCTTTGAACCTGTCAGACAACAAAATTCGGTCAAAAAGTTTCTTGACAATATGTTCTATGTAGCCCCACTAGTCGAGATATGGTATTTTGGTTAATATTATGTTCGTGGAATATGAGTTAAGCAGCAAAACCCAACTGTTTTTATCCATCTCAGGGCGGCCATTTTGCCACTTGCTGTCGACTGAAGATGACATCGATGTTGCTCAGGTCTCAGGCAACAACCACTCACAGGTCAGCTTCAGAAAACAGGTGAGCTCTGGTTGTTGCCTGAGTTCTGAGCAACATTTGGCAGGTTTCCATCCAAATGTCCATAGCCAAAATGCGCATTTTCCTTTTTTCGATATGCTTCAAAATCCACCCCCTCCGAGTGTAAAAGCTTTTTTTTGGAGAATTTTGGGCATTTTTTTGAATTTCTAGCATTTCCATTCAGTTTCTTTTTCACAATTCTTGAAAATTCGAATAAAAAATAGGTGGATGGTAACCCACCTAATGATGTCATCTTCAGTTGACACCAAGTGGCAAAATGGCCGCCCCGAGATGGATACAAATGGCTGGATTTTGCTTCTTAACTCATATTCCAAAAATGTAATATTAATCAGAATGTCATGTTTAGACTAGTAAGGTCACATATAACATATTATTGTCAAGAAATGTTTAAGGTTGACTTCCACTTTAAAGGGATACTTCACCTATTAGCGCATTATAGCAATAAAAAGTTCATATTTTGTCTATAATTGATTTGATACTTTCATTATTTTTCACGTACAATTAGTATCTTTCAAAACACATTTTGCAACTTGCTATCGACTGAAAATAACATCACAATGTCTCAGGTAACCAATCACAGCTCACCTGTTTTCTAGGTTTGGTCATGTGACATTCACAAGCTGAGCTGTGATTGGCTACCTGAGCCCTTGTGATATCATTTTCAGTCGACAGCAAGATGCAAAATGTGTTTTTAAAGGTACTAATTGTACGTGAAAAATAATTAAAGTATCAAATTAATTATAGACAAAATATTAAAAAAATAAAATAATGTTTGACTGACAAAAATGGTTAAATAAGGAAAGTATACCTTTAAACAAACAAACAAAAAAAGCTTGAAAACAAATATGTGACGGAACCTGACTACTACATATGAGAGGCCAAAGTCAGGCAGGGCCTGCCAGATTTGCAGAAAGCGCGAGACTGCATCCACCAGTGAGAGCTGAGCCACATTCTGGTACGCGTCGAGGATGCGAGGGGTCAGCTGCATTGTCACACACACAGTCAAAATGATTCATATTTATGTTGCTCGGAATGCAAATTCAGTCATTAACACATGTCAAATTAATGAGAAGTGCCCACCTGTTTGGTTTTGTACTTTTTATGGTAGCGGGGTGACACCAAACTGAGCGTGTTTATGCTTTCGTCCGCTGCGGCTGCGTTACCGTGAGAGCTTGAGCTGGTATTTTGCATGGCCAGGAAGGAGCGGATGCTGCGTATCTCGCTCTGGAAGCTGCTGTCTGCCAGGCTCTTGCCTTTGGAGGCCAGGCGACACGCAGCCATCCACCGTGCGTACTGCTCCTCCTATAGGGCGGAGACATAGAGATGGTTGAGACTCATACACAAAACATTGAGAAAACGAGATACACGCGGTTTGGTCTCACGTTTTCGCAGCGGAGATAAACTTCGTTCATGCCCTCAGGAGCTGGTATCAGCAGCCTGATGAGGAACTTCTGAGCGGCCATGTTGACATCAGGCGCCACTTCACAGCCTGTATGTCAAAGTAATATTTGACACCACGCACTCATTTTTGTGCTACACTATGCAAAATCTGTATGTTTCATGTCCTGATAGGCATAAACCAAAATACTTTTGTATCAGAATTCTCTAACACTACAATACAGTTTTGTACCTTTGAGATTAATCTGTTGAATAGGCTCTCCAATGCTCTCCTCTTTGTTCTTAAAATAGGAAATGAAGGTGTCCTGAAACTTGAACCAGTGCTGCTTGTATCCCTTCAGAGTCAACCTCTTTGGCCTGAAACACATTTAATAGTATCATGTTGTTCATTTATTTTGGTATAAAAAGGAATAATATATATATATATATATATATATATATATATATATATATATATATATATATATATATATATATATATATATATGTACAGGTAGATATGTGAGTTTTCTAATTTAATTTGATATACAGTATATTGAGAGAAATATGCTCTTATAGAAAGAGCGTCCAAACTGCAGCCCGCCATCCTTTTTTTTTTTTTTTTTTTTTTTTTTTTAAGCCCTACACTAAAATTAACCCAACTCTACACTGGTTCAGTGCAGTGTATTGTTTTAGCGTGTTATATAAATTAAATTTGTCAAAGTAGAAATGTGACTGCCATCTTTGTGGAATTTTCAAAAAAATAAAAAATAAATCATGGAATGAATAAGTCCTCTAAAATCCTAAATAACAAATAAATCTAAAAAACAAACAAACAAACAAACAAAACAATTGACCTATTACAACGCTCACACTGCGCTTCTCACAACAAATAATGTTCAATTCAATGTGACCCTTAGAAGTTGGAAGAAAAGGTTTGCTCTTGCAAACCGTGTTTGCGCTTCATTTTTTTTAAAACTGCTGTTATTGTAATACTCCAATATTCCACAAGATGGCCCCAAACTCACGTCTCAATAGGAATTGATCTCAAGGAACGATGTTGAATTGATCTCGACTGAGAGACAAGCTTGCATATGATATTTGGGAGTAGCCTAGCCTGTCAATTTCTCGTATTTTTCATTATTGGGCTTGTTCCCTAGTCACACTAATAGTGGAGAATTGCGTTAATGGGTTTAAGTTTGAAAAAAACAGCTGAGTATCAAAGAGTACCTGAAAATCTTCAGGTAATCATGCAGTTCTGGTGCAGTCATGTTATCCTAGATAAAAAAAAAAAGAAAAGATAAGGCAGTTGCCTGGCGTTCTTATTTGAATTCTTAATTGCTCAGAAGGCTGATGACATTGAATGAAAGACAGCATTATGCATTCATGGTGTCTGACCAGCATTTCGGAGGCAGAGTTGCTCTCGCCCTCCATTTTAACCTCCAGGGACTGGAGTGCCGACTCAAGGTCGTCCATGGCCGCGGCCGAGTTCATCGTCTGAGCCTCTGACTGTGACACCTTGCTGACGTGATACTGCAATTGTGGATTTTAGACGCATACCAGATTGTGAATCCATATACACAAACAGCAACATCCTGTTATGATATGGACTCTTCAAATGTGCAGATTATTATTCAGCTTTTCATGTTTTTTTTGTTTTGTTTTGGGGTTTTTTGCACTCTGCAGCATTATGCTCTACCTGCAAAGCTCCAAACAACATCATCTCCTCCTCTGTGCAGTCAATATCCTCTAACAGGATGGCCCAGCGAGCCTGTTCGTACAGCTGTGTCAGACGTACCAGATCGTACTGAAAACATACAAACATCTCTCCTGAGCATGGATGCTGAAAGAAGGTGAGGACATTGACAGCTCATACACGTGTAGTCAAACAATGCACCTTGGGTTCTATGTCATAGAAGGCAAAATATTTGAAGCGAAGCCACAGTCGGTCGTTTTCTTGGATGCCCTGCTGCATGAGACAACGGGATGAATCCAACCACCTGAGGTGAAAAAGTTGGAATATGTCATTATGAGGTCACGCATATTTATTTGATGTATGTGGACAACTTGGGGCCGGCCCACAACCACACTCACAGTGTCACTCATTTAATTTTTTAAAACAAAAATGTCACTGTTGTTGATCCTTTAAGTTGTAATAACAGTGTTCACCACTAGATGTCAGATGTCGCCCAATAGCGCCTCCCAACTACAGTACTTGAAAAGTGAAGAAGAGTCAGCAGGTCCAAATTAGGTCAAGAAAATGGTGCCGTTCTATGGAGGGCCAAAACTGCCAAAATTCAAAATAAATACATGACTAAATAAATAAATAAATAAATAAATGACTAAATAAATAACTAAATAACTAAATAAATAGGCAAACAAATGACTAATTAAATACATAAATAAATGACCAAATAAATAAATGACTAAATAAATAGATAAATAAATAAATGACTAAATATATACATACATAAATGACAAAAAGTGAAAATAAAAAAAGGATTTATTTCCATTTATATTTATTTTTTTAGGTATAATTTTCGAATTATATTTTTTATATTCATTTTTATTTTCACTTTTAGTCATTTATTTATTTATTTAGTTGTTTATTTATTTTGAATTTTGGCAGTTTTGGTCCTCCATATCTGTCGGGTAAAAGAAAAAAAAGGATATATATTATTTGTTCACCAATTAAATTAAACACAATGAAAGAGTTCAGCCTAAGTCGTCACTACAACACCGATCTCAAAGGTACGCAAACAGAGATTTAGAACCGTTGAACGTTTGTTTGACGTGCATGCGCATCGATATCTACTAAGGGTGTCACGATTTCGATTTTTTATCGAAATCGATCGAAATTACGTCACGATTTCGAGCATCGAAATAGAAGAGAGGACACTCGATTCGATGCCCCCCCCCCCCCCGCCGCCGGCGTGCCGCAAGCCTTCAGCAAGGATAGCCTATTTTCTATTTTTGCCGGACGCCGCAGCGGTAGGCCTCCGGCAAATGGCTAGCTAGCACAAAACACATCGAGCGGGACAGGAAGACAGAGGCAGTTTCAAAATAAATTTCCGGTTACCTTTCAGAAAAAAACACTCGCCAGCTCCTATTTCGCAAGCTTATCAGCAGAACGTGACGTGGGCGTCGCCGGGCCATGTGCTCATTCACGGTTTAGACACCAGCGAACATGGACGCGGAGAGGTTTAATAAATTGGAGGTGGAAAACCACAAAATAATATATGACACGGCACTTCCTTTTTATAAAGACTGTAATGTATTGTGAGTTTGATGTTCGCGATTGCTTGTTGTGCCCGTCTCGCTTGCCGTACTGAGCGGCAGCCGGACGCGGAAGACAGAAATAAAGAGTGGCGCTCGCCTTGAGCACGCACTGACCCGACTCTCGTTATTAATATACTTTACAAGGACAACCAAAAAAAAGATGCTGCATGGAATCTCATAGCAGAAGAAGCACAGACTTTCTGTATGTTTGTCGTTGTGAAATGCCACATGATCGCGCGCGCACGGTCCCGCGAGATACGTTGGGAAGTGGGCGGCGACGGAGCTGCCGGACCGCAGCTGTGCGGAGCCGGTGTGGATTGACAAAAAAATTGACCCGTCCGGAGCACGCAGTCAAGACGCACCGCACCGCAACCGCAGTCAGTGAAAACCCGGGGTTAGCTGACTTCTCCTGCAGTCATGATGGCAAGCGCGGACAGACACAGCAATGGTGCTTCAAGCCGCTCCCGCTTCTCTCGTCACCAGTTTGGAAACATTTTGCGTTCCCGGTGAGTTATGTCGACAACGTTCACGTTGTCGATAAAAAGACCACAGTTTGCAAGATATGCTATGTGCGCGTACTGTACTCGGCCACGGGAAACACGACAAACATGACGGGACATTTACGCAGGCATCACAAAGATTTAGATTTATCAAATTCAACTAGAAGTGGGAAAACAACGGTCCAACCAACTATTTCATCCTCATTTACAGTGAAACTTCCACACACTTCAGCTCGCGCGAAACGCCAGTTCCATAGGTCTATTTATAGCAGCAGACCTGCAGCCTTGGAAAACGCTGGATTCAAACATTTAATTAGTGTACTTGAACCACGCTACAGTATGCCCAGCAACTGTAAATGTTGGGATATAGTTTGTTCAGGCTGTATTTGTTCCATGACTTTGGATACAATATATTTTTTGTTGTTGTTGCACATTGCACATTATTTTAAGAGGAACGCACAGCACACTGTTGTAACCAATAGATGGCAGGCACCCACTGTGACTTTTTGTTTTTGTTTTTTTATTTTTTATTTTACACTTCAGTAAGAACAAGACGGTTAACTTTATATTGTAAATAAATTCTTTGAATTTGATCATTCCTGCCTAATGTCAATTATCATATATTACATAAATTTACACAAAAATAATATGGAAATTGCATCACCTATATGTAGCCGATCTTTTGAAATAAGATTTACTGTACAATGAATAGAACCAATGATCATAGACTAGCCTTAGCCTACAGAAGCATATGCCTCTGTGTTATAAAGTGGGGGAGCGGAGAAAAAAAAAAAAAAAATCAAAAAAAAAATCGAATCGTGACCCCAAAATCGAAATTTAAATCGAATCGTGGAGTTGGCGAATCGTGACACCCCTAATATCTACTCTGCAGAATTATTTTAGTTAATGAAAACTCACTAAAATAACGATAACTAAAATTAAAAAAAACATTTTTGTTAACAAAATAAAATGAAAACAAAAATGCTTTTTAAAAAACAAAAAATAACTAAAACTACATTTTGCGTTTAAAAAACTAACTAAAATAAATAATAAATATATAATAATAATAATAATAATAATAAATATAAATATAGTCAAAATGTCCTTGATTTTAAAAGTTTTTTTTTAAATATTTTATTTATTTTTATTATTATTTTATGTATTTTATTTTATATATTTATTTCGATATTAACCTGAATGAGGACGTTTGAAAGTGTAGCACAGAAGTGACGTCATCTAGCAGCAGCCAATAGAAAAACACCTCCACATGAGGTCGCTCCTGTGCGATAATTTTGCATGTTTGACTTTTTGGATCGCCTCGCCTACTTTTTTATTTAACTCAGCCTGAGCGCAACACCAGGTAAGAAGTGCGTTACTTTTTCATTTTACAATGGTGTTTATTAAATTTTTCATACAAGTAATACGCACATTAAAAAAAAAAAAAAAACTAATAATAAAACTAACTATAACTAATAAAAACTATCAGAGCCGCTCTGAAAACTAATTCAAACTAACTAAATTTAAAAAACAAAAATCTAAATGAAATCAAAACTAACTATGACAAAAATTCCAAAACTATAATAACCCTGCTCTGCAGTCAGGTCATTTTACATCACATTCCGCTCATCATATAAGCGTGTACGGTGAGTGTACCTGCCGTTGATGTGGGCCTTGTCCACCACGCTGGCTGGACGGTACTGCTTGCTTAAAAGTTCAGGGGCTGGGGGAGGCTGAGGGACTGACAACATCTTGTAGATGGCCTCCAGCTGAGGCGAGCCAACAAAATGAGCGGGCATGCCGTTGTACAAACTGGGCAGGGAGGCTGCGAACCGAGAGTCGTGCGAAAAATGATTCTGATTCAGAAAACATAGTCAATAATGTTCTTTTTAAGGGTATGTTTACATAATAAAGATTGTTTTCCTTTTTTTTAAGGAATATAGATCCCATAGAAATGGCAATCCTGCTGTGTCATGCCATTACACAATAGAAAAACATTTCAAGTGCATGTTTTTAGTCTCTTTGTGTCCTGTGATTGGCTGGCGTACCCAACTTACCCCCCAAAACTGTAATAAAAATGAGTACCTGAGGAAAGGGGCACCGCAGTCAGGTCAAAAATCTCCTCTGTAGAATTTTTCTCTTTCTTCTTTTTCTTCTCCTCCACTGGCCGAAGGAGTGAAAGCTCCTCTGGGTGACGGATGTCTGCGGAGGTCAAATGTGCCAAAATGTTCAATTCAATTCATACCTTTATGTGACTCCTTTTATAAAAGATGTCAGTGTGTCTGACTGCAGCTCAGAAGACTGTCAAGTCACATCATTTTTCTTTATTCCTGCGCTCGTACGTGTGCAGAGAATAATTAATGCTGTTCCATGAACTTAAAAAAAAAGTTACTTTAATAAGTCTTCATTGAAATGTTTTATCACGACTGTGTGTTCTACTGTATTCATGGCAGTTCTATTGGGGACGCAGACGTTTTTTGAAAACAGGCTATAGTTTCTGAACATATTTCAATGTCAAGTTTACAAAAATAAATACACTTCTGGTGATTTTGTAGGCATAAATTTAATAATAATAATGCATATTTTTTTGTGGAGACTGGGGTCAAGTTGTATTTTACAATTTTAGAAATGTGCAGAATGTCACAAGTTACTTCATGTTAAAGATTAGATACCTCTTAACTCATTCACTTCCAGCCATTTTAGAAAATTTCAAAATTTTCAATACCCATTTGATATTACGTTCAATAATCATATATAAACGGAATGTACCAAATGACAGAATAGACTCCCTACATTTTGTACTGTCCCGTTCTTTTATAATTGACAGTAGAAAAATGTAGGTTTGCCAAAATACAGCCATTTCTCCCATGGACTCTGAAACTGTGTTTATTTCGTATAAAATTGGGCAATGATGTCATCTACCGGTGGTTGGGCATCAGTAAAGTTGTTTCCAAGTTTGACATTTACTGTGGAGCATCGTCAGATTAGCCCCCATTTATCCCCGCTCTAAGAAATACAATTGACAAGTATACTTGTCAAAGGCAGTGAAAATAAGAAAAGAAAAATGCACTGAGCTGTCACCGTCTTACAAAAGCAATTCTGCCATCTAGTGGCAGAAAAATGACCTCAACACAAATCAATATTACACTCGTTTTTTACAGTACAATACATCGTTTTAAATTTAACTCAATTTATGAATTATTATGAACTTACTGTATCAATGACTAAAAAAAATGTAGCCATGTTTCTTAGTTTAACATTTTTTGCACTTTTATGTTTACAACACTATTAAAACTACAAACAAATATATTTTATTGTACATTTAGAACAGATATGAAACTTGTGACAAATCACGAGTTAACTATTGAAGTCATACGATTAAAAATTTTAATTACCTCACACAGCTAATTAATACAATTTCAAATATTAGACTTTAGGTCCGTCCAAACATACAATTTTAACCTCAAACTGACCCTGGTATGATGAAATAGCAGATAGATAGGCACAAGACAAATACTTGAGGGAAATCTAGGCAAACATGTGTGACTGCGTGGTGCAGATGTTGTGTGTCTGACTCCTGAACCAAGGTTATGTGTTCAAGTCACAACAGTGTCAATCGGGACGCAACACTACGCATATATATTGCTGTTTAACATTCAGTCAATTGGCTGTGAAAAATCACAACTGATTTTTTTTCGCTTGTTTGTTTATCAGCTCGCAAGGGAAGTCTGCAGCCAACTTGTAACCTGTTTTGTCATGCAAGATGTGTCTCCAACTGCTTTCCGTCAATTTATTCAATTCGGTCGCTATCATCACAAGCTTTGTGCCGCAATGGAAGAGCATCTGACTCCAGATCAGAAAGTGAAATATTGCAAATGAGTAGACGGCAGAGGGCAAAGGTAGGGCGTTGCGACCAGGAGAGTTCTCAACATTCTCAAACAGCCCAGGGTCTGAAGAGAACCACGTGAAAGCATCATTTTCACTTGGAGAGGCAGCACTGCATCACTAAGCTTCTGAATTCCGCCTGTCAATTAGTGTGTGGATCCCCTGCTCACATGAATGCTAGTATCACTGTTAGGTAAAGCTAATGCATGTTAACACTGCAGCCCTGCTTACCATTTGGTTTTGACATGATGATATGATGAATATGAAATATAATGAAATCGAATTGATTACCATATTCTGGCAACCCGATTTTCTTAGATGAAAAAGAGAAACATAATGAGGGGGTGGGGGTGGGGTGGGGGATACAAGTGAGCAAACAAAATCAGCAAACAACCACACGAATAGACGACACAAACAGGCACTCAAATACTTGTTTACATCTGTGTCTTAACTCAAAACACTTGTCTCTCAAATAATCTTTCCCCATTGAAATGAAGGGAAATGCCATTAATCCGTTCTGACCTTCCCAAAACACAAATAGTATTTTGCGATGTGATTTTTTAAAATAAGGACAAGAGTATTCTATAACGTTATACTTAAAAAAAAAATATATATATATATATATATATATATATATATATTAAGACCATAATAAAAAAAAATCATTCTGCTTCCTGACTCTGATTGAGTAGGACGCAACTCTGCGTCCTAGTATAGTATGGGGGCGGGAATTCATAAGCTTCAGCTTCTTCCCGCCAGCCCTTTTTCTTTTCGGTTATTATATGTTGTAATTGTATGATGAAATGTTTGATTGTCACAATGCTGTCCGAAAGGAAAAATGAGCAAATATAAACAAAAACAAACAAACATAAATGAAAGTGTAAAAAAGTAAACAATTTTTGCAACGCCTTCTGGTGTGCGCATCGTAACCACCGGGGGGCAGTACAACACAATTTTTCAAGACAATAATGAGGAGGTGCTTCATAACCTGTTTAAGTGACTATCCATTGCTTCAAGCAGGGGTGGCAAGATCCGGTCCTCGAGGGCCGCAGTCCTGCAGGTTTTGGATATTTCCCTTCTTCAACACAGCTGATTCATGATCAGCTCATCAGCAAGCTCTGCATAAGACTGATAATGATCCTATTAATTGGAATCAGCTGCACTTTGAGTAGGGAAACTTCTAAAACCTGCAGGACTCTGGTCCTTGAGGACTGCAGTTTGCCACCCCTAGTTTAAAGCATTATAACTCCACAACATAGATTTGTTAGCAATTTAGCCAATCTAACACAATCTACCTCATCCTAACACGTGTACAGGGATGTACTGACACAAAAAAAATCTGCCCTGGCGTTTTGACTTAGGCCCGCTGGCCCGACCTGGCCCATGTAGTTCTGCTGCTGACGTTTATTGATGATGTTTCAGTTTGCTATCTATATTTGAAATAGATGAATTGATTGGTCCCTCTAAACTATGGGCCAATGTATGACAATAATAATTAAAACACACTGCATCGGCCCCAAAAGAGGTCAGCCCACCGGGCGTCTGCCCTGCATCCCAGATGGCCAGTCCAGCCCTGCCTATGTATAAAACATATCTCACATTTGGCACAAAACTCTTGCAACCGAAGAATACCACCTCACAGGTCTTTTATAATAACTGGTAAACCAACAGATATGCACAGCTGTGGTGAAGTCAGGTGCTCATTGGTCTCCCACAAGACCTCATTAGCTTTCCACTGATGCTAACCATTTGCAGATGAAAATTTAAAAAAATGTTACTCCGCCTTCTCTTGTTATATAAAACTGAATCAGTTCAGTATCATTACTCACAGCAGTAGCTTTCACTACGTTGCGAAAATATATACACTAATATGCCACATCTAAAAAAAAAAGTGACACACTCACTGAGCAGTGTGCAGATGCCCATCACAGTCTGGAAGACGGGATTGGAGAAACAGGCAGTGAGCCTCAGGGTGACGCCGTTGGGCAGGCCCAGCCTTAAGGGCTTATGCTGGGGCATGAAGAGCAAACGGGCGTCGGCGTGAATGCCATATTTCTCCAGAGTCCAGGATGTCCGCAGAAGCCAGCACTGCTTCTGCTCCCACCACAGCGCATGGTCCGACCAGTCACGCTGGATCGCTGCAGGACATATGCACACACAGTTGGTCAATACATTAATATTTTGATATTTTCAATGCACAGATTTGGTATATTATTAGATGATGAATCAGTATGCGTATGTGGAGTATTCTAGGTGTCCATTCAGTGTATCAACAGTAGTCTGCATGCTTCTGAGACAAAGAGACAGTGACTCACGTGTCTTCTCCACAAGCTTGAGGATGACGCCTCCCACGTGGAGCTCAGAGGTCACGCTGAGGCTGACAGGTGAAGCGTCAGGCCCCAGGTCCTCCACTGTGATGGACAGGTCCCACACCGCCATGCTGGATGGCAGAAAGGTCAATTGAAAGGGACATTTTGGGGTTATATCATGTGGCATAGAATAAATGTGGCGCAATGCATTTTTTTTTTAATGTTATATTAATACAACGACGATTCAGCTCATGACGTTTAAGTGCACTTTTCAAGCACAGTCTCACATGTTAGACACACTTGATGGGTGAGCCTGTCCAATGTGACAAACACTTCCTGCTTTTAATCGCCAGGGAAACACACTTCCGCTTTTTTTTTTTTTAGTTACCAAGGGCGAAACGTTCATCCAATGCCAATAAGGTAATCTAACTGTGAATACATGAAGACAAATGTAAATACATGTGTGGATTGAAGAGTTTTTTGTTTGTTTGTTTTTTGTCTCAAGACTCAAGATGCTAAAAGACTGATATTGTTGATAACATGATTCACATGCAAGCAGTAGATGACACATCTAAGTCTATTTTTGGAAGACGAAAATGTATCTATGTTGATCTTTTTTGGAATAAAAATTAAATCTGAAAGAATTGTGACATTTGACCCTCCTTAAATGGGTACCCCCCAAAAAAACAAAAAAACAAAAACAAAAAAAAACGTGCAAAACAATACATACACCATAGCTTTTAATTACTCAATGACAAGGTCTATCCTGCACACACATGCAAATTTATACAATACCGTCAGTCTCCCCTGTTCAATCTTTTAAGAAATGGATATCCGAGAAGCTAGCGCCTCAGTCAGATCAGTGAAGAAATCCGAAAGTGTCATGTAAAATTGTACTAGAGCAATTTCTCCTCTCACTGGCTGGATGGGCTGTGGTCTGTAACTGTGCCTCTGTTGCTTGTTCCTTTTTTTTTTCTTCTCATTTCGTTTTGTCAGTTTCCGTCTGGCGGAAATGTACAAGAGGTAGGCCTCCATCTTATGATTGACAGGCTGGTGGTACATAGTTTGCAATGTGGTCTGCTGATGATATGCTGCATAGGTGGGGTACAATATATTATCACACTTAAGTTCATCAATTCTATTAAACAAGCACACAAGGATAAATACAGTTATGTGATATTACATTAAAGGATTAAAATGTAAGGACGAGAGAATGACGAGTGTTGGTGGAAATTAACATTTTTAAAGTAAGACTAATTGCGCTAAAACAACCACACATTTAAATAAACAGTATTCTCCTAATGATGTTTAACAATATTAGGCAAAAATAAACAATTATATGAGGGAGCCAATTTCCACTTATGCAGACGCACATTTTTACTTTATTTTTACATCGTTTATGAACTGGCCCATATGTCAAATAAATAAATAAATAAATAAATAAATAAATAAATAATTCCAGGGGTGGGGCAAAAGTTTTCCCATCCGAGTTAAACACAAACGTGTTTTAAATTGTTATTTTTGTGTTGTGTGTTGGCAACTCATGTGCGGTCAAATTTCCTACAGTCCTTAAACGGATCACCAGTTTATAATAGTTGGCCGCTTCGATTCAGAGTTTTATTCATTAGGATCTATAGTTCGAATTGTAAGAAAATGAACACCTTTTACATAAAACTGCCAAATTGATGTGTTATTAATCGGTACAATATGATCTCTGGCGCGACATTTTCTCTAAAATCCTTTGCTTAAAATGTATTCTCCTCCCCCTATAAGTGTATTGGTATGTTCCGCAGAACCAAAACAAAAATGGCACATGAGATGTAGATGGAGGCTAGCGAAAGCGAAACCAGACGTCTGCATTTGTAGTTGACACTAACGTAACCTTTGTGGAGCTTAAGTAAAACTTCCCATTACCTAGTAAGATGGCGATACAAATATTAAGCCTACTTTCACGTATCAGAGCCCCGCTACTGTCCACTGGTGGGCCTGTGTCCCGGGTAATCGCCGCCGGTGTCAGGTTCAAGCATATTATTTTAACTCCTGGAAGTGTCCAGCTGGGACCGAAGCCAGCGACAAGTCCCGTCCGCGGCCATATTAACACCGCGAACTTTACAACTACCTCAGCAGCCCGCTGGAGGTCCACCCAGGGGAATTGTTTCTCCTCGCCGCCAGGGAAGCGAGTTAGGTCGGGCACTGTTGTCATTGGCACCTGCGCGCTGACAGCTTCTCTCTACACTGGGGCGATGGCAGCCATGAAAGTTGACCTGAACTCCACTGGGCGTGACTGGAAGGAGATCAAGGGTGAGGTTGACTGAAGCACTTTGTTTTACTGCTCTTGACCGGTATATAAAAAGTCAAAC
This sequence comes from Festucalex cinctus, assembly GCF_051991245.1. Classification (NCBI taxonomy): domain Eukaryota; kingdom Metazoa; phylum Chordata; class Actinopteri; order Syngnathiformes; family Syngnathidae; genus Festucalex; species Festucalex cinctus. The sequence continues at coordinate 11,411,593 of NC_135419.1, forward strand.
TTTTCTAACTGGAAAATCTTGGGGGGAAAAAAAAAAAAAAAAAAAAGACTTCCAGAGTCAGATTGTGTAGCAGTGGTGTCCAAACTTGGTCCTCGAGGGCCAGAGTCCTGCAGGTTTTGGATAATCCCCTGCTCCAACACGCCTGTTTCCAGTGAACAGGATTGTTATCAGGCAAATGCACAGCTTGTTGATGAGCTTCAGGTGTGTTTGAGAAGGGAAACATCCAAAACGTGCAGCACTTTGAGCCGAGTTTGTACACCAAGTTATGTTTGTTGTTGTTTGTTGCAGAACACATTTTTTTTAAAAGAAAAAACAAAAAACATTTTCTCTTCAGAGTCATGCCTTAAATATGGGGGTAGATAGAACATTTCCTAGTGAAACCTATTTTAATTTATTTTTTTCCCCATAAATTGAGTTAAATTTGTATCTTTTCTATTTTGTGGCTCAGAATTCCTGCTGTCTCAGCCTATGGAGGTCAGGCGCAAATACTACAGGACTGACTCTGTACGGCTGGGCGACATCCCACCTTGGACTCATGCTGGAGGTCTGACAACCAACACTACATTGCCTTTCATGACATTTATTGCAATATTATTGGTGTAATTTACCAGTTACATACTTGGTCCTTTCTATCTCCATATCAGGTTGTCCTGAAGTAACTCACTATCCCAGAAATGAAAAGCTTGACGGGAAAATTTCGGTTTACAGTGGCAACATCACAGTGCTGGAGGTAGATGCCATTGTCAACGCAGGTATGTGGGACTGTAAATGTTGCTTTTAGCTAAATGAATCTGGATAAAGATGGTGAGAGTGAAGATAATTAATCAGTGATTCTGAACCATTGTGCAGCAGCTAATGTGGGAGAGGTAGTGGAAATGAACCATTTCCACTCAAAGTCCATTCAAAATAAATGACTTCTAAATTTAATATACAGCAGAGCAAAGTGTTGTTAAAAATCCAGCCAAGTTTGGATGGTTAAAAAAATGCTACATATATATATATATATAAAATTAGGCTTTAAAATAATCAGGATCAGATTTATTGACAAAGTATGTAAAAACATATAAAGAATTTGTCTTCACAGTCACAACCCGCCCGAGAAACACGAAAAAATAACAGTCACCAACAGAGGGAGAGGGAATAGGAAGCCTTGTGGTTCGCTAATTAGTGTCCCGAGTTTCTTAGCTGGGAAAAAAGAACATGAGGAACGAGGGAGAGCCCCCCCCCCAAAAAAAACAAGGCCCAATCTGCATCCCTTTTAAGGTGATTGCAGTATGGACGCTATTTCAAATGCGGTGGGTGTGTCTGCCTCATGCTGCTTTATCGAGCAACTTATGCCTACATATTCCAACATATTTGAGCTGCCAAACTATGTCCACTTGAAGCCTCTGGTGGCCGGAATATAAAGTATCCCATCAAGTTGTTATGGGGCTTTTTGTGTTTTGACAAGAAGTTAGTCACCAGCTAGCTGGCGAGCTAACAGGGCATAACTCGTCTTAGCCAGCGGACGGGCGGTGGGCTGGTCTAGGGCGTCGCCTCCTCTCTTGGGAATTTAAATGACGACGCTGAGCTGTTTTGTAAATTGAGGCATCCATGGAAGATGCATATTTAGCATGTATAGTTAGCTTGCTAGCTAGCTAGCTAACGACACACTGTGTTAGTAGAAATTAAATAGCGGTTGAGGGGCGATTCCTGCTGGATAGTGGGTGCCTTTTTATCAGAAAAACTGAGATGGTGGAAAACAGTTTAATACTATGATTACTACATCATTCGCAGTGATTTTATTTAATTCCAAAATAATTATTTATTTACCACAAATAATGTTTCTTCAATCACCTCTTTATGCCTATAATGTATCATGACAACTAGATGGCGGAGGGTCAATTTACCTGTGTATATGTTGCAAATTCACGCAAAAGAACAGACCCAAAATATAAAGAAAGTACATTTTTGTGACATTTTTGTCTGGTGGAATGCAGTGTGATTTTTTTTCTCATGTAAAATATACCTTGTTGTAAAAGACTTCCTTAAAGTAACCATTAGATGGCGGTGATAGCCCACTCATGAGCCATTCACCTTCCCCACAAGGCTGTGCATTTGGGAGAAATGTAATCTGCGTCTTGGCACAGGAGTGTGTCAAGGGAGGGAAAAGGCGGGCCAGCATGCCTAAATGATGCTTGATGATGAGACTGTAGCAGAAAATGATAGATCTCCATTTGGCAGCTGACTGTCAGCAGGTGCCAACATCCGAGTGAGTGTGTGGCTCATTCGCTCTCATTTGCGGCATCACTGCTGTGTGTGTAGGCAAACATTAAAAGTGCACACAAACAGAGGGGATTATGTGCTTGTATACAGAATGTGATGGTAATTTGTGTCCGTGGTGACAACTTTTGCGTGTTGCACACGTTTTACAAGAGCTTTTATGGCGTGGCAAATGGCAGGAGCACCAGTAAAGGAAAGTGTCATTTAAATGAGAGGATGGGGTGAGGTGAAGTGGGAAGGGGGTGTAAAAAAACAAAAACAAAGAGAGAAAACATGTCTGTCAGACACACAACGCAGACAAAAAGAAATTTGGGAGACTGGAAGAGGGAAGAGAATAACATAAAAGTGATGCAAATCACCGACGGCATCACCATGGCAACAGGCAGGTACAGGGCGCCCTCAGAAGGTTTTTTGGGCTGCGCCGTCCCGCCATCCTTTCTTCTGTCTGACTGATTTGCTGTCCCGCCGACATCCTCCGCGCTCCTTTGTTGACTAAGAGGCCGACCTTTTCACGTGCTGACTAACTGATTGACTCAGAAGCTTTGAGCGAGGTCACTTCGACGCGTGACGTTCAAACGAGACAGCGGGCAGACAGTTAAGGACAAGAGAGCAATTATGAAAAAGGGTGAGTTGTTTCAAAAAAATAAACAGAAGCAAACTTATTCTCTCGTGGCAGAGCTGGCGGGCGAGCGGGAGCGTGGGGAAGCAGTTAAACTAGCGGTTGACATGCGGCTCGGACTGTAGCGGTTTTTGTGGCTGCATCACATAGCCTAAGGCAGGCAGCAAACATTCACTTGAAGCCAACTGTGGCCAATTATACGCCATACTAGCTGACTGGTAGACCAATATAAGGTGAGGTGAGTTCTTCATGGCCCGAGGACACGCAGAAATACTCCCAAATGTGTACAATATTACACACCAGTGGTGACTATGCATTAAATGAAGGCAGGACTCTTGCCCTAATAAATATTTTATATTTAATATAGAGAAGTGATTCAAATTAATGTGTATATATAAACCTGTCTAACAATCCTCATAGTGCTGGGAGTGTTTTCCTGAGTGTGTCCGTGACTCTCTCCTTGGTTTTCCGTGGCTCGACTACCGCATTTCCGTTGGCAGAAATGTCCACCAGAGGGTACGACGAGGTACCGTTTAGGGCTGAAAAATTAATAGAATTCAAATCGACATCAAAATGTAAAATGTAATTTTCAAATTGCAAAGGCTACTGTTTTGGGGTTCATTTTGCTCAGTTTTTGTATTTATATCTAAATTTTATTTATTTATGTACTGCCTAGATATGTTGAGTGATAACTCATTCACTGGCAGCCATTTTCACTGAAGCAACCACCTTCGCTCCCGGCTGTTTTGCTGGATTTTGACTGATTTTGCAAGGCCCACAGAATATTGTGTTCTAGTGCTATAAAAACATGAAACCTTCCAAAAGAAAGATTAGAGTCTCTTCTTTCATCAGGAAAAAAAGTATGTTTGTATCTGTTTCCGTTTTGCAGCAATTAGCATTAGAATATAGTTAAGTTTCACCAATATTCACATTCCAGGTGTAAACACTGTCAAAAAGAGCTTGTTGCAACATGGCTCTGACTGATCTCTTATACTCTGCTTCCACCTGCTGGCCATTTTTTGTAATAACTACCATTGCTTTAAGCCACTTCTTCATGTCAGAAGCTGCATTCAAGCCTTCTGTATGCTCTTGCGTAAAAAAAAACCCTAAAACGTATAAATACGTTTTTGGGAGTAAAGGACAAAGTATTAATAAAACATGTGCACCTTTTTGGGTTTGAATGAGAAATACAGCGCACATTTCTACTTTTCAGTTCAAGGAAACATGAAAAGTTGAAGTTTTATAGCCACAGATTTGTTTGCATTATTGCTGTTATATTTATGTCACACTTATTTGGTAGAATTTTGTGAAGTTGTCACAGCGATTGCATAAAAGATTGGAAGTCAAAGTGTTTCTTAAGATAATTCCAACTGAAATAGATACCTAAATTGCTTTCATATTCATTCATAGTTAATTTGCTTTTATTTTAGTGTAATTCTAGCTTACTTAGGACTCATTTACAGCAAAACCCCCAAATATTCCTGAAATACATGAGGTGTGAAGCTATGATGTTTAAACAGTGTGAGAGAAAGTATAAATGAACAATACAAATTTCCAGCTACAATAATAGCACTATTTCTCGTCAAAACGTCGTGGTGAATAATGATAATTCAATTTTAATAACAAGTTTCTTCCACTTTTTACTCTGTGTCAAGGTCCAATTTATGATAATCAGATTATTGATCCTTAAATAAGTGTTTTAGAAATGGTCCTGTTCTGGTTCCGAATATATAGATGGGATTCTGCTGCTGTTCAGTGCAGGGCAGGATCTAGTCTCGTAGGATTCAGGGCCCTTGGACACCCCAAGATCTTGAAAATTTTTATCTCCTTTAACAGAAAGCTGTTAAAAAGCAATCTGTCAAATTAACTAGAAAATATAAACAATATCAAATTGCTTTCTTGATTGATTTTTAATTAAAGTCAACAAATGTTAAAGTGGACCTTGCATCCTTCCATTTTTTGATATGCAGCCCTCAAATGCGAAAGTCTGGACACCCGTAGCTTAAAGAATGTGACTGGAATATGCTGTACCAATATTTTTATTGGTCGGTGGGGCAGTTATCTTTTTGCCCTATGAATTCTGCCTAGTAACAAGTGAAAACAATCTTAGCCAACGAATCAAAATATAACATTTGATCAAAAGGATCATTTTTGGTTTTTTTTCTACCTGAGTAACGTAACAAAGTAACAAAGATTATTTTTGCATTTAAAACTTCACTGCAGCATTCTTGCCAATGATTGCGCATTTACGACGTTTGTCAGCACGCCCTGATTGATCAGGTAAGTGGGAGGCATCGCAGGAAAGTGGGCGGGCGCTGCACGTCGTTTGCGTCACTCTCAATAAAGATTGGATTTACAGTCATTCCCCCGCTCCGCCTCCTGGCCCGCCTCTTCCCTCCCTTGCCTCTACACTTTAACTGCCCCTGGCTTCTGCCCACGCCTATAAAACATTACAAACATAAAAACCCACAAGCACTTAAGAGCTGTGGAGGTGGGGAAGGGGGAGGTACGATGCGAAGTGGGAGGAGACGCTAGGCCAAAACATCCTCCTCTTTACACCCCTCAATCACTTGGTCCGGGGGAAGGAAGGCGAGATGGAGGGGAGGATATATTGTCTCTGATGGGCTCGCTGATTAAGATGGATTGCACAGTGAAACGTCGATGAAGTGATGACTTCTCAGGGATTGTATACGTGAATGTGTGTGTGCGTAGGGGGCCACAACAGTTAAAAACCTTCTTGTATTTTAAATGGATTAATGCCCTGCTATATTTTTAATTCACAAAGTTTGATTCCTTAATTGCACTCTAGCACTTACTCCTCCCAGTTCCCAGTGCAGTATTTAATGTATATTTGTGTTTGATGTTAAATGCACCATTTGCATAAGATTAAACTTTAATAACGGGGAAAAGATTTAAAAACTGAACTCGCTTGCTCTGCTCTCTATTTTTCTATAAAGCCCTTTTTGCAGCCGCAATCTCAGCGCGTGTGACTAAATGCTACGGCGACGTCTGATAAATCTTTCAGGCCGGACTATTAAAATGGGAAAAATCTGTCTCTAAAATTAAGCCCTGCGCCATCAAGCGATAAAGAATATATCTTTAGAGCCGCTGCAGTGCTTCACCGTCATCATTGAAGTCACAATATATGCCGCTGGCACGCTAAGGCTAAACATAAGTGATTACGCACGTTCACGTCCGCCTTCATGCGCATTTGCCGAGTGTGCGATCCCGTTGCGCATGACTGTATTGTGTGTCGTGCGCAGGTACCATGTTGCATGTGTGTGTTTGTGTGAGATATGCCCCCTCTAGCTTTTCTCTGCAGGTAGCAGATAAAGCCGTTGGCCGCTGCTGGAAACCCATTCAAGCTGGCAACAGCTGAGAGATACAAGATTAGGCTCGGTGTTTTTTTTATTTTTTTTTATTTTTTATATCTCCTGGGCCGCAGGTGCCAGACAGGATGAGAGCGACCGCGACTGGCGGTGTGTGCGCGCGCTTGCACTCGACGTCCTCGCTGATAAGAAGTCGAGAAAGCGAGCGCAGATGGGAGCATGAGGGGGGTCAAGGATTGCACTAAATGCACAGTGTTACAGGTGTCTTCAGAAAGCATGTAAAAATGAGTCATTTTTAATGCAACCTGGTTGGCCAGAAGGACGTGTCAGGAAATTGCCACTTTCCATTCAAAAGCTATCAATGGGTGGGTGTGCATGTTGAGTTAGGAAAAAGTGAATCTGATGATAAAAATGTGTAGGAAGTAGAACTGTCGAAAACCTTCATGAACAAAGTCTGATTATCCTCTGTGTTTAATCTAAGTAAGACATTTGCAAACATCTGTTTTGAAAACAATGACAACATAGCATGTAGTCTCCTTTTTTTCCACTACACAAATACAAAGTACGAAATAAACACCAATCATGGGTTAATAAATAGTAATCGGGGGAAAAATGCTTTTGTAATACACTTTTATGCAAAATTAAAATTAATCAGATTAGTTGATTAAATGATTGAGTAATCAATACATTAATCGCTTCTAAAAATATTCGATAGTGACAGCATTAGTAGGAAGCAATCGCAAAGAATGAAACAAAAAAAAAATTGCAAAAAATATAGACACAATACCAGTTTTGCTCTCATTTCAATTAATACATATTTAGGATTTTTTTTTCATATATAAAAGTTCATATATCGGGGTTAGCTAGGTCTGAAATATTGTGAAAAATAATGACATTGCATTTTTCTCCCTCAATATTGCAATTATGATTTAATATGCGATTAGTTTTTTCAAAGTCTCCGTCACTTGTATTTTTTAACAACCACAAGCATTACATTATACATACATGTTTTGATTTTATAGGTTAGGCTTTCACTAAACTAAATGCAAATGAACCATGAATTATTATGAAAGACAGTTTGTCTGCTTCACTTAGAGATGGTAACTCACTAAACACTTTGACTTGCAGTCACTTCACTACAAATGAACATAATTCTACCAAACGTGTGGCGTAAACATAAATCAGTAAGTTATAAACATAAGTACTGTATACGTCAGATTACAAAAGTAATGCAAACAAATCTGTGGCTCTTGATCACTTCAATTTTTCAGGTTTGCATCAATGATTTGTAAACACGTGGACTGTTATCTATACACTATCTAAATAATAAATAAATAAATACATAAAATATGTATATACAGTATATAAAAAACAACCGACCAAAATGGCACCGTTCCGCCCTCCCAAATTGCAGCCTTTACGATTGGAAACATTGAAATTTAAATGTTTTTAAGCTCGGAGTTGTCGAATATTTATAGACTCTAATATTAATTGAACAATAGAAAAAAACATCTTATTTTGTCTTGTTAAACAACAATACTAATACAAAATGTGCATGTCAGGTGAAGATAGTGACCGACAGTGTAGTTTGCTGTTGTTAGCGCAGCTTAGCTAGTTAGCGCTTTGACTGCCTAGGTTTAAGTTGTGGCCACAGCATGTATTAATATATAATGTGTTTGTTTCTTTTGTTACAATTTATTCAATAAAGCAATTTGAAGTGCACCTTGACCACTTGAGGGGACATTAAAAAGAGTTCTAGTGTTAGTAGTATATGGTAAGTTAGCTAACATCAATGCGTTACCTTGTGTTGGTGATCGTAGACATGCTAGTGGGAAGCAAGTACTGCTTTGTAGTAGACATATTGCACCTTTTCTTATCTTTTTTATTTTTTATTTTTATTTTTTTTTAGTATGGAATGATTGCCAACTTGGACATTCTGTCTTTTACACACTCTTTCCTTATTTCTACATCATGTTTGCATTAGTATGTGGAAAAATGAAACCTTCCGAACCTTCAAGGCAGAGATTATGCTTCGACTTTTTTTTTGTGATCGATTTAATAGATTAATCGTTTCAGTTCTAACAAAGAGTGTATTTGCCCCACATTTTATATAAATATGTGACAATTCGGATTAATGAGCACGATAGTAATTCACAATATACAGATGTTGATGGAAGAGATTACTGTTGTACAGGCACAGACTAGTCCCACAAGGAAAATGTGCTGCTCCATCATTCCAATACATTTGCAAATTTGTTCCACAACACATACAGTATTTCAGAGTTCTACCATAAGACGCAGAGAGGCATTAAAACGGATACTGTCCTTCCTGACGGCGCCTGACAGATGGTCGATGACGAAGTCGTTTGTCACTCATGTTTGTGTCGTTCAGTGTTGTCGGCTCGCTGTCTCACTGCAGAATCTTTCGGTTTCACCCTACAGTCACTCCGGAACTTCTGAATGTGTCAGGTTGAAAAGTATTCCCCTGGTTTCAATAACATATACCAATAAAAAAAAGCAGACCAAATGTGGGTTTCCCAAAAAAAAGCAATGCACATTTTTTCGCCCACATCACTGTTGATGAAATCTGAAATAAGGGTGATGTAGTTGTGACAGGAAAAGCTTAGAATAAAAAGGAAGCTAAGAAAAATCTGTTACAGAATGACACTTTTCTCCTTAGAAGCACTCACCTAAGCACTTTAGTGACCTTCATTGCAAACACAACAGGAAAAAGCTGCTTTTGAAAATAGGTGAGACACCTTTGAGAACTTGAAGAGGGATTTATTGTAATCGTGTAAATGGTTTGAGCAGTTGTTATTCTACAGTATACTCAAAAAAGCTCTATGACGATTCCGTCACTTTTCACTCTTGAAGTATGCTTTTACAATTCAAAACATTACGACTTTGATATAGTCACAAAATTCACGCTTTGTGGGATACTATTTTTTACATGTCAACATTTTTGAACTGTTCAGCTTATTTTTGTTCCAAAATTTGAACACATTTATTCTCAAAATGGAGAATGATTTAATATTTTAGCTCCTATTACCACATTTTGTCTGCCCATTCCAAATTTTGACCCCAAATTTTGATGAACAAAAAAGCCCACATTTAGATTTTTTTTTTTTTTTTTTTTGGTCGTGCTGGCACATTTCTTGAACAATTAAAACATTTACAACTTCAAACTGTTTAACTGAAGCCCATTTCAAATTTGCAGGATTTTCAAAATAAAAACCCAAATTAGGAAATTTTTGCTTCTATTTTCACGTTTCTTGACCGTTTCAGAGCTTTCCGATGTCAAAATATTCTAACTCATTCCCTTTTAAAAATCGCCACATTTTCAAAATAAAAGCCATAAATTTGCTTTTCATATTTACGTCAATTTTCACATTTCAGAAGCGATTTAAAAGTTCAGCTTATCCATGACAGCAAATTACATTCCACAATTATGCAACATGGCAGTTCAGTTTCATCTTCTCAGCAATCACGTACAATTGCTACATAAATTGCATCATCTTGTAAAGTTATAGTCTTCAGGCAAAAAAAAAAAAAAAGCAGATGTTCCATCCATCCATTTTCTTGACCGCTTATTCCTCGCAAGGGCCGCGGGGGGTGCTGGAGCCTATCTCAGCTGGTACACCCTGGACTGGTCGCCAGCCAATCGCAGGAAAAGCAGATGTTTTAAATTTAATATGGTAAAACACAACTAAACTCACCTGTGACATCGTTAGATACACCTGAAATAAATCACAGTGGGTTCTTAATTAAAAAAATGTAATAACTTGGAACATCACAATGTAAAATATGTTATATTTCCGTATTATCCACCAGGATCAATTCATTAATTTCGTATCCAACGACCAACCTACTAAATTATGTATAGCAATATGATTAATATTTTTCAGCAGGTTCAAATTTGGAAATGAGGAAATTCTAAAGTGCCTTAAAAATAATCTAGAATATTGTAAATATTAAATGGGAAAAAGGAAAGTCATTGAAGATGGTTGTTGCATTCTTTCTTGATAAAAGTTAACAAAAATATTTTCAAGAAAAACAATCTCAACAAATATTAATGGGATACTTCACTTATTTAGCCCATTATAGCAATAAAAAGTAAATATTTTGTCTATAATTAATTTGATACTTTCATTATTTTTCACGTACAAATAGTTCCTTTAAAAACACACTTTGCAACTTGCTGTCGACTAAAAATGACATCACAAGGGCCTAGAAAACCAATCACAGCTCACCTGTTTTCTAGGTTTTGTCATGTGACATTCACAAGCTGAGCTGCGATTGGTTACCTGAGCCCTTGTGATGTCATTTTCAGTCGACAGCAAGTTGCAAAATGTGTTTTTAAAGGTACTAATTGTACATGAAAAACAATGAAAATATCAAGTTTATTATAGGCAGAATATTAATGTTTGACTGCCAAAAATGGCTAAGTAAGGAAAGTATACCTTTAAGGAAGCAGCTTTAAGGTCGCTTTTCTTCAGTATTTTCTGGTATTAAAGCACATTGTATTTGCATGAACTTTCGTTCTTTTTCTACCTTTTGTTTCTCCACCGCTGACATGTCTCACAAACACCCACTCTCTCTACTCACAAAGCTCCGGACGAACAATTGATTGCTCTTGCATTGCTTTGGATTGCGCTGGTGTACCTAATCCTTAGGCAAGTGGGTATACCTGCCATTTTTCCACATTGTATTCTTATTCTTACTGTACATAGCGTAATTGGATGAAATGTCACATATTGAGTGATTGTTGAGAGTCAAGGGGCAGTAATTAGAAAAGCTTTTACTGTGCATCTCCCTTAAAGTAGAAAGGTCAGTAAGCGACTTCATCAAAGTGTTGTTTTTCATCGTCTATTTCAGGCGGGTACGCCTACGCCGCGGCACAAGAGTGAGCGATAGATATTGTAATCAAAGCTGTTGTAAAGTGAGTGGGGGCTGAAATAAATACATGTTTAAAAATAAAATGTTTGCTTTGATAAGCATGTAATTTCTAAAAACAAAACAAAAACAACAACAACAATGAATAGTATTTTTTTTTTTTTTCTTGAGTACAAGTGTTGCCGGCCATTTTGAAAGATTATAATGTTATTAAAATCTGCTTGATGAGGGTTATCAGTTGTTTTTATTAAACTACTACTTTTTTTATACTTCTTCCTGCTCCATTTGAACATGTAAATTATGATACTATTGACGTTTTTTTTTTCTCCTTTTTTAAAGGGATACTTGACTCATTGAACAATTTTCAGCAGTGAATTAATTTGATAACTATAACATTTTTCATGTACAATTATTACCTTTAAAAACTATTTTTTCCTCTTGCTGTCGACTGATGATGACATCACCTGTGCTGAGGAAGTAGCTAACGACCAATCATGACTCACCAGCTTTCTGGAATTGGTCAGCAAACTGAGCCATGATTGGTCATTACCTACTTCCTCACACAGGTGATGTCATCTTCAGTCGACAGCAAGTAGAAAAATTACTTTTTAAAGGTATTAATTGTACATGAAAAATAATGTTACCACATTAACTATAGACAAAATCTTTACTTTTTACTGCTGAAAATGGCTCAATGAGTCAAGTATTTAACTTCAACTTGTATTTTATACTTCAGATGTGTTTCTGTTTAAATGTTTAATAATGTGAGATATTAAGTGACAAATGCTCATAAATTGCTATGTCGTTAAAAAAATAAATATAATGCTAATAAGTAAAGGTTTGAGGTTTATTTTTATTTTTTTAAGTGTTTACATTGTCTTTGTGTAAATACCAGACATTCCCAGTCTCTGGTAACATCTTCTTGTCCGACCCAAGTTGCATTAAGCTGAAATATTTTCATCCATCACAAGATGTTTTTCAAGGTTGCCTTTTTCTCCTCTTTGTCATCAAGTCAGTGATGTGAGCCTTTTAATGGCGAGGGGCATGTTGTGATCCGTCGGTCCGTCCCGCTAGTAACGCGGGTGTGAGTAGATGATGGAAAGCCCAGAGGAGAGATTGTTCGTCTGTTCGTGTGGCTGCGGTCCCGACGGGGCGCTCGGCGTGCGTTCCCGATGCCTCTCTGCGCTGCACTTACCATACATCTTACCCTCCAGCTCTTGTCAGCTCCGCTTAAGACAGGCTCATATTACAAGATGCAACGTGTCACACCAAGTTTGCCACTCCAGACAAACACTTTACATACCCGAGCTCGAAGAAAGAAGACTTTTATTTATTGATGCATGTGCCGCTCGACGCTTTGAGATGAAACAAAAAAGCCTTTTCTGCACATTTTAATTCAAAGCAATTAAAAGTTTGTGCTTCAGAGTGAAATCAGTTTTTGAACCATTTCAGTGGTGTGCGTCATTATAATCCCTTGAGAAAATCATGTTTTTAACCCTTGCGTTGTAAATGACAGTAGAGTACAGCGTTGTAATTTCATGTACAGTCAAACCTCGGTTTTCGAACATAATCCGTTCCAGAAGGCTGTTCTAAAAGCGATTTGTTCGAGATCCGAAACTATTTTTCCCATTATAATTAATGTAAATAATTTTAATCCGTTCCAAATCTAAAAAAAACTTTTTCCAAGTTTTTATTTTATTTTATTTTTAAAACTATTTTACTCAACTCAACTCAACTCAAGTTTATTTATATAGCGCTTTCAAACACCATAAACTGCACTGTATACTGTTTACCATAAATAGAAAAGGGTAGAAATAGACACTGTTTTATTTCGATATCCTATTTAAAATGATGAAAAAAACAAAAAACAAAATGCAAACATTTCTTTTTTAAATTAAATTTTTTCAGTTTGGTTGAGAGCCGAATTTTTGGACGAGTTCTGAGACATAAAATCCTCGAATTTTTCTGGTTGAAAACCGGTTTGGTTGAGAACAGAAGCGTTCGAAAACCGAGGTTTGACTGTATTCATCTTGCTGAGCTTCATACTGATATAAACGATTTCTCTTTAACTCATTGACTAGCCATTTTCATTGACGAAACTCCCTTTTGACAGATTTTGCAAGTCCCACAGAACATTGTGCTGTATTGCTATAAAAACATGGAACCTACAAAAACAAAGATTCGAGTCTCTTCTTTCATCAGGAAAAAAAAAGTACATTTGTATCTGTTTCAGTTTTTTTTTTTTAGAAAGTAGCTAAGTTTAATCAATATTCCCATTCCTGGTGAAAACACAAACTTGCTGATATATATATGTGTATATATATATATTATATTTGTAGCATATGATTCTGTCAATCGTAAACGTTCTTGAGTGCGATGACATTTTTATCTTACAGTGTAGTCTGGACGGGGTTACCTGTTTTTTTATTTGGCTCGTCACTTAACTCTCAAATCGTCGGAAATAGGCTTTCCGTAGCTTTCAATGCGACCTTTAAAGGCTCTTTTCATTATCGGTTAATCTCCCGTCAATTGTTCACGGTTTGAAATGTCAGAATGTTGGATGAATGAAATACTGAACCAAAAATGGCTCATATACCCTCATGGGAAAAGTTGAGTCTCAAAAAGTTTTGTCAGTTGAAACAAGGCAGAACATCTGTGCAGGTAATGTGATCCAAAGCAGATCATAGGTTATATTAAGGGGAGGGGCTTCGGAACGGAGCTCGGCTGTATGCCGAGATGTTAACACAACAGACAAGCTGGCAAGGATACCGCAGAAACGGGGACTTTTGGAGGGTGAAACCATTGCGGTTCCACTATGATTGCACCTACTGAGATGCAGCATTAAAGGGCAGATTGAATGCACATCTACATTTGGAAGGAGGTTTTGCAACACTTGGCTGCTACACAGACGACAGACAGCATCCAATGTAACATTTAACATCACTCGAGGCGAAAGGGAAGACTACTACAATCATTCATAACTACATACTGTTAGCATATTGACGATGTCATCAAAACAAATTATGAAAATTGATGCATTTTGCCATCCTATCGGCATACCCTGGATTTATGAGTCTGCATCAGTGAATTTCACTTTTATTCACAGCTTTTATTCCTTCACATATTTGTGTTTACAGTGAATATATAAACATTGTGCAAAAGTTTTGATTTCGTTGAACAATTTTCAGACTTTTTTGGGGGTGAAAAGTATTCAAGGATTCCCACACAACACTCCCTAATAGTTCTTGCATCTGCTACTAAAGTGAAATTCATGAAAAAAATCCACATCCCAGTTTTCAATTTGGGTCTATTAGAGGTGCATTAATCGATTAGTCTACAAGTAATTGATTACCAAACTAATGACAAATATATATTTTTATAATCAATTAATCATTTAGATATTTTTTTCAATAAATTGTTCAAATGCTTGGAATTTCTGCTCCTCACCAGTAAATATTCTCGAGCTGTCAAAATCAAGTAATCAATGATCAAATTAATCGTCATCTCTATTAACAAATTTGCTCCAAAAAAAAACGTATAAATGCGTTTTAGTGTCCCAAAGACGTATTTATACGTTTTTTATGTTGTTGTTTTTTTGTTTTGTTTTTTTACACTGGAGCATACAGAAGGCTTTGATGCAGCCTCTCAACTGCAAAGAACGGTTGCAGAAATGGTGGTTATTACGCAAACAGAAATAATTGTTAGTTGCAGCCCTAAAGTCTATTTAAAAAAAATATTTGTCCGGAGGTGACAATTAAAGGCACTCAGTAATCCTATTATATCATAACGCATAAAGCCAAAGTATTATTTCGTGTGTAAAGCCTGCTTTGGTCTTTGTAATTAACTCATTCACTCGCAGCCATTTTCACTGACGCAACCCTTTGCTCCCAGCTGTTTTACTGGATTTTGACTGATTTTGCAAGGCCCACAGAATATTGTGTTCTATTGCTATAAAAACATGGAACCTACCAAAAGAAAGATTGGAGTCTCTTCTTTCATCAAGAAAAAAAAAAAAATATTTGTATCTGTTTCCGTTTTGCAGCAATTAGCATTAGAATATAGCTAAGTTTCATCATCATTCACAAACCTGTTGAAAACACTGGGGAAAAGAGCTTGTTGTAACATTGCAACATTGCTGATCTCTTATACTCTGCTGCCATCTTCTGGCCGTTTTTGTCACAACTACCATTGCTTTAAGCAACCTGTTCAGGTCAGAATCTGCATCAAAGCCTTCTGTATGCTCTAGCATAAAAACAAAACAACAACAAAAAACGTATAAATATGTTTTTGGGACCATGCAATATTTAAAATAGAACGTGTTTATACATTTTTTGGAGCAAATTAGTTAATTCTCTCAAAAACAATATGTTTATAATGTTGTATTTGCGGTTGTGTCACAGTAAAATGAATGTTTATATAGTAGCCCCGTCACAGTACAGACATGTTTAACACTTGAGAACTGTTTTGACTTAATGAGCCTTATGATAGCAAAATATTAAATGAGTTTGACATTACACTTAATTATTTACTCTTAATTAACCACCGGTGATGAATGCGATCATGAACGTCTACCTCAGTAGGCTGTACTTCTCAAAAGTTGCATTTTGTACGTTTGCTCCTTAGCCCTGTCTAATCGTATTTTTAATCTACGTGCCGCAATCTTTATCACTTTACATCACGGCTCCGGAGTCATGTTGTTCCGTCCACTCCGTCCTCTCGTATCTGCGTCTTTGCCAAAGGCGCACTGGCGAGGCCGCGAATTAGCTGCAGTGTGACTTTCGACGGGGCCGCTGCTCCACTTTTTCCAGTCCAGATCTGTCCGACTTAATCACGCCACGACTGTCAGAAACATGACTTTACTGGTCATTTGGGCGACGGCGTTAATGTCCTGAAAATTTTGGAGCTTTCAGGGTTCACTGCGCTGAGTTTGTGTGGGATACTGCGCCGCTGTTTGTGTCAGGAAAGATGGATGAAAAACCGCAACGCTTCACGCCGTTTTGCTCGTCTGGAGAGTTTTGTTCGCCCCGCCCCCTCTCCCGCTTCCATTTCGACATCATCACAGACAAACGAGCTTGGGTTTACAGCTTGAGACGGATTTACACCCTGACATTGAAAAGTTAACGTATACCCTTGCGGAGTTAATCCCTAATGTTGTCCGTGTCAGTAAATAAATGAAACGCCAAACTGTTGGAGTTAGCAAAAAAAAGCTCATTCTTGCTAATTATTTTTCTCCCTCCACTCCCTTGTTAAGCGCTTTCCCAACCCTCCAATCAATCGGCACTTTAGCGAGCAGGAAGGGAAAAAGGACGCGCTGGCCTCATTAGCCTGATTGCGCCGATACGGGAGATGGAAAGAGATGGAGTGAATCGGCGAATAAACGAGAGAGTCGGCTTGGACATCAGCACTTGGCCCGTCAGAGCCACTGTCACCTAGAGGAAACGCGCGCTTGAACGTGTTGCTTTGTTTTTGCCCAGTTGTGACTCGCGCTGTTGCGCCGAGCTTGATGAAACGGCGTCTTTAAAAGGAAGACCGTATGAAGTGTATAATTTGTTTACCTACGACAGTTGGACTTGTGCTGTGGAGCCGAGCTGTGTGCTCGCCCTCTGAACTGACACAAGAAGTCGGAGTAATAGAGAGGCTGCATACATGTTGCCTGGGTAACACAAGAAGTGAGACCAAGTTTCCCATGTGATTGCGGATGGAACCGCAATACAACCTGCATGCGTTATGTAGCATAAAGGTGTTAAATAGCTCACGTGACACTTTTTTTACAATTTTGAGGGGTTTTAGTTAGTACGAGTATAGCATGTAGAGAAATATACCAGAACTCACAGATTCTGCAAACATCTATCTATCTATCTATCTATCTATCTATCTATCTATCTATCTATCTATCTATCTATCTCGCTCTCTAGCTCTCGCTCTATATATCGCTCTCTCGTTCTATCTCTCTCGCTCACTTTCTCTCTCTCTCTCTCTCTCTCTCTCTCTCTCTCTCTCTCTCTCTCTCTCTCTCTCTCTCCAAAAAAATAAATATAATTCAAAAAGAGTATGCTGCGTTCCACTGGATTTCAAAACCACTACTGTGGAAAACAAAAATAAAAAATCTAGTTCAGTACAAAAAAAATAAAATAAAATAAAATCTAGAGATGCCCACATAAGTTTTTTATTTTTTATTTTATTTATTTATTTTTTATAGAGTTAGGGTTGTTTCTCTGTGTTTTGGCCTTTCTAAGTATGGATTCTCTCAATCGCCATTTTTTTTTCCAACTAGACTGTAAAAAATGCTCTTTTTTTTTAAAATTGTTAACTAAACTAAATTAAAAATACAGTGCACTTATTCATAATTGTCTTTAAAGGGATACTTGACTCATTGAGACATTTACAACAAGGAGATAATATTTTGTCTATCATAAATGTGATAACATCATTATTTGTCATCAATAATTAATAGCTTAAAAAACTACTTTTGCCACTTGGTGTCGGCAGAAGATGACCTCACCTGTGCTGAGGAACGAGGTAACGACCAATCATGGCTCAGTTTGCTGACCAAACCCAGGTGAGCTGTGATTGGTCGTTACCTATTTCCTCAGCACAGGTGATGTCATCTTCAGTCGACAGTAAGTGGAAAAAAGTGTAAAGGCATTAATTGTACATGAAAAATAATGAAGTTATCACATTAATTCTGGAAAAATTATTAACTTTTTTGAATGCTGAAAATGGCTCAATGAGCCTTTAATTCCAAAACTCGCCTTTGCTTTTTTATTTGCTCTAAGACCAATTTAAATACGGTGTAGCGTCTGGTTGCAGCCACATCTAATGTCACCCAAACCTCAGATGAAAAAGAAAAAAAAAATCCATGAATGACTTCTGCGACAGGACTGAATGACAAGCACGCCGTTTGAAGTATTATTTAACTTTAAAAATGATCAACTCAATGTGACCTAGGTTATTGATATTGTCCTTTGAGAATATCTGACAGCGTGACAGTAATGTGCACGTTGTAAAGCAGCCAAACTGTCAAACTTGCATGTCATTCTTTGACTCGCTTAATGTACTCCCGGGGATGACTAATGATTTTACATTTCCTGCTCTTTGTAACAATAATAGCGATCCGCCTGCCCGTCTTTGCAAAATATTGGCTCTACTGACAGCCAGATAATCAGTTTAGCATAAAGATGCCAGCTGGGTCTCCAAAGGATTTTGATGGCTGCAGTTAAGATGTTTTTAAAAAAGGAGATGAATTAAGGGAACAGTTTGGTTTTAAAAATATATAATCAATTGTAGCCTTTATAAAAAAAAATGAATAGACTTAATTCATATGTGAGGGGAAATAAAAACATTGTTGCAAATCATATGCAGTTTCCGAGATGAACCATGATGCATTGTATTGGATGTAATTCAACTGTCGACCACTAGATGGCGGCTAGTTAGTTTGAGATGTTGTAATTTTGAAAGAAAAATGAAAACAGGAAGTATTTCATCACCGCTTAATTTTGGTTGAAAACTATTAAACGCCATCCTCTGTAATCCTGATTTTTCCGCCTGCAGAAAGCAAATGCTGTAGCTTGGTTTCACCTTCAAAAAATTAAGGGAGTATTTAAATATTTCTATATCGCTGATTTCACATTCGAGGTGTTCTGGAACATAAACTATGGGTGCAGCACAATAATTTATTCATTCATAATTTACAAATTATTAACTAAGGTATGATATATTTGTATGTTTTAATAATATGCTATAAACCATTATTTTTCTTATTTTTGCCATCTTTATGCTTTACAATTGGGGAAAGATGCTTTGAAATATGGCTATGGACTGAATTAAACATCAAGGCACTGCTGTTCAAATCTGCAGTATACTTTTAGCATGATCCTAAATGGATAGTTTAATGGCAAAATCATATCGACACAATGAATGCTAATTATGAAATCTTGTCAAAGTATAACATTTATTGCACATATGCATTTCAGCATGAAATCTGGGCAATTATGATCAAACATGAATGTAACAATAATATTTGGGTGTAACTCTTATTTGTACTGGATGTAATTCAGCTGTTGACCACTAGATGGTGACACACTAGTCAGTTTGAGATGGTGTAATTTTGAAAGAAGAAGAAGGAAAACAGGAAGTATTTCAGCACTGCTTAATTTTTGTTGAAAATGCCATCCTCTGTAATCCTGATTTTTCTTCCTACAGAAAGCAAATGCGGTAGCTTTGTTTCACCTTCAAAATATTAAGTGCTTTAAATGCTATAAAAATATGCCTACAGGGAGTATTTAAATATTTCTATATTGATGATTTCACGTGTTTCGGAAAACCGTGGGTGCAGCTGCAGTAGAAGGAGCTGTACAATCATTTATTCATTTATAATTCACATTCTATTAACTAAGGTATGCTATGTCTGTATGTTTTAATATACAATGCTATAAACCACAATTTTTCTTATTTTTGGCATCTCCATGCATTTCAATTGGGGAAAAATGCTTTGAAATATGGTTGACTGAATTAAACATCAAGGCACTGCTGTTCAAATCTGCAGAATACTTTTAGCGTGATCCTAAACAGACAATGAGTGCTAATTCTGATATCATGTCAAAGTATAACATTTATCGCACGTGAACATTTCAGCGTGAAATCTTGGCAATCATGATCAAACATGAATGGAAATTGCAAGCACGCGCTGGGGTTCATCCTCGTTATTTCAGTAATGCATCCTAATGCATGATGACAATAAGCCTGTCTCATAGGTAATCCCAACATGCTGAACAAAATGGCATGCAAGTGCGAGCGTAGCCTTCAAAGGCTTCAAACCAACCCCAAGGCCCAGCTTCCTCTTCCCCACCGCCAGCAGATCGTCTGATCACATGTCCTTATCGCAGACGAAGCCGTCACATCGCACGCACACGTCCGCGCAGGAAACACGACAAAACACCGCACACAATTACAGTCTTATAATTGCCATCTATCTGCCATTGTTGTGAAGAGGCATCTGATAGAGGCGCGCCGTGGAGCGGCCCGGCTGCATTATCAGAGCTTAGGAAATGACATGACTATTTATGGAAGGTATTTATCCATTTATCCAATTGTCGCTATTGTCCAAAGCTACAACGGGCAGCTCTGGTCGGAGGCGCTCCGACAAACATGCTGATGAATCATACAGAGATTTCTCATCAGGCTTTTCTCAAGCGTTAATTTGTTCTGTGTCCGAACTTTTTTGTTTTTTTCCCCCCTCTGATTCGTTCATTTTGCAAATGATTTGCTGTGTTTTTCAAGTCCTCACGCTGTGCACTGTGTGCCTGTTTTGTTCAGGAAAAAAGTGTTGAGTTTCAGAGGCAACGCATATTTGATTTGTTTACGGGGGATTCATATCGACTCCCTCATTAATGTGTCAAACGCCTCGTTTTTGTACGTAATATATATTCAGCACGACAGGTCTCAGCAGCGTATTTTCCCCCCAGTTGTGATAAGAAAAAGTTATGCATCAAAAATACTGCCTTTACAGAGACGCTGGATTTACCACAAGTCGGAATGCCCAATTCCGATTCAATATCGACTATATACGCTGTTTTTTTTTTTTGTTTGTTTTTTTTTTGTTTTTTTTTTTTTTGTTTTTTGTTTTTTTTTTTTTTTTTTTTTTTTTTTTTTTTAATTTTCAATTGACACATTCCAAACAATTCAAGTGTCGGTGTCAATATTGGCCATTGATAACAAGGCAGTAAACAAAATACTGTACATACACACAGTGGTATCTTTACTTAACTCAAATACTCATATCACATCATCTTAATCCATTGAATTGGATAGAAATGCTATTAATCCGTTCCAGCCCTGCAAAAAGACCAACAACATTTTTGCATGTTTTTAATAATAACAAAAATACCACTCTATTATATTTTATAAAAACATGCAGTAGCTGATGATTATTTTAGTAATCATTTCATCGATTTTTTTCATTAATCGATTAATCGGATAAAAAAAAAAACATGGCCATGATTTCAAATTGACAGTGCACAAACGTAAATTATGATTTAGTTCTGGTTTGGCCCATCACATGCCAGAAAATATGTATTTCTGCAGGTGGTGGCGTGGTTGCTGACATATCTTCCCGATTGGAAACTAATCGGTAAAAGTTTGTGGCATATTACTTTCATGCACGCCTACAAAAGACATGTTTTTTTTAAATCTATCTGTATGGACCGCTTATAGCAGGGGTGTCAAACATAGGGCCCGCGGGCCGGATCAGGCCCGCAAATGGGTTTAATCCGGCCCGCGAGATAATTTTGAAAGTAAAAAAAAAAATAAAAAATTACATTTTTTTTACAAATTTGTAATGTCCGACTAATTAATTAGCCAGCCACAATCAAAACATATAACTTTGTAATTTCACAAGCAGTCCTCAGATGACCAATGCAACTTGTCCAGGGAATCGTCGTCCGGGATGTCATTATTTTACACACAACTTTAACTACAGTTTGTTTAATTATTAGTATTTTTTTTTGTAATCATACACCAACATAAATGTGTTAAATACGACACAAATTCAATTACTGGTAACACAAATAGATATGACAAGGATAAACGTCCTTATAACATCATTAACTGTGCCATGCAATGCATTCTGGGAACAATATATATGCAAAACAGGTCGATTTCACACGTCCAGAATGTATACCGGCAAAGTGTTGCTGTGTTCTATTTGCATTTGTGTTATTTTTCAGAACAATATGATTACAATTGAGCTCCGTAATTTAGGTCTGGTCCACGAAAATCTGCGTATAAATGACAGCAATTGTTTTTAAGTTTTATACCGTTATTTTTCCGATGCGGCCCACTTGATAATATATTTTCCTCCATGCGGCCCCTAAGCAAACGTGAGTTTGACACCCCTGGCTTATAGTCTATCTAATGTGTTGCTACTTGCTGCACTGTTTGTATTTAATTATCCGTTGCTTTAGGGCTTATAAAAGCAAAATCAAAGTAAACATGGTGAAGCAGCTTTTAGCCATTATGCAAATGGAATAAGTTGCTAATAGTATAAATGCTTTAAAATCCAGGTTAAAAACTATGCATGTTTTTTTTTTTTTTTTTTTTTTTTTTTTTACCTCTATACAGTAGTTTAAGGTTTTTTAAGGATTTTAAAAATAAGTTTCACGATACAGTCTTTTAATTTGTTTAATTTGCTTTTAAATACCTTTTAAATATGTTTTTTTTTTTTAATGAAAAGCAATTGATCTTGTGTTTACAAAACTAACTATAATTATAGTGAAAATGTCCGTCATTTTTGTCTTAGTCAGTATCATGCGTGAGTTTCGGGGGCTCATTCTAAATGTATTTATTTCGGTATTGCTGTACTGGCGAAGGAAGGTAAGATAGTCATAGTTTACTTCCCTTTCACTTTTTTTTTACTTTTTTTTTTTAAATCTTACATATACTCCATACATTATCAAAACAAATACTAAAACTAATCAAAACTAAACTGAAAAGAAGCCTATTTGAAATCTAACAAAAAAAACCCTAAAACACCTGCTCTAAAAATGAATAAAAAAAAACACCTTTATTTAAAATACGAAAGAAGTTAAATGAAAAGTGAACATTGTTTGTATTAGACCTCAGCAGCTCAGAGTACATCACAGCATGGTGTAGGATGCAATTTAATAAATATGTGAACAAGAATCCACTTACATGTTGTATTACCGCGAAGTAAGTCGTCTGCGCCGTTGTATCGCAGCGCACGTTAGATGACAATCAATTTAGGGATTACACTACTCTAAAGCACATCCACTTGTTAAATGTGACACACAATCCATTTAGAGATGAGATTAGCTTAAATAACTAGACTAAATGCAATTTCTGGATAAATTGCGTGGGAATGCTGAAAGCTCAACGCTAACAGCTGAATGCTAAGATTTGGAATGCTTTTGAAGTAAACTGAGAGATAAATTATGAAATTATGACCTGGTTACTGGACAGTGCACTTTACCAACTGTGCCACCGAGCAGCATCAGACACCTGGTAATGATGATAAGTTATATGTACGGAAGTGGGCGTGGAAAGTGATACTTACAAAAAGTACAACGTCTGTCCCATTGAAAATGAATGGGGAAAAGTTGATTTTACAAGTTAGATTGTGCAAATACTGTAAGTAATGTGGAATCAGACGATATATACCACGGGAGGCGTGAATTTTTTAAGCTAGTTGAAATTTAAACAGTGTAAATTGGAAGTATTATGTGGGAGTTATTACGCGCAAAAAAGTGTGCTTCAGCATTCCCACAACAAAGCTGCACAGTTTTACAGTTTGTCGTTGAGTGAATAAAAGTGATTGCAGTCTATAACATGCAATACATTTTTCATCAGCTCGTATCCAGCAATTTTTATACACACGTTAAAAAAAGGCTTCTATTCAACCCGTGTCGCGCTCGTGATGTTATAATTCATGCGCGGTGTTCAGTAGTTCCCCCGGAATACGTACGTCTGTTTTAAGCACCCACACAAGGACACATCTCCGGTTTAATCTTCACTCTTAACATGCCGTGCTGTGATTAAAGAGGATTATTTATCCCTCTCCCCAGGGCGCCGTGCTCATCAGACAAACTGAAAGCAAAATACAGGTGTGCTGTCTGCCATTAAAACAAATGGGGGCAAGGTGATGTATTGGGATTCAAAGGATGTCTCAATCACGGCAGCCTGACGATTTCTTTCCGGCGAGACGTTCGCCCGCTCGCCGGCGTTCGCGTTGTCACATTATTTGCACGGCTGGCGAGGCAAAGTGAAAGTGCTCGGTCAGCGTTTTGCAAATGTTTGCCTGTTTGTATGTATTTTTAAAGATGCTCATGCAATGTTAATGCGCTTACAAGCAGCAGAGGTTGCATAGCTGAAGGATGATGCTGCCTGTCGTCGATACGCTGTATTTTTTTTCTGGATGTTGGCAAACACTG
Organism: Festucalex cinctus; assembly: GCF_051991245.1. Taxonomy (NCBI): domain Eukaryota; kingdom Metazoa; phylum Chordata; class Actinopteri; order Syngnathiformes; family Syngnathidae; genus Festucalex; species Festucalex cinctus. The sequence continues at coordinate 11,435,640 of NC_135419.1, forward strand.
GGGGGGAAAAAAAGGGCAAGTTCGTATAGTAGCATTTGTTCATTTCGGTTCCGTTTGAATCAATACGCCAGCTTCATATTCTTACATTTCTCCTGAAGGTTATAATGTACAATGTACATACCGTACCAACCATACAGTCTAATATTGAATTGTTTAGGCAAAGTTTCTACAGTATATCTTTTTTTTTTTTTTTTTTTTTCCCCCCCAGATCTCTATCTCAACTTTTCTCTATTATGTTAATCTAGACTAAGTGCAATTTCTGGATAAATTGCGTGGGAATGCTGAAAGCTGAATGCTTATAGCGGAATGATAAGATTTGAATGCATGTGGAATGCTTATGACGTAAATTGAGAGATAAATTATGAAATTATTAACCTCCTGGTTACTGGACAATGCGCTTTACCGCTTTATTGAAAATTAATGGAGAAAAGTTGATATAAAACATTAAATTGTGCAAATACTGTAAGTAATGTGGAATCAGATGATATATACACCCCAGGAGGCGTAAATTTTTCAAGATAGTTGAAGTTTGAACAGTGTAAATTGGTAGTATTATGTGGGAGTTGTTAGGCGGCAAAAACGTGTGCGTAGAATAAAAATCACAATAACATGTGGGAATGCTTCAGCATTCCCACAATAATAATCTCATTTCATTCTCTATCAATAAAATCACCAGTAAAGCATGTCATTGTCCAACCACAATGTCCCTTTTTTTGCCATTTAAAAACAAAAAACATTATACAAATCATGAATGGATCCCCAGTGAACTGACAAATTAACTGAGGTTGAGATCGAGAAAAAAGTTCCTCCAATTTCAACGCATATTAATCTGCATGATAACTATATTGCATCTGTTCATTCTAATTAGATTTCTGTTTGTCTGCGTGACAGCAGGATGATGCCAAAATAAGCTTGCTGATTTTTTTATTACTTTTTACTTTTTTCTACAATGAAATTAAGCAATAAAGCACAAGGCAGAACTTTCTTCATTTAAAATGATTCGAGAATGTGCTTGTTATTATTTTGCATTGTTGCTTCATGATGTTTTTAATTGGTTTCTCCGGAAAATGAATTAGTACAAGAATGATTTTTTTTTTTTCATGATGCAGCATTTGTGTGTTTATGCCAGTAAAGTGAATCCATTCCAGAAAGCCTGACTAAAACTGAATCATATGAAATCCAAAACCAGATTTCCCATAGAAAATAAAGTAAATCCAATTGATTCGTACCAGACACCTAAAAATAGCTGTACAGTACATACACAACCAATGTGAAATAATATAAATCACAAGTTGAAGGGGAGAAATGAACATTTAACATCACTTTGAACTTTATTGAAGACTTTTGATGGCATATACGGTAAGTACAGTGTGGTGGGGAGAGAAGGGGGACATTTTTTAGTTCTTTCTTAAAATCTATTGTGTTTCTTACCTTTATCAAATGACCGACACTGTAAACTTTTTGTCATATAGCATAAAATGGGTTCAACAGAGAGCAAGGCATACTCTATAATCAGTCTCTCTACCTGCTCGACAACATCGGAGTAACGTGTCAAAAGTCAGGCCTTCAAGACAATTGGGACACAAGTCGATATTTTGAGGCCAGTGCTAAATCCAGTAACCAATTAGTTGGCCGATTAATTCAAGATAAGCACTTTATTTGTATTTTCCAAGATATGAATTACTGTACAGCAAGACCATGTGACTATTTTACAATACCTTGTCCTTTAGTTTTTATTTAACTTCACAACAAAGATAAAAATTGGTAAAAAAAAAAAAAAAAAAAGGCAATTTTTTTGGGCTGATTTTTTTTTTTGGGGGGGAGTTTGGATTTCATTATCTTTATCTTATGTTGTAATGTGTTAATGTGTAAAAGTACAATGTGTGGTGAAACTGCGTTATTATACTGCATACTTTTATTTTGAAGGTCTGACTATTGACAGTATGTATTTTGTTGCTTTGATGATGCTCGGATAAATGCACACTGGTTCCAGGAAAAGAATGTCCTAGTCAAGATTTATTTGTATGAAGTCGATACAAAATTTGGGACAAAGTTTAGACGTAAACAGCAATTGAAAACTAGAACACAAAAAAAAAGTAGGACATATGAATATGAAGTTCAACCATATGTTTTATTGAATTTCAGTTTTGATTAATTTGAAATATTTCTTGTCAAAGCGAGGAAGGGTGAAGGAAACCGTAATTTAACGTCATTAGATAGCGCCATAACACTACTTTAAAATAGTACTTTTATCAAATTGCACATGTAAAAATATGAGAAAAAAAAACAGAAGATACAATGCAGTTGTTGATGACTATGCATTTTTACTTTCTTAATATTTTTTTGCTATTGTCAGTACTTGAGAGATGCCGCAATATGCCCTAACTACAAGTGCTGAGTCCAGTCCAGAGTGGAGCCCTGCCGAGTTGGGCCGTAAGCCGAGCATGAGTGAAGGCTGAGCGCTCTGGAAGTAGACGTCCAAAGCCAGAGCCCACCGCCTGCAGTGCGCTCTTCTCCAAATTGCCTCTGCTCACAGATTGTTCATGTGGGAGGAAGATGAAAGCACATTTCTGATTCTTTAGCCTATGCAGAAAAAAAAAAAAATCTTACCAAATGTCAGTCTCTGTATATTGGTGATACACTCAATAACAATCACAAAGACACAACTTTATTGCCTATATCATGTTACAGCACATGTAGACAGAAAATATCACAATACTAGTATCTTATACAACATTACTTACAGTAGTAGTTATCCATTTGCGTCTGCAGGACTGTATTTTCCCACATCTCGGTGGACTAGAGGCTAAAACGCTTCACTGTTGTTGTAGCGGCCATGTTGGCAGTAGCAATGTTCCCATGGTGACCAAATTTACAAATTTAAAACCGTGAAAGTACAATTTTGCTGAAAATCAAAGACAATAATAGATTCTCACCAGGAACTATTTACAACAAATTTAATCACTAGTCAATCCGGTGGCCGGTGGTTGTGTTATTGCTTTAGCTAATGCGAAATGCTATCTTGGTTGACAGTTCACCAGCGCTAACCTGTTTTTTGCCTGCATTGTACCATTGGAAATATGGCGGCACAAAAGCTTAGCTTGCGTTGAGACTGACTGACGACTGCAGCATTAGGCTAGTAAGACTATATTTTCAAAGAAGTAGTTCTAGTTCTGGTATGATGGAAACGCGCCTTTTAGCGATTAGATATGCAGTAGTTAAATTAGTTGTTTCAATCGCTATGACAGCTGTGTTGATTGACATACACATGACCCAAATAATTGGCATGTTGACTGGACTAAAAAAAATCCGGGACACTTGGACAGCACCTGCGTAAATGGCGAAATCCGCCAGTACTTCGGAAACAAGGCTCAAAAACCGGGACTGTGCCCATAAACCGGGATGCCATGTCACCCTAATCTAATGAAATCCATGGCATATGCTGCATTCGAGGACGGTCAGAAGTCAGATATATCCGAGTTGGTTTTACCCAGTTCCGACCTGAAAGCGTTCGAGGCGAAAGTAAACAACCAAAATGGCGGATAGTGGTAAATTGTTTTTTTTATTTTGGTTCTTAAAATTCATTTTTTGACCTCCAGCAAATTTACTTTGTCGTAATTTTGCTTCATTTATTTTATTTATTTATTTATTTTTTATCTTATTTCATAAACATTCCATACAGTTCAGTAGTTCACCGTATAATTTCATGCCAAGAAATAGCGGCATAGTGTCACGTACGTTGCGTTAAGTTATGTCGAATAATTTATGAATGAAGAAAGCTATCTAGTTTTATACTCAAGTAAATTTTGTTTTACCATTCACGGTCTGTGTTTCCAAACAGGAAACCATTGTAGAGTGATGTCACTTGTATTCCGTTGGCGAAGTCGTGGGTCCTTTTTTTTTTTTTTTTTCGACTTCACAAGTGGAATTTCCGAGTCCAAGGGGGCGTTTCCGTACACACTTCCTGGTTTGAACTCTGAAAAGTCTGACTTTCAACCATCTTTGAATGCAGCAGTACTATACCATGGCGGCCATGTTAGCAGGCGTGAAAGGTAATGGAAAGCATGAACATTAGCTTAAAAGCTTTTACTCAGACACTAGTTGTGTACACATCTCTCAAACATGCTCTTTTTGGTACAGTACAGAGTTGTTTTTTCTGTAAAGCCTTTATCTATGGCTTGTAATCGTAATGGAGGTGAGGAAAAGAAGAACTAACATCATGACTCATGAAAGCCATTAGCTTCCCCGTTAGCACCGACAAGGTAGGTTTGGATGAACTTTAAACTTGTCATAAAAAAAGGTATATACAGGATAAATGTATGGAAGGATACAATGTGTTCGTCTAAGAGAGTGTCATAGTCTTTACTGAAGTTAATATATTATAGTTAATATATATTTAAATGACATAATTAAGGCACAAATGTGAGGCTAATTTCTTGCTGAGGCATCAAGCAGTGACACCAAAGTGGCTGTTGGACACTCTTGTTCATGCAGTTGGTGTCCGTTGAATCCCTGGAGGCTATCGTGTTTGGTTTGTTGTTTTTTTTATTCTCCCTCTACCTTGTTGATTCCTGTGATGTCCTCTCCAGCTATTGCTTCAGAGGCTGTCAGGCCCCGGCTTAATGTTTTGTTGTTGCTGGATCACTTCATAGCTGCGAGGTAGCCACCGTTTCTGTCTTTTGCAGAGAGAATGAATCAGTTGTTTGTTTTGCAGCTGCCTCCATCCTCGGGGACCATCAGTCCCCTGTCGCTCAGGGGTGAACAGGTGCGCTTGTTTACCCGTCTCTCGTTTGTTTGCGGTGGGTCCGTCCACTTTCCGACGATGACTTCATGAATGGATTGCCAATGCAGACTGGGGGCTCCAAGACGGATTAGAGTTAGATGTTTGAAAATCTAAGCATGTGTGATGAATATTGATTTTTTTATTTATTTTTTCTCCTTACGGTGTGTGCATTTTTGGCCGATGTGTGCTGTTTTAAATCACTTCAGTATATGTTGTAGTATCATTAGGCTGTGATGTCCTTTGATTTGATTCGTACATTGCATGAAGTCACGTTTCTCTCTTTTTGCCCCCGTCTATTTAGAGTTTAGTCACACTGAAGAAAAATGGGCTCAGTCACACTTACTTAATTTTGCCTTTCACCCAGTGAATTAAATACCGTCATTATCATCAATTTGGACTCGAAACTGACATGTTAAAAGTAAGGATGCGTGAAAACAGTTATGTGTGAAATATATGCATTGGAGCCCACGTAGTACATTTCCTGGAATGCATATATTAACAGGAATACATTGACCTTTTGCTAAAGGAGCATAATGTATGCAAACACCCGAAGATGCTTCACTGCCATCCTGCAAAGTCTTTAAGAGTGGAGAAGGTGAAGTGGAAAAAAAACCCCCACACACAATTGGAATTTATTAAAATACCTTTTATTGCACTGAGCTAAGCTCCTGTATTGAAAATGGCTGTAATCAATAGTTATATAATAATCCCCTAAATGACAGTGTATAAAATCCCACCCAGAGAGAATTATCGCTCGGCTGCAGCTGCTCTCGGCTTTATGGAGCTTCACGGTGCGCTTCGTGTCATTGTTTAAGCTGCACTGCTGCAGCTGAAGTCTTTTCTGCCAGTTGAACTCTGGGTGTCATTTTGGGTCTCAGCAGGAAGCTGTTCATCGTAAAAGAAATGAGGAAAAATCCACTTTTCACCCTCACCTGCGGGGCACAGTCACAGCGGAACTTACAGTTGTGCAAGTGTCAGATGTTTGTTTCAGCTGTGTGGGAAACAGAGCAAAAGAAATTGAATTTAACAGGTGTATTTCCTGCTAAAGTAGAATAAATGTTAATATGACTGCTGCGATACTGTTATGGTTCTAACACCTACGCTTATAAATGCCTTAAGGAGACATATTATGCACTTTTTTTTTTTCACTATTTGAATCAGCTCCCAGCTGTCTCAGTGTTCATTTTACCAGATGTAGTTTTAGTCCAGTTTCAGTTTAGTCAACATCATCCTCATCGATTTATTTAGAGGTGAGCACCTAAATGAGCATTGTAATCGTCAATCTGTCATTGGTCATTCCTCAGTGAAATGGACGCCTGTCAGTAGTGCTGCTCGATTATGGAAAAAATAATAATCACGATTATTGTGGTAATAATTGAAATCACGATTATTCAAAACGATTATGTTTTTGTTCAAAGCAAAATTTTTTTTAAACATTTGAAAATATTAAGACAAAAAAAATAATATGTAAGCTAACTTTGGACCAAACAAACTTTATAATTAGGGGTGTTAAAAAAAATCGATTCAGCAATATATCGCGCTACTACAGCACGCAATTCTCGAATCGATTCAATAGGCAGCCGAATCGATTTTTTAACATCCATTTTTGATGAAAAAATATTCAACAAAACGTCAAACTTTCACACCTTAAGCATGGAAAGAATGTTATATTAATGGAACATTAAGCCTTAATATTTTATTTTAATGCTGTTCTAACATGAAAAAGGTTACAACCTGTTTGTTAAATACTATAGCTCACAGTTATAACACTGAAGTTTGAGATCAATAAATAATACATTTTCATACAAATCTTACAGTGTACATGTACAAATTTACTGAATGGTGTTTTCTAAATTGAGTAAAAAAAAAATCGTAACAATCGACTTGTAAATTCATATCGGGATTAATCGGTATCGAATCAAATCGTGACCTATGAATCGTGATACGGATCGAATCGTCAGGTACTAGACAATTCACACCCCTATTTATAATAATAAATTGTTATTTATGTTCGCAAAAATTTGAAGTTGGGGTGACGCGTGTGCAATATGACTTGTGGGGTGCTAACAACTTCACGAATTTCCGGTATTTTTTTCTGCGTAAAACGAGGGAACACTACACATCAGACTCGAGGTGTATTTTCATCAACGTTAAAGTTTTGCATGGTTTATTGATCATGTTTGTGTCACTAATTAGTAAAAAAATATATCAATAAAAACTCAAACTTCTTTTTGACTATTTATTTAGTACCATGTTTTGAAACCACTAAGCAGCAGATTATCCATTTAGCTGTGGGTGAGTCACGAAAAATCTCTCTGTCCACTTTCACACCACAGTCTACACTTCTGTAGGACTGGTAATGCTTTACAGGTTGTGCCGATCATTGTTTCATTTTGACACATGGAATAGTCTGAAAAAATAACATTCAATAAGATTTCATGATTTTTTTTTAGAACACAGGAAATTATAAATGTGTATGTACAACACTACATACATTGGCCAGCACGTGTGTACACTGCACCAGCGAGTGTGTTTTGATTGTCTAGCTGTCATTTATCAAATCGACTCTGTATTTGCTCACTTTTACTTGGTGGCGAGCTTTTCCTCTTCCCCCCTGCTCACTGCACTGGTGTTGCTGTTGTACGCCGGCCGATCCTGTCGCCGTAGTTGTGTTTTTCACTTCTGCCATGCATAACGCGCAGCGAGCGTTTTTTTTTTTTTTTTTTGCTTTCAGACTTTAACGAGCCACTTAATTGTTTGATTGACGGTAATGTGCGAAGACGACGCTCCCTCCTAAAGCGAATGCTCGGCGCATTATAGTACGAAAGGGGGGATGACGGCTAACACTGCTGTTAGTCGCTGTTAGCTAGCAGTCACGGCTAAACGCTGGCAACAGGCGGCGAACAATACAACGTCAGCATAATTATGTCTTAGCCTCTTACCTGGCGCTTGAACGTAACTTCAAGACTAAGTTGTGTTACTGACATCTGGCCTAACAGTTTGGTGCATTTACGTTGCCATTGTTCACAAACTCCAAAAAGAGGCGCACATCTTAAGCCCCGATGACACTCTTCTGGTAACAACTTCAAAATAAAAGTGCTACAATGCATTGATCTACATATACTACTTGGTAAAGTAAGGTTTATTTTGAAATTAGGTTTCTCACAGCCCCGTGTGCTGTCATGCATACCGCCGTTAGCTTGACTACGACTATCTCAGCGGCTAGCCGAGGCAGAAATGTCGTTTCAGCCCTAGTATTAATAATCGTTTTTGTACGATTATGCCTATTTTGTAATCGTGGAGGGTAATAATCGAAATCGTAATTGAATTTCGATTAATTGCACAGCCCTACCTGTCAGTGTTTCCATCATCCGTCATTCACACAGTAGCAACTGACAATCGCCGCACACGGCCAACAGACTACACCTCCCCTTGTTTAGTTTTCATCTGGTGAAAAATGTGCATTGACGAAAATATTCCCGTTTAGTTTTCTAATACTATCTCAGCATGTTTTCATCAAAATACCCCAAAAATTAAATACAAGCATTTAAAGTAAAGTAAAGGGCAGATCTGTCCAGTAAAGTGATCCCACCCTCCCTACATGCTGCTTTTGTTCGAACGACAACCAGTAGGCTGGATCTTGCTGGCCGTCTCTTCTTCTGCGGTGGCCGACTGCTTTCTTCTAATAGGTCGCTTGCACATCGTAATGCATCATGGGAGTTTTTCCTTCGGGCGCCATATTGGGTGTCCGCCGGTTCACAAGGTACACTCGCGAGTTACACGGTAGAGCTTATCAACCTGATGTAATTTTCGCAGTATTTTCACGATTTACCGGAAGATCAAAAACAACGATACAGGCAGAAGGTGTCTCTGTGTGGCGGGATTGATCCTAATTACGTCCTGACCAAGGGTGATTTTTTTTTTGACGGAGAAAGCTTGCTGGCCAAATGTGACATCTCTGGACATCTTTCCCTACCTCGTGTTGACCACATGCTCCATAACACGCCAACAAATCCCTGGAGGCTTACAATTATTTTGTAAGCGGGTGGATACAGAGTGTAAACTTTAACATCGCATCAGAAGAAACTGTTGCTGTTGCACGTAAGTAAACCACATGGTGTTGGTAATTCTGCACACAAAAATGTTGATTTGTTCTCAGGCTTCCTGTTATCATTGTGTTTACATGCACAGCTAGGTTTACCTGATGTGGTTTTTCTAACAATTTTATAACAGGCAAATATGGCAGAGCGTATAAGAATAAAAAGTAACTATGCACAGCCTCCCCGTGGCTTAATTAAATTTAATGCTACCCTTTCACTAGTTACATGTTACTTAATCAACTTATTCTAAATGGTTAAGGTTAACCACTCTCAGAGGACGTATTTTTAGTTTCAGTTTCCAGTACAATAAAACGTGTTCATGGTAACTACTGAGCATACTGACAGCTTTTCTTATGATCTCACGGTTAAGGAGGCTGTCACAACACCCAATTTCTGTCTGGTGCCAGATGGCAACAATTCCCATCACTTGTCACGACAACACCAATAGTATTACCAGGTATGTATGGCTTTACTTTTTGTAGTTTCTTATTTAATTCTATGTTTCATATTTTCATTACAATGTTTGTAATATTTTCAGATTCAGGCACAGATGAGTTTAACTGGACGGGACTTCTGCGACTTTGTGGTGTGGACAAAGTGTGATTGAGCGAGTCCACCCAGATCGCTCGTTTTGGCCAGTTGGAAAAGCCAGAGTTTTTTTTCCCCAAAATCCCCTCCTTACCTGAACTGCTCGGGAGAGCATTTACTAGATCAGCAGTGGACTTCCAGTGTTCCTGCTCAGCCGCTGTCACCTACCACTTGCTCATGTACTTCAAAGATGCGGAATAAAGTAGTTTTTTGTGCTGCAGCAGATTGTAAAATCAAATGATATCACTTGAAGTGTGCCAATCTAGACTGCCAAAAGGACAGTGGTTTTGTGACAAGTGTGAAACAAGGATTATTGGGAAAACTGTAACACAGTACTGGTACTTGTCTTACATTAAACAAATTTAAAAGAGAGCAACTTTTTCCTCTGTACATAGTATAATGAAAGTCATTGCGTACCCCATCAACATTACATCATACCGTCATCTCAGGATGGTAGGCACCTGTGCTAAAACAAACTACATTAATTAACAGTTCAATTTTTAACCCTGAAATTACATCTAATCATTATTCACTTCATTTTTGTGCTTTTAGAAATAATAGAGATTTATGCCATTACTTTAAGAGGGACCATATTGCACATTGAGTCAAATCCTGTCATTTGTATTATGTATAGCTTTGTAAACAAACCCAACAATAGAATTTGTATAAACGCTGCCTTTATTAGCGCCAAACAAACAGTCGCATGTTGTCCTCCTCCAATGCTTTGATGCTCGCCTTCGTTACCATCATGTCATTGGCAATCAAGTCGTTGTGGCATGAGATCCCTAAAGAAAAAAATAAATAAAAAATCACAAAAAAATACGGTACCAGTAATAGGTTTAATATAGTAAAGTAGTATAGTTTTTTTGTCAGTGTAAAAGAAATATACACATTTTGTTGCATTTTTTAATGTATGAACATTGCTACAGGCAAATACTTATTTCTATAAACACTTCCAAATGTCTCTAAAATATAAGGTGCATGTACACACACAAACAAACACATACATTCACTCATGCATACAATATATCATGTAATGAATTCTGAGTGGCATACCAGAGTCAATGATGTCAGCAGTACTTGAGGGTACAGGTTACTGGAGCCATCTGGCTGCATAACTGCAACAATCTCTGCCACTTCGAGTCGTCTTTTCTTTGCTTGTCTCTCCTGTGCACGTTCATATCTTGGCACCGACTGGGCTGAGACATAGATGTTGTAACTTGGGACCCAACTTTAATGTTGGAGCCCAGTCGGGATGATTGGACAGAAAAACGGGCGCAGGGCGACCTGTTAAAATAAACAAATATATAAACAAATAAAATATGGAGTCTCTGGTTCGAGTCCAGGCTCGGACCTTCCTGGGTGGAGTTTGCATGTTCTCCCCGTGCCCGCGTGGGTCTTCTCCGGGTACTCCGGTCTCCTCCCACATTCCAAAGACATGCATGGCAGGTAAATTGGGCGCTCCTAATTGTCCCTAGGTGTGCGTGTGAGTGTGGATGGTTGTTCGTCTCTGTGTGCCCTGCGATTGGTTGGCAACTAGTCCAGGGTGTCCCCCGCCTACTGCCCAGAGCCAGCTGAGATAGGCGCCAGCAGCCCCCGCGACCCTTGTGAGGAATAAGCGGTCAAGAAAATGGATGGATGGATAAAATATGGAAAGACTGGTTATTTTACCGCAGTAGGGTGGCCGTGAATAAGTTCTTTAGCATGATGTGTAGGCTACCGGGGCTCTGTTTTCTTGCATCAGCCCCTTCTGTCTCTTTTTTTTCCAAGTTTACATTTTGCCACCAAAAAACATGTTATCGGCATTAAAAGCCCAAGACTAATCAATCCAATTTCAGCAGTAAACACTTTGCACTAGCACTACTTGGGTGAAAATGTTCGATGTTAGCTTTCGGCTAACGTCCGCTAGCCAGCTTGTACTACCGAACTTGCTTGCTCATGAATCCAAAACATAAGCAACTTGCCCATATATGGGCGGTCGAAACGTTATTAATCCTCATGCATTAAATAAAGGTAAACAAGCTTACCGCTCACAAAGTGATCGCTGCACACACGAGCCCAAAGTAACGACTTCCCTCCGGAGTCCGCACTCCTCTGTCTCCAGGCCCTGGTTCCTAATTATTTTCGGAATTCGGAAAAAAGACCGACCATTTTCCCCCTTGGCTTTGTTCGAACAGCCAACGATGCAGCAACAATGTACCATTTTAAACGCAGAAAACAAACGTGATAGATACGTGTTAGACCGAATCGCTACGTAAATGGAGGCCACCCAGCATGGCGACTACGAGAAATCCGAGGCGGAAGTGACGACATGTGCAAGCGACCTATAAGCAGGATTCCACAGTGTAGAAAACAAGTAAGCGTCCTTCGCTTACAGAAAATTAAAGCATTTCCAAGGCACATGAAGATGCCAAAAACAAACACCCCCGCCAATAACTTCACAGAGCAATCAAGTAAGTATCGTTTCTCAGAAGTAAACACTGTTATCTCACTTCAAGCCAGCACCTATAGAAATTCTGTTGCATTATCACGGGCGGATGCAGAATTTCATCACCAAGCAACAGATAAATTGAACTTGTTAATTAATGTATGACATCACCAAACACTAATATCTCCTAGACAAACTTTGACAACGCTTTGGAACATTGGGATAGCCTTCATTGGTGGAAAATACAGAGTGGGAGTGGTTATTTATTATGTTAATTAGCCCCACTGTTTTGTCACAGTGGGCAGAACTCCAAAATGGCTCACTCACATATGTAATGGTGGATAACTCAGGATTGTTTTTTTAATTATTATTATTATTATTTCACTCTTGAGTAGTGGGCAGGCACTGCAAAGATTTTACTATTATTATTATTATTATTATTATTATTATTATTATTATTATTATTATTAGTAGTAGTAGTAGTAGTAGTATTTTACATAATTATTGTTATGTATATATTACTTTACTATTTGTATGCAGACAAACAATAAAAAGTAAATTTTCCACATGTCATGTGCTGGAGGGTTGGATCCCAAAGCGCAAACACAAATACGGTTTCAACTATGTATTCACATAACTTGACTAAACGAAAAGCAACGACGGTGCATCGAGAATCACAAGACGCCAAGCCCCCTTGGGCTGCAGAGAAGCACAGAGAACAGGAAGTAATAATCCGGGCACACACACATTTCTCAGACAGCTTATATAGCAAGTTGAATCAATCTCATTGGTTGTGGCAAAACATGTGGGCACCAGCACTGACTCTGATTGGCTGTTGACCCAGTAACGCGATTAAAGATTCTTGACGTCACAAAACATCATATAGCATTCCAGATATTTCTTGGCACCACATAACATCACATAGCAATGCTGAAGATTCTTGTCACCGCATAGCCTAAAACTAGTTGAAACTAGATGATAGTTACATCAGTACAAAACAGACACTTGACCTCAAACTTAACAGGTCACAAACTCAACTCCAACTTAACCCAGGCGTGACCCCAGACATGAGACAAGACGCAAACAGTACTCCTGCATGACCCGAGTCATGACACCATATGTCTTATAAAGGTCATATATTTTTGAATTTTTTTTGGAACAATTTTGTACGTCACCTTTGAACTGGAAACGCCATTTTCCTCATATGCATTTTCCTGTGAGATGGCTGTACTTCATGAGTTTTTTTTGCGTGATGTCACCACAGAAGGGTGCTCGTGATGCCAACAAGAAGAAATATGACAATGACCGTAGAACTGGAATAAAACCGTAGCGGTAATGACAAAGCTGTACAGGTCACTGTCCTGTCAACACTGATATATTACTATATAATAATATGCCTAGCTGCGGCATGTCCCTATAAATACTATATAATAATATACCCAGAAAGGAGTTAAGAGTTGACTGTACACTGCTAAGTGAGCTGTGCAAAGTCCTCTCTTCCTATCCACATTGGCTGTGCTTGATTTATGCGTGCTCACGTCCTTTTACACTTGAATGACACTTAAGAATACAAAAAGTTAAAATGGTACTCACAACTGTACTGTACAGTTGATAAAAGTTGACCGTGGGGTCTCACTCCATATACTGCATGCTGATGATTCAGCCTCATTTCCCTCTTTCAGTGTATTTAAATTTGAATGAATGGACTACTAAGTGACGGAAGTGAATGGAAGCCTATCTGAAAACCCAACCTGGATCTCATTTGCCACAGTGGAAGGATAAAACCCAGCAGATAAGCACTTGAACGTACGAGCATGCATCTTTTAGTTGTGTCGAATGTGAGCATAATTTAGCTGAAAGGCCTGACGGTAGATAATGGACTGCAACAATGATATATCTCCATAATGATCTCGGGTTATTGTGGGGAAGAGTACGCGATGCTCCCGCAACGCAGAGGAGGAATTGCACTTAACCTGGCCTTCGCTTTGAAAAGTGTGGCCTACAGTTTGCATATAGAATGTACAAAAGATGCAATATTGATTATGCTCCACCTCACTGTCACCTCTGGAAAGGAAGATTACGGTAATTTAAAAGTGTCTTTTCAGAGATGTCGAGGTTGTCATGGATACGTACGCCTCACCTGGGTCCTCAACCTTTTCGTTGGAGAGGCTGCAGTGTGCCTCAGACTGCTAATAGAAGTCTGGAGCCTAATGACAAATGCTGGAAGATTCTTCATAAGCTCAAGCAATTAAAAGCAGATCTGATGGGGGCATATTAATCTCTGGACACATTAAATAGAAGTTTCAATGTGTAATTTGAATTTGGATCAGTGTAATGAAATTTGATTTGGCATATTAACTCTTAACCTTGAAATTTGGGGGCAGTCGTACAGGCAAAAATAAACAACAAATAAGTCTGTGATCTGTTTGTTTACAATAGAAATCTGAAGAATAGAAAATTGGTTTTTCCTGGATCTACTTTTGAGATAAATGTTGAAAAAAAAGTCCTCAAAAAGCCTCCCAAAACAAACAAACAAAAAAAGCCAAATTCATGTCTCGAGTTAGGCTTTTGTTTAAGTGTTGACTGAATCAAAAATATTGAAGGACTTCCAATATAATTTTTCATGAAGTCATCATTGTTCAGATTCTCGCTAAAATTGAATGGGAACGTCCTTGAAAGAACTATGCAGAACAGCGAGGTAGAAGAATTTCATAGAAAGCCAATGCTACATTAGTGTAGCAACAGAGCTAACACATTCATCCACACATAAAATTAACTATAACTGATGGATTGTTATCACGCACTATCAACATTTTTATTCTTTACATATTGAAATTATTAACCACTTTGACAAAATTAAAGAGAAAGTCAACCCAAAATGTTCTTTATAACTTAAAAAGCAACATCCACCTGTTTCTATCCATCTCAAGGGGCCATTTTGTCACTTGCTGTCGACTGAAAATGACATCACAGTTGCTCAGGCAACGACCAATCACAGATCACCTATTTTCTGAAGCTGACTGTGACTACTACGTTACTACTTGTGCCCTGAGCAACTGTGATGTCATATTCAGTCGACATCAAGTGACAAAATGGCCGCCCTCTGAGGTGGATTTAAAAGGGTGGATTTTGTTGCTGAACACCCATAATAAACGAAGGAACATTGTATATACAATATATGGAGACAAGAAAGAGAAAAAAGACGCAAATCAATAAAAATAACCAAGAAGAAACAATAACTTAACGGCTAGGAAACAGTGTTAATACAATGTTTACTATTCATGGTTCATAAACATCAGCATGCTACGTGCACACCTGGCACACCAACCTGCCACAAACATTAACACCGTGGCCGTGCTGTTAAAAAGACTGCATCCTCTCCAGAGTTTTTAAAGGCCATTCCCCCTATTCCTGCCACATGACCTTCTGCACGGCCGCCATAGAAACCCAAGTGCGGCTTCACGGTCCATTAACCCCAAAGCAAGCAAACAACATCCACTGAAAGGGAGAGCGGGCCGCACATCGCAAGACCTCGTCCCGCTGGAGGCGTACCGTTGCCGACGTCTTTTTAGGGCCCCCGGCATCATTAACGATGTCCGCTGCCGCCGCCGTCCTCGCAATCTGTTTTCGCCTGCGCCATCTGGGGAAGCGGTTCACGAGCATCTGTGCTAAATCCAGCAGAATGCTAAACGCCCGTCGACTCACAAAGGGAATCGGGATCGTTAACAGACGGCGTTCGTCCCGCCGTTGCGCTCGCCGCCCACACACCATCAGTGCGGGTCACTTTGGACTCTGCACTTTGGATTTGGAACTTTTTTTTTTTTTGAGGAATGAAGAACATTTATTTTTTGCGTACTTAGAGTGGGTGGAACATTAGTTGCCCTTTCCCCTTGCTTTTAGTGAACTGAACTCGATTTTAAAGGGGAAGTTAACTTAAGTTAAAATTATTTTTTTTTTTTTGACAATAATATGTTCTATGGAGCCCCACTAGTCTAAATATGGCATTCTGGTTAATATTGCATTAGTGAAGTTAAGCAGCAAAATCCAGATGTTTTTAGCATTTTGCCACTTGCTGTCGACTGAAGATGACATAAATGTTGCTTAGGGCTCGGGCACTGGCCAATCACAACTCACTTATTTTTTTATGCTGAGCTGTGATTGGTTGTTACTTGATGAGACCTGTGCATGATGTCATCTTCAGTCGACAACAAGTGGCAAAATGGCCGCCCCTTAAGGTGGCTAAAAACAGCTGGATTTTGCTTCCCAAGTGGTATTCCTCACATGTAATATTAATCAGAATGTCATGTTTAGACTTGTGAGGTCACATATTATTGTCAAGAAATGTTTAAGGTTGACTTCCACTTTAAATTAAACCAGTTATTCATCACAGTTGTACCTTGACAGATCATCAGATTTGCCATGGAAAATTACTCAGTGTCTTAGTTGGTGTCAAGTCAATTCTTGTTTTTAATCTTTCAACCTCAGAGAACACCAAGGTTATTTTAGTAAACTAAGGCTAACGAAAAAACTAAAACTAAAATTCAAAAACAATTTCGTTAACAAAATAAAAACGAAAATGCTTTTTAAAAACGAAAACTAACTGAAACTACATTTTATGTCTCCAAAACTAACTAAAACTAACTAATTATAGCAAAAATGTCCTTCATATTGTTATGTTCTGAGGTTCAATCCCAAAAACGCAGAAGCAAATAAGACCTTAACTCTTTATTCACACAACTTGACTAAACGAGAAACAACGAGAATTGCGAGACGCTAAGTTAACTTAGCTGTGGAGGTGACAGAGGAACAGAGGTAATAATCCGGCAAAAACGTACACTTTTCAGACAGGCTTATATAGACAGCAAATTGATCTGATTGGTTGTGACTAGACATGTTGGTAACAGGACTGACATGGGGTTAGCTGATTGGCTGTCGACCAGATAAAGAGATTAAAGATTCTTGACATGACAGAGCATCTTACCAGTTGAAACTAGATGCTGATTACATCAGTTCAAAACACTTGACCACATGGTCATGACCCAAACATAACCCTTGCATGACCCGAGTCATGACAGTACCCCTCACTCAAAGGACGCCTCCTGGCGGACCACTAGGTTTAAACATATCCCTTACATGACCCCTAGTCATGATACATATTAGTCTTTGGTAATTAATTAATGCATGAGCCTTTGGGGATGATTTTAAATGTGATTTTAAGTCGATTTATTTGGATATTAACCGGAATAAGGACGTTTGAAAGTGTGTCACACAGAAGTGATGTCATCTATCAGCAGCCAATAGAAAAGCACCTACAGATGACGTCTCTCCCATGGTGTTTTTTTTTTTTTTTAAATATTACGCACAAGTCATACACATTAAAAAAAAAGAAAATAAAAAGCTGAAACTAATGCTGAAACTAACTAAAACAAAGTATTCATTAAATAACTAAAACTAATAAAAACAGAACCAACCTGAAAACTAATTAAAACCAACTCAATGTAAACAACAATACTGAAAACTAACAAAAATGAAAAATTCCAAAACTATAATAATAACCCTGGACAACACACACATGTGCAACATTTCCCATCCACACACGCCGATCACAAGTACTTGCACTTAAGATGCACTCATACATCCCTCACATCGATCCATTCAACACACAGGCATTAGCGCTCGCTCGAACGCGTCTTCACTCACGCATCTGAACAAATGCACACTTGGCAACTTTCTGCTGTGCTTTGACGCACAAATGTGTCAGCATTAAGATGGATATGTCTGCTTATTGTTTTGCGGTTTTCTTCCAAACTGAACGTCCGCTGATGCGTTCACCCAGCGTGTTTAATATAATGAGGTCCTTTTCGTCTCAGCAGAAGTCATATTAATAATCTTGTTTTTTTTTTTCGAAAAAAAAAACATTTGGTTGATATATTGCCCATCTCATTTTAATGACACTCCTCCCACACAAAGATAACTCGTAGAATCGCCCTTCTCTTATATTCAGTCTTTATTCATTCATGTAGAAAAAAAAGACAACAGACCAATAACTGGAGTAGAATTTTGCACCCATTTTTATACATAACAGCGTTCTCATCATCACATCTCAGGGTGACATTATTCTTTTTTCAAGGAATAAGGGTTTCTACAGAGTGAAAGGTAGCCTCAGTGCTATTAAAACAGAAACCTCCAAACAAGTGCCGACATAAAAAAAAAAAAAAAAAAAAAAAAAAAAGTCAAATGAAAACAACACAGTAGCTCTGCTCAACTGTTCCTCCTCCCTTCGAATATACCGGCGGGTGCATTTGGAAAGCAGCTGGCACCCTCCCTGTTTGTCTTGCTGTGTATGTTGAAGTGCACAGTGTGGCGGTCAGACTTGTTGTCCCTGTGATCAAAACATCCCCTCGTGTGTCTTTGCTGCGTGTAGGCTACAGAAACTGGACGACAGGCCCTGCCTGAGTCAACTGCGTCTTTCCAACTAGTTCACCTCACACAAGGTTCAATATCCGCTGAGTTAAGACAGTCATCACCAATTGGTTCATCTTTATCTAGACTATATTTTGTATGCGTTTGTATTAAGAGTGCATCAGAAAATATGCAATTGTGGAACCTATTGAAATTTGCTATACCAATTAGAAGGACCACACAGAAAAGAATAATAAAAAAAATACTATGAGATTATACCATCATTCCAAATTAAAGTGATTTTAACAAATGAAAGTATATAACTTTACAGATTCTTCAGTTTAATTTATTCATGTAATATTGAGACTGCCCCCCAAATATTCAACTTTTTCTCCTAATACTTTTTAATTTTGTACCCTGTAACTTTGAGACTTTATTCCCGTGTATTTCTAACTTTCTGTTGCAATTTTATATCATTTTTTCTTTTCAGTGTGGCCCTAATTCGAGATTTTACGATTTTCTCATCTATCACCGATCCGAACACTTGACCGGCCCATCCCAATTTTGCCATTCCCGACCTTCAATGTTTCATTCCTGTATTATTGTAAATATTGAACAGTGGCTGTGAAACAATACAAACGAGTTACCCATGAAGTACCGGTCGTGGTCTCAAATAAAAATTTAAAGCCTATTAGTTACCTTATAGCAGTGGCTGACATTTTCAGACCTCTGCACAGGAGGATGAGATCGGTTTTATTTTAAGGGCCATCACCGATCCAAAATTAAGTAAATTGGCCCCAATACAGATCACGATGATCAAATGGTGAACCCCTACTTTTTAGCTTTCTGAACAATTGGACAGTTAAAATTGGAATTTAGTGTACTTCAACTATAGTCATATAACCGTTCATTTTATTCACAAGTGTATATTTCAACCTAATTTTGACTTAATTTGACATTTGTCTATGACGGTATAGTTGCATTGTAAATAAAACCCACTTTTTAATTTAGGTTTAAAAAACACAGTTAATCATGTTAGTGATAATGTCAATGAATCCATTACTGCAGTGTAATTAGAACACCATAGTTTTAATTTCCATCAGAAAATGATGAACATTGTTTCCGGTCGGATAATTTGGGTTACTAAATTAGGAGTCTAAGATGCACGAGTTGGTTTCTTTCTTATCATTTGTGTGGATGACTTGATAATGAGAAATCATAGAAATTAAGACAGTTAATGTCTCTTCCTCATTTCAGAAAGTAAAAAAGAATCTTTTTTTTTTTTTTTTTTTTTTTTTTTTTTTACTGCTTTTTGTGTATTATTAAGCGAAGTTCTTAAAAATAACTGTATTTGGTTAGCATGTCATCACATAATAATAAGAGGTCCACTGTTAACTGAAGCCAATCCTCGTAGTATTTCAGATAACTTGATTTGGTGTGCAGTAGTCGCATTTCTGGGACCTGGTTCTGATGCGCGTCACCTTCCTCCAGCTGTCTAGCCATGTTTTGACTTCACCTCCATTTTTCCTTTCTTCTTATGTGCCCCCTCTGCTCCCACTCTGCCTAAAAAACCAACACAATTCTTTCGATCTCATTCCCAAAACAGCAGCCTTCACTGACTCTTCTTCTTCTTCATGTTTGCTCTTTCCATCCAAATATCTATCTATCCATCACATAGACTCTCTCTCCTCTCGCCCCCCCCCCCCCCCCCCCCCCTCCACCCTCATTAGTCTCCCCATGTGGCGGTTTGTGTCTCATGTCTTTGTCAGAACTGTTATCACTGCTGTCAGCTCCTTTGGCGAGAACAAAGTCGTCCTCTACTCACGGCACCACAAAAGACATGAGCGAAATGAAAGAGCCTCGGCGAAAAACAAAGAGGCAGGAAGGAGGAACAATTAAATTGGGTGAAGTAATCCAGGGGAAAGGAGGGGGCGCTTGGAACAAGTATTTTCATGTCAACCATGATTTACTGTCATCTGTGGATTATAACAGCCATCAATTTCACCCTCTGTCATCCTGTCATCTACACAGCAAAGAGCATACAGTTGGTAGGAAGATATGGGAGCTATCTATATACACATTAATTGCCTTTCCTGCGTATTATAAATATATCTCCTTCTACATCAGCTAAGCCTAGTATATCAACCTCAAATAAGTTACTGTGTATGAAGAACAGCAGTTTTGAAAGACACCGAGATAGCCAAAAGAGAAAAATGTAACCATATATAAATAGCACTGAAAGAAGGGCCCACTGTAAAGTCTGTTACAGTAGTAGAGTACAGTATAGCAGGACAATTACTTCTGTCACGCAATAGCAATATCCAATCAACATGGCTGAAGCAGTCTCTTCTATTTAGCAAACATATCAGACTTCAACCAGCTGAGGCACAAAGGGTACTTTGGAAACCAAGGACAAAATGGCCAGTGGCCACAGGGTCGTCATCATAGAAATGGCGCCAGGCATTCAAGGCTCAGGGAGTGCGGCCCAGTTTCATCACGTGTAGGCATAATCTATGTCGGGGATGCCGCCCTCTCTGTAGCCGCGGTTGGTACCATAAGTGACATGATGGTGGCTGGTTTGGCTCAGGATGGTGCCATTGAGGCTGCCGGCTCTGTGGTTGCTTCTGTACGTCCCATTTGCATGAGAAGAAGAAGAAGAGGGGAAAATGGTGTGGATGTAGGTGACATCCTCCAGTTTGGGCTGCAGTGGCTGGTGAGCCATGGCTGTCATCTGAAACCCTGCAGGTGGGGCTCTGATCTCTAAGATGGAATTGTCTTTCTTGGTGCCCGACTCTACATAGTCATCGTAATTTTTCGCTCCTCGGCCTCGGGTGTAAGAATTTGAGTCCCCTGACTTGTAACTTGTTTTTTGTCCATACCAGCAAAAAATACCGAAGATGAGCAGTAGGCTTACTAGCGCTGTGGCTCCCCCAATGATCCCTGCCAATGGCAAGGCTGATAGCTCAGAGTCTTGTGTGTCCTTATCAGACCCCTCTCCCCTGGAGTTCACCACGGTCTCTCCAGTTTCTATCTGAGCACAGGCAGAATCTTTATTGTTCGTTTCAACGCTGCCAATGCGAGCTGTCCCCATGTTGGAGCCGAGAAAGCTCTCCTGTCGTAATGGCAGCAGGCAAATGAGGTAATGCGAGCGCGGTGTGAGTTGGGTGAGATGGTACTGCCTTCTCTCTCCAGGAACAAGAGTCTCTGTGATGGAACCCAGTGCCGTACTGGTACCTAACCTCAGCCATGACAGACGGAATGAGGGTGCCGGCTGCGGGCACAACCAGCTGACCAAAACGCTGTCCGAAGACAGAGCTTTTACAGTTAGCTCCAGAGCCCCTCCGGATGCATGTCCTTCTCCCCCTGCAGGCAGAGGCATAACCAGACCTGGCCGCTTGGCTCGTAGTGTGAAGAGAGAACCTTGTGTGGGGACCAACAAAGAGTTAGTGGCAGTGCTGCCATGGGGAACTGAACCTATAGCTTGCCCGTCCCCTCCAACACTGTCATCACCTCCTCCGTTCTTTTCTGATGGATTTCCTCCACCTCCAGTGGCCGGAGCAGCTGGAGGTCCTTCACACTGTTCCATTAGATAGGTAAGGTCTTTAAGGGACTGGCCTTTCACTGCCTCAGGTCCTTGACAGGTCAAACCCCTGACTGTTACAGCAGCCCCCCAGCTATGAAGCCATGCGTGGAGCCAGCGAAGGCTGCAACTACAGTACCAGGGGTTTCCTCGTAGCAGCAGCAACTCCAGACTATCTGCGTCCTTAAGAAGCCCTCGAGGAAGACTGGTCAGATTGTTCCCTGATAGGTCGAGCTTCTGGAGCCGTCGCATTCCGTCCAGAGCCCCTCGTGGTATGTGAGTCATCCCGTTGTCCTGTAAATGGAGCCGAACAAGATGAGCTGACGGTAGGTTGACTGGTGGAGATTGCAAGGCATTTCGGACGAGTGACAGCTCTGTCAGATTGGAGAGGCGGGAGAAGGTGTCGTCTGCAATGCGCGTGTTGGCTAGCAGATTTCCGTCCAGGACCAAGCGTCGCAAGGATGAGAGTCCTCGGAAGGCATGCGTGGGGATAGTGTTGATTCTGTTATCGTCTAATCGCAGCTCCTCCAAGGATGAAGGCAAACCCGCAGGGATGCTTGACAAGTGGTTCCGGGAGAGAAACAGAAGTCTGAGCCGTGGAGTCCCAGAGAAAGCTCGCTCCTGGATGCTAACTGTAGATATTGAATTATCATCCAAGTGTAAACGCTCCAGTAGCGGTAACTTGGCCAGAGATGATCGTGGTAACGTTCGTATGTTGTTATCCTGCAAATGGAGCTCTCGTAATGAAGGTGGAAGGTGTATAGGGAATTCATCCAACTGATTGGCATACAGATAAATCACTCGTATGGAAGTGCTGCGCTCCAGTGACTGAGGCAGGCCGGCATTACTCAGTCGGTTGCTTTGCAGGTAGAGGATGGCGGCCGTCAACGGTAGAGGAGGAATTAGACTGAGTCCACGGTCATTGCAGTAGACAAAACCCTCATCGCAGCGGCAGACTGAGGGACAAACAATTCCTTCATCCCCCTCACCCGTCTCCAAGGCAATTGCGGCTGCTGCCAGTTCCAGCACCTCGGCCAATAAGGTGAGGCATAACAGAATCAGGAAGAGCCAGTCGCGAAGCTCAGCAAGACTTTCAGTTGCCATGTTGGTGCCCAGTTCCTGATGGGGAAAAGAAAAGAGAAACTGTTTTAAAATTATTACAAAAGCTCAGTGAGGATCACATGACCAAACTTGAGAAACTTTGTCTATGCCGCAATAACTAGCAAGACCAGTTGATGACAAGAATTTTACACGTTTTGACGAATGCGGAAGTAGGGTGCGCATATACGGGCTCAGTGGTAGAGTGGTCCTCTCCCAACCGTAAGGTTGTGGGTTCGATCCTCAACCTTGACCATGTCGAAGTGCCCTTGAGCAAGATGCGAAACCGCAATCTGCTCCAAGTGGACCTGGCAATGCCTTGCATGGCATGTGTACTCCATATACCATTATATAAACGTATATCTTTACCAATCACAAGCAATTTTTAGAAACACTATTCATTCCAAGAAAACATAAGCACAATCATAGTAATAATTATCAATGGTAAGTCCCTTAAGATGCCTGATGGTGTCGAAGTTATCTAAAAAGTGTTTCTTGCAGACCATTTCCTGGTATGAAAGGAAGAGACGTCCCGTCTGCAGGAAAATAACTCTCTTGCAAGGCAATGCAACATCCCATGCTGAAATAAATACCATTAAAGCTTCAGCTGCTGTGGATATAAAGTGATAAAATCTCATTGTGTATCCACAGTTATAGTCCTATTTATACCCGATTGAAAACTACTATTTTGAAAAATGAACAAAAACAGCATCCATGTAAGAATCTGGCCTAATACACTTGACATCACTCAAAGGGTAAGCTGGAAATAGGTTTCCTGTGTATATGCGAACAGCTGATAGCAGTATTTTCCATGACCTAAATGCAATTTATGTAAAGCTAAAGGGCCAAAACACATTCAAGAATAGAGTGAAGCCCCATTCATCGCAAGGGTTGCATTCCAGACTCGCACAAGGTGAAAATATAGAAACCGTATAAAAACCTTGTTTTACTGTTCTGCAAGAAACTGACTGTGGCTCTCCTTCCCTACCTACGAGGACATTACAGTACACTGTAAACTTAATAATTTGGAGACAGTATATTATCAAAAAAGGAGTGCACATTGCATGGTATGACGTCATACCAAATATAAACCGGAAACTAGGTTTCCCGTCTCAACGCAAAAAGCTGAGAATGGCGTTTTCCGTGACCTAAAAAAAGATTTTCGTACATCTTCAGCCCAAACACAATCAAGAAAAGAAAAGTACTCATGTTGGTGATCCGCCTTTCCCTCTTAAATCGCTTGACGTAAATGCGGTCAACTGTTACTAAATTCAAAGTTTTTCTTCTTAGTTTAGTAGGAGATCTGGGGATTGAATGGTGAAACATACTTTGGAGAGCCTGTCCATTATTATTTGGGTCAGCGCAACCGAGCAGACAAATGGGCAATTTAACGCAGCCAGAGATGTGAGGTGGAGTGATTGGCTGAAGAAGATTACAAGAATCAGGGAAAGCAAATGGATGACAGGGATGGAGAAAATTGGACAGTGACAGAGATTAACTGAAATGGAGTGACTGACACGAAACTAAAATGGTGAAATGACTGGGAGGAGGAAATCCGATTAATTGCACGCGGTGCTGTTGATAGCGGTGAAGACAACAGACGTAATAACCTCGGTGTGACAGCGCCGCGTCGAACCCCACAATGGAATGGAGCAATGGAAATGCAGAATTTCTTCATACTTGGAGAAATGCCTACTCAAACTAAAGAAGCGATCATAAAGCGCTCACATACTGTACCATTGTCTCAATGAAAGCCGGCATGCTTAATACACATCTTGCTCGTTTTTCTATTGTTTGTGAAAGGCCTGTGAATTATTCAGCCCTGAAATATCTTTCTGCAACATGACTGTGGTCCTATATTCTCGTTTTATGACCTGTGCAAGTGCGCACCAATATACATAACATGCAAAATAATTATCTGCTCTCAATCTCACTGTGTGTAAACTATTTTTAGAATATGCATAACATACAGTGGTTAAAGTTGTGTTGGTTACAGGGTGGCCTCGCCTCGTTTGAGTCCTTTATTTTTCTTTAGCCTGAGGCTCTATTTTTTTCCCCTGATGTGATTTGACAGCACATTTGATAAACAAATCCTCTTAAGGCAAGTATTTTTTTTCTTTCCTTTCTGTGCAAATGCGCCCGTGTGCATGTGCTAGTGTACGAACTCCAACTTGCTAGATGCAAACTTGCCCCTTAGCCGCAGTCAAAATCCATGCAAAGCGAACAAGACGTGGCAACAATGGAAGGGACAGAGGAGGTTGGGGGTTTGTTGTGCAGGAGAAGGGGCGGATGGAAATGAGGGATGGAGGCAGATGGAGAACTGCTCTGTCAGACGTGTGAGGAGAGCGGAAAGGGCTAGAAAGAAATGTGAGAAAAGAGGTAATTATTAGTTTTAGTGATTGTGAATAGTTGATGAGCAGGGGTGTAGCCAGAAATTTTCATTGGGGTTGCCAGGGTGACACAATGGCATTTTGCATACTGCAGTTGACGGCCCATTCATTTAAATCAAGCTTGATATGGTGTGAAAATAATGATTTTGATTGATATTGACTGTAACATGCTTGACTAAAGACAGGTTCTTTTAGAGTTGACGTTCAGATCAATCGGAAATTTGCTCTTAAAATATACTGTTAATATGAATGAGTTGTGGCTGAGTATAAAGAGATCTAAAGATACTGCGTCCATGTAACCGCCCCTGTTGATGATTGATTTGTTCTCATGTTTGTAAAAGATCAACCACTAGTTTTGTCGGTGGAAGTTGGTACTTAATGGTGAAGAAACAGACTGTACGCCATGTCATTTGGTATGGATCCAGTATTTTTTTTATCTCTCCAAATCTAATTTCCATTTTCCATTTTAGTATTCCAATCATTGCCAGAATTTAAAATGACCATATGGGCACAAAAAGGACTCCAAAGGTAGAAAAACATTGGCAACGGTCTACGAATATCGACAAGCATATGCTTCGATGCAACACTTTCAAAATTTTAAGTTTTTTAATTTTTATTTTTTACATATCCTCATAATGATCCTCAGAATTGTTATTTACACTTTTTGTCTTTCACGGCATATCTGCTTTCACTACCCCCTGCACCTCATATCTCCCGCATATCCGATTTTCCCCTCCGACTGGTGAATCGAACATACTCAGATTCAATCAATCAACTCCAGTTCATTTATTTGGCCCGCGTCTAATCTCTCCTTCAGTTTCCTTTGCTTAATTTATCTGAAGAACCTGTGAAAGTCAAGTGTTTCACGTAGCTTTTTTCTGCAAATGCAACAGACTTGATTCCTTGTGCCCAGTGATTGATTGGCAACCGGCTAGGAGCGCCTTAGAAAATGAATGGATATGATTGGATCTATTTTTTCATCAATTTGTTCATGTCAACAACGTCCAACATGATGCTCTAATGCCACCTAGTGGCAGAAAATTACCTCAACACAAATCTCTAACTTAGTGTTTCACACTCCTTTTAACTGTTTTGTATTTTTCGATAACTTCAAATTACTTTATGAATTTATTACTATAAAATTACTGAATCAATGAGCTAAAAGACACAACCACATTTGTATTTGGTAGGGGTGTGAATTGCCTAGTACCTGACGATTCGATTCGTATCACGATTCACAGGTCACGATTCGATTCGATACCGATTAATCCCGATACGAATGGTCACGATTCGATACCGATTAATCCCGATACGAATTTATAAGTCGATTGTTGCGATTTTTTTCCATTCAAATTTAGAAAATACTATCAGTAAATTTGTACATGTACACTGTAAGATTTGTATGAATATATTTATCTAAAACTTGAGGCTTATAACCGTGAGCCACTGTACACAAACAGTTTGCAATCTGTTTCACATTTGAACAGCATTAAAATAAAAATATTAAGGCTTAATGTGCCGTTCATATAACATTCTTCCATGCTCAAGGTGTGAATCCTAAAAAAAAAAAAAAAAAAAAAAAAAAAAAAAAAAAAAAAATCGATTCTGCCGATTATTGAATCGATTCGAGAATCGCGCGATGTAGTATCGCGATATATCGCCGAATCGATTTTTTTTTAACACCCCTAGTATTTGGTAACCATATTTGTCCACCGCTATGTTAACAAGAGTATGAAAAACTTGAAAATTTGGAACAGATAAAGCATGTGATTAATCACGAGTTAGTTATGGAAAATGAAGATTAACTGAAGAATTTTCACTGAAGCAACCATCTTTGCTCCCAGCTGTTTTACTGAAATTTGTCTGATTTTGGACCACAGAATATTGTGTTCTATTACTATAAAAACATGGAACCTACCAAAAGAAAGATTAGTCTCTTCTGTCATCCGGGGGAAAAAAAAAAAAAAAAGTATCAGATTATAGCTAAGTTTCATCATTATTCACAAACCTGTTTAAAACCACTGGGGAAAAGAACTTGCTGCCACACGGCCCTGGCTGATCTCTTATACTCTTGTGCCACCTGTTGGCTGGGTTTTTGTAATAACTACCATTGATTTAAGCCACCTCTTCAGGTCAGAAGCTGCATCAAAGCTTTATGCTCGAGCATAAAGAAAAAAAACTAAAAAAAATGTATAAATACATTTTTGGGAGTGAAGGACAAAGTATTAAAAAACAAATTTATACGTTTTTTCATTGAATGAGTTAATTACAATTAAAAATTGTAATTGACTGACAGCCCTAATTTATAAATAGTATGCACATATGTATGTATGTATACATGTGTGCGTGTGCATGCGTGTATGCAGTACGATTTGGGCTTTAAATTAGTTTTTAGTTGGATTAAAAATGGCATTAAAAAGTATTAAATTAGATTTAGTGATACCTGTTTAATTTCTTTCCTATTTCTCCAGTGGGCTATCTGCCCACAATCCAAAAACATGTATGGTAGGTTAATTGGAGCCTCTAAAATTACGTGTAAATGTTAGTGACTCCAGCATCCTATTACAAAAGTGGATAGAAGGAATCACTTCTTAGATTAAACCCGATTGCAGGTTTCAAATAGTCGAAAGCAAGATGTGTGTGCGTGTGTGTGAGGATGACTAAGAGTGTGTGTAAGAGGTCTTATCGACCTTAGGTATGATTGCTTAGGGCTTGCTAACCTGTTCAGTCTGTGCCTTTCACTTCTGCCGTAGCTGTGTGTTTCTCAGTGAGGAATCGGCTGAGAGGAGTTTCAGTCGGTTTTGCTTGAGCGACTGAGGATGGTCGCAGTGGGTCCTCGGCGCTCTGTCTTCCTCCAGCCGTTCAGATTTATAGTCTAGATCCTTGGGGCCGTGGGATCTTCCTCAGCTTGGACAAATGATGATAGGGATAATGATAGTCTTTACTGCAGGGCTCCAGTAGCAACACCAGCATGGCTTAGGGCCACCACATTTGCGCGCTGTGTTTTCTTACTGCCAGGCTCTCTCGCTCGATCTGTGGATAACGCGGGGTTGTTAGGCCTGCCAACTCAAGTCATCTTCACCAAGCGTCCAGAGGCCTAATTCGGAAAACACTCCTCCAACACCAAAAGGCGACAGTTTGGCCAGTCAGTCCCAAGACCAATGTTAGGATCTAGTCAGACATTCCAGGATGAAAAAAAGGATTGGAGCACACAACCTCAGTGAGCTAAGTGAAGATAAATGTCGCCAAAAAAAAAATCCACTTGAAGGATTTCAATTCAGAGTTCAGTCATGTAGAGATGATTTTTTTTTTCCCTGTGATGCCTTGTTTTGAACTCCTTTCCTCTCAGTTACTGCCACACTGTTAAAAGTAGTCCACTCTATTCAAGACTTTGATGGCCAGTCCAGGGTAAAAAAGTCTCCCACAGGTCTCGAGAATTGTTCTTCTGGGTATGCTGAAGGTGCACTTCACTGATGCTTGCTTCAGCAGGTCGTTTTGTTGCCTGCAAGGACAGAGAAAAACACACCGTTAACTCTTCCTTTTTGAAATTGTATTTTGTTGATCTAGTTCCAAACATGCGATAAATGAATGCAGTCAATGTTCATTTGTTTTAGGGTGAATGACCAGAATTAGTCAGGGAATTAGTGATTTAGTGTTCTCAATCACAATCAAATGTCAGGATCTCTTAATCCCAATTACTCCATTAAATATATCTGATGTCTTTTTAAAAACCACTACAAACAAGAGTGCAAATATTATCTGACGTCTTGTTTGCAGTTTCGCCTGAGAACCAACCAACCAACAGAAAGTCTGAGTGAATCAAATTTAATTAGTGAGACGGGGCTGCGTGATGAGGATGCATAAATGTCAGCCTTTTTTTTGCATTGGTTCCGGGCCAGTTCATTAACTGCAGTTTAGGGGAAGATCAAACTAAAACTGTTGGACACAGGAGCTCTTAATATTTCTGGCTCAGGACACTCATTAAATGACGTGATGCCTACTTGCACTCCCAGTCACTTGCTGCTAATAGTGCAGTGCATCTTGCGCAAATTGGGTTTCAAGTGATGAACGTCGTTTTTTTCACAATGTGAAAGCGGTGATGCAAAGTTCAACTGGTTAAAAACCAACACGATTTAACGCTACTTGTTTAGTGAATGAATGAAAACCGATGTTAACGTTAAATGTGTCACGTGAGGTGTGGATTTAGGACACAAACCACAATATTCTGAGCGAAACCACAGCTAAAGAATCTCAGCCTACTGACATAATTGTCACTCACCAGAGTGTTGCACAATTGTATATGACAGAATAAAGGCACATATGACAAAACACAGTTGTGCCTTGAAGTTTACATACCTTGGGGGTATGTAACTTATAAGCACAACTATAAATATACAAATGCTAAAAGACGCTTAATGACTCAAAAATGCGATGAATCATCACCAAAATTCACACTCACATCTCTACTCATGTCAACTTCAATCTCTGAAAATATCAAAGCAATTGCCACAGTAGTTTGGATTTTATGGGCATTAAGCCTTTTGCTCACCATACAGTGCACACATAAGTTTACATAAGCACAACTGTAATAGGGACTAGACAAACTAAGAGTTGCTAATACATGATCATAACAACTGCATAGCAACTGACAACATCAACACCATAAAGGACACAGCAACTACAAAATAAATGTGACTACACAAAATAAGAGTGATAAATACATCATCACCATAAGGGATATAGTGAATGCATAGCAACCACAAATATCATCACAAGGGACATAGCAACTGACAACATCATCATAACACAATTGACCCAATGACCCAACCCAAAACACAGTCATAACAAAAGAACCATAAAGAGAAAACTTTATTTCATTGTTCAGATACCAGCAAGTTTGCATCCTAAAGCAATAAATTGTCCTAAAATCCACCGTCTCGATAATTATCCCTGTCTGATTAGTTATCGTCAAAATAAGGTACACTGTGAAAATACTTCCTGAAGGTCAACCAGTTATCTATGTAGCAGATAATTCCCAGCAGGTGCAAGCATCCCATTAAGGAAACTATGTTTT
Organism: Festucalex cinctus; assembly: GCF_051991245.1. Classification (NCBI taxonomy): domain Eukaryota; kingdom Metazoa; phylum Chordata; class Actinopteri; order Syngnathiformes; family Syngnathidae; genus Festucalex; species Festucalex cinctus. The sequence goes on from NC_135419.1 coordinate 11,466,083, forward strand.
ATAGCTGTGCGTGGATTTTTTATTTTTTATTTAAACAAAGCATTGGCGCTTTCATTAAGCACCACTCGCTAAGTGTTTGTACCTTGAGTGCAGAATCAAGCTCCCAGATGAACGCTGGCTTTAGCAAGACAAAGTCCTCATCAGAAATACAGAGTGTACGGAGACAAACTCATCAAGGCCATTAACTGCTCCGCTGCGCTCGCTCGCCCGTTCACTCCATCCCGGAATAAGTAGACTACATAACCAACTGGGACATTATCGTGCCGTTTGCTTAAACACAAATAGAGACAAATAAAGCTGTTCTCGTTTTCATTTTCAAAGGACGCACATGCTTAGAGGAACTTATGTCTGGAGATATTTTTATCCTTAAACCGAGCTCTCGTTCCAGCCACAAATGGAATCTGGTGCTGCTTAGAATGGCAGTTAGAGCCGTGTGTGATGTGGTAAATTGCCCTTTTTATAAAACAACCCTGGGGTGAGATCTCATTTGTGGCATAGTAAACAGATTTATACTGTATGCGCGGGGCATGGTGAACATGTGTAATGAAAACGGCTCGACATGAAACGGAAGGCTGAACAAGTCCTGTCTGCGAAGCACGTCCACTTGTTGACTGGCTTTGGAGTAGTGAGATGATGTCAATAATTACAGATGGAGCTTTGTACCTTTTGCACCTCTTGTGCATTACACTCTGACAAATCCGTCCAAGTTCTCCATCCATCAATCTTCTAGATCAATACCTTGAACAACTCAGTCTCCTGATGTACTTTGGAGGCAAGTTGATCCTCTAAAATTGAAAATGCCAAAATTGAGTTGCACGGTTCACATTTGACAATGACGTTGTTGGTACGAATAGTCAGTTAGTCCAGCGACTTTTCCGCTTGTCGAAGTTTTGTGGTACCTTTGTATAGTAGAGGTAGGATATGTAAAACATGCTTATGAAGTGTGACAGGACGGTAGCAATGACCAATCAAATTCACACTGAAATATTTACAATATGATATCACATCTACGAAAGCACCACCTATCACCCTGACAGTTTCACGTTAACTCATTCACTCCCATTTTCACAGAAGCAATCCCCTTCACTCCCACATGTTAACTCTCCAGGAGTTAGCTTGTCTAATTAGTGTAATAAATACAATAAAATTGCTACCAAGGCAGCTAACTAGCTAACTAGCATGGCTAACATCAGCTCGTTTCTGCTCCGATGTGACTTTACAAAGTGGAATAGAGCATAGAATTAGCTACTCATTTTTTGTAGAAATTTGTTTTTACTGTCTTTATTTACCTAAACATTTTAAAATAAAAATTTAGAGATGTCATTGCAAAACCACGATACCGTGAAATTGCAATATTTTTGTTGTTGTTGATACTATACTACTGTAAGATTACATGTACAGATGAATAATTTCTGATGGTGGCAGTAGATAGATTGTATTTTTTTTTTCTTTTCTTTTTTTTGATAAGCCAATTGCCTTGAAATCTGTATCAATTGGAGGTTGACGGCTGTTCTGGAATGACCTTAGATAATCAACTGTATAACTGATCACTGAGGGGTTCTGATGACCTTCATTGGCCATGCATGAACAGCAAATGCCACCTTCAATGAAACGAGCAGTCAGTTTCGTGACGGGTAATATGAGGAGCTTTAGGCGGCGTGAATCAGACGAGGGAGTTGGGAGGTAAAAGCGAAGAATTTGGTTCGAAGTGAAAACAACTTGTAACTAAAAGTTGCAAGAACACTGGAAAAGGATTTTCTGACACTTTGGTGTCACATCACACTGCAAGTGGTAACTCGAGGCGTTTGCGGAATATATCTCACATTTGATCAGACAACACTCATCTGTACAGCTCTTTCCATATGCAGTAGAGGGTAAAAGGTGAAATCAGGTTCTTTTTCTTGAAAATGAAAAAAAAAAAAGAAAACACTTCCATCCTCAACTGAATGAAAGACGGATATTTGTATTCACCTCATGATAAAAAACGAATGTCTCTGGATTGGAATGAAATGAGTTGAGGCATTACAGGTTGATAGCTTTTGTCAGTTGTTCCGATATTAAAATGCTGCAAACAATGACCGGCTTGCAGGAAAAGGAAAGACATTTCTCCCCATTGTGACATTTATTCACTTGGATTTTACTGAGCAATAGTGGAAGAATAAAAAAGAGCCTCTGCGCTAGTTTTCACAAATGTTGCTGGCAATATCCTCTCAGAATGATCAATCAACACAAGCCCCCTCTCCCCCCTCCACACCCTCCCAACTCCCCCACACCCAACTCCCTCTGTTAACTTGTTTTGTCCTGTATAAAAGAGAGAGCATCTCATTGCTGAAGGGGACACAAATCATTGTGCTTGCGTGTGACAGTCCATGTAACCTACTTGCACTATGTGACATTCATCGTGCCTTCTACCATCCATTGTTTTTCCCCTCTTCCTTGCCGAGCACAATAATGAATACATGTGAAGCTAAACAACATTGAGAGTAGGGCTTGGGCTGTCATATTTTTATGACTCAATAACTTATATTCTACCAATTACCCCATTCGAGCAATAAGATAAAAAATAATTTTCAAAAAAAAGGTGGAAGTGTATGTTCATGTCCTACATTGTAGTATCTGTGAAAGGCTGGTGAGTGACGTGGGAGGCAGGAAATGGCTGTCGTGAGCTCAGTTCAGCAGCTGGCTAAGTGGCTAACTGTTAGCCAGTCTGTGCAATGATTCCTCTGCACACCAGTGCAGTTTATGAATGCCCTTGTTATGTCTTTATTTTGTTACCGTTTGTTCAATAAAGTGGTTGAAAGTGCACTAGTGGCAGTGTCTATCCTTAATTGACCACCTGTCGGGCATCACAATACTACTACAATGTAACTAGTGGTGGTAGGCTATATTAAATTAGCAAATGTTGTATACGTTATCTTTTGTGGGCAGTCGTAGACAAGCTGTTGTGTTTAACTTGTTTATGAATGTAAAAATCCCAAATGTTGGACACAATTTGAAGAATTTAAAAAATTCTAAACATTTCAATTGGTGTCAATGTTGTTGTTTTGCTATGTGTGGGCGGGGCCAGTACCTGTCCCCCTGTTATGGCGTCATTCGCCTGCAGAGTAAATATAACAAAAAATTAAATAGATATATATCTTCATGTTATGATTGAATCAGAATTCGGTTAGTTTTTTGTTTTTTTTCTCAAACTCATTGAGCACTGATTGGCCAAAATTATTATTTTGTATTATATATATTATAATACAAATTGGACCAAACCGTACCAGGGTTAGCAAGATTAAGTAAGTTTTATAATTGTCATTAAATGCCACAATGGCGATAATTGTTTGCAAAATTAACTTGATTACAAATATACTTTCGAGTCCTACTATAAGTCTAACAAATAGATCGAAACATTGTATAAACTTTGCACGATGTTTCAATGTATGTAAAGCACCATGAAGCTGAATTTTATTGATATGAACCACAACCACAACAGATGGACCAACGTGGCATGTCTATAATTATTGCTGGATTTCTTTATTATCTGGTTTATCTGTATGAAATCAAATTTCCGATAATTATCTGCAGATTTCTCTCTCATCTGGTTTATCTGATGTCAAATTGGTCGATAATTGCCGATAATAATCGGCCACCGATATTATCGTGCATCCCTACAGTAAAGCTCTACTTTTGTCTAAATGAAGCTCCTCAACTCCCTGCAACGTAGTTCCTTGTCACCAATATGTGGAGATTTACTGAATGTCTTCTCAGTTTCTGTCACAAACCTTCAGAATTAATTTTCTTTAGGGATGCACGATAATATCGGTGGCCGATAATTATCAGCACTTATCGACTATTATCGATTATCGACATTCTAAATTATTGGTTAATCAGTATTGGTTGAAAATGGCATTATCGTGCATCCCTAGTTTTCTTTTTTGATAGTTTGTTGTCATCCATGCAGAAACATTGACATGTGAAAAGAAGGTACAATCTGTGTGTGAGTAAAGTACTCCGAGGACAACCCGCCACTTAACACAGGTGCTCTCACCAGCCATTTCCTGTAAGCTCTTCCATATGACCTTCTATTTGCATTAGCACAGTTTTGAAACATTTTAATAGACAGCGGCGGGGAAATTAACTGTATCAAATCTCAATTTCCATCAAAGCTTCGCTCCATCAGGCTGTTGAGAAAAACCGAGAGCAAAGAAAAGTGACAGCTGTGATACTTGGCAGCGGCGCTCACTCTGTAGGGAGCTCGGAGACAGGAAGTGAGGGGAGCACGAGCTTGGGATTAATAGTGAGACGGAATTGTGAGCACTTTGTAATCATGGGGCCGTCTAACCTCGGCGTTAGCGAGGTTGATGAGCGCGCGTCCCCGCTGACGTGCTCTCTATCTCCACATCCACTCTGCTGAATATTAAAACGGGGAGGAGAATTCCTCGGAGCCCCATTGTCAGGCGGGCCTATTGTTCTCTCCTGGCCTTTAGCTCGCTACGCGTCTGTGTGTTTTTAGTATTAATGCACAAATCGGTGTCTACAATGTGTGCTTATGCATATAACGGCCGCATCTTCGCAGCATGTGGCGGCCGTCGGCAGCCGAGCAGCAGTTAAAAACGGCAGTCAGGGTGATGGGTGGGGCGTCCGCGGCCCGGCGTGGCCCATAAAGACGGGCGGCTCGAGAGCAATCGAAGCGGCCGTCGGGGCCAAATGCCGGCAATTATTTCACCTGGAGGCGCCATCTCTTAAAATGAACACTCTCATTAAAATTGGCCATGTGTGCTCACGGCGCGCACGCGTGCGCATTTAAATGCGCGCTTGCAGTTTAGCAAAAGTCTGCGGCGGCACAGATGCTCGTCTTGCAAACGGCACAGTGGGTGTTCACTCATGCGTGTCGTGTCGATAAGTCAGAGTTTGTGTGTGTGCGTGTTTGAAACTATTTTGTGGCGGTGGTGAAATTATATGGCAGAGAGGTCAAATTCAAGTGGTCATTCACCATTAAAATATAAGTAATGCTAATTCCAATTCATATGCATTTATAACATTATTCTCTTTGCGTAAAATGCATTTACGTTCATTAAAAGCTGATTTTATTAAATGCTTAGCACCGGTGAATCTTGCCCCTGGAAAAAAAAGGTTAATTGGAAAAGTATATTTTCCACTAGACTTATTCCAATTCTGTAATTATGTATGCTTAGTGTGACCCCGGGTTTTCACCGGATGCGGTTGCGGTGCGGTTGCGGTGCGGTGCGTCTTGACTGCGTGCTCCGGACGGGTCAATTTTTTTGTCAATCCACACCGGCTCCGCACAGCTGCGGTCCGGCAACTCCGTCGCCGCCCACTTCCCAACGTGTCTCGCGGGACCGCGCGCGCGCGATCATGTGGCATTTCACAACGACAAACATACAGAAAGTCTGTGCTCAACAGAGAAGCAGAAAGAGAGGTGGACTTCTTTTTATTTAACCTTTAAATAAATATTTAAAATAGGTCTATCCTTGCGGAAGGCTTGCGGCACGCCGCAGGCCTTCCGCAGTCGACACGCAACGCACCCGCAAGCGGTGTAAACTGCACCATTCGAATGAATGGAATCTAATTGCTTGCGTCGCCGGACCGCACCGCAACCGCACCGCAACCGCACCGCAACCGCATCCGGTGAAAACCCGGGGTGAAATAAATTGAAACGAAGATGAAAGTTTTCTCTTGTTCAGTTACATGGTTATTAGTGATGGCCATAACGGATGAGGCGAAAAAGTCATTATTTAAAATTATGACAATTATGTATAATTGATTGTTGAAGAATGGCTTCTTGAAGCAATTGAGTCGAATTGAATTCTGTCAGAACTAGGACTATCACTATTGAATATTTTTAAAATTGATTATCCTATCAATTATTCCATCAAAAATAATCAAGTTATCAACCCCCCATTTATATACACATTTTATTTATTTTTTTGTTAATCTTCTAAGATAGAATGCAAGTTTAATTGAATGGATATAACTATACTCATTTATACATTATTAAACACCATCCAATTTAGCCTATGCTAACTGTTTAGCAATCGTGATGAGCATTAGCGCACTAGCGATTGCCATTTAAGGTAAACAAACACTAACTTCCATTTAGTTCACACATGCATCATTATATCAACATTACACATGTAACAGTAATAGTGTGTGAAGTCACTTACAGATGATGTTTCAACAATAGTCCACGAGTAAACGAGTGAAGCTGACTGTTAGCTACAGTGCACTAAATAACTTCCTGTCCAATTCATCTGCACAAAAGGTCCATGTAGAACCATCGACCGTGGCGCAAACACAGTTCCGGCAGAGCTTCGAGGCAGACATTTTAGTCAACCTATTTTTCAAGTCGAATGGTCGAGTTTTTTTCCCCAGCTCTAGTCAGAACTAGTTAGCGCTAAAGACCAACAACATGACTATCAGCAACGGCCTAGAGTCAAATTCACTCAGACCTCTTATGTGGCACACATTAATACAAAACTTGCATGGAAATGAGAGTTGAGATCCTTCTTTCCATTGTAACCGACCCTTGAATTCAGTGATTTTACCCAAGAAGCAGAAGTTAGCACACGGGCTAGCAAGTACCTGTGCATTACAACAACCATACTTGGATCGGGATCAGACAATATTTAGCATTTGAGGCAAAATTGGTGATCAGCTTTAATGTCTTGTTTTGTGGAGACGATCAGTGACTTCATCGGCTCCATGAAATAACACATTATATGTTTGTTATATTTGATGTTTTATCAGCCGTTTTTGAATATTTTTATTTCTTTCGGCTTTATTTTTGTCCTATGCATTTATTTCAATTATACATGGGTTTTCGCTATTCGTGTGGGCCGGACCAGTATTTAGCCCACCCACGAATGGGCGCGGTCAACTATAGAGTAAATAAAAGTTTTTAAATACAGTTTCCTCGCTTAGAACATGGTTCATTTTTCGCTGTCTCCCTGTTACGCGGATTTTTTAGTGCAATTTTGCATACATTTTTTTACAGTAATGTACCTATTTTATAAAATTTATTAAGGTTTGAAAATTGAGGATGTTTAAATGAGAGAAATGTAGGAAAATGACTCAATGAGAAAAGTGTATAAGATGTGTGGTTGTTAGAACCTTAAAACATTTAATATTAAATGTAAAACATAAAGGTCACTACTTTGCGGATTTCATTTATTGTTGGTATTTTTTGGAACCTAACCACAGCGGAAAATGATGGAACACTAGCTGTATTATTCCATTTTCAGATCGAATTGGTGATCGGTTACCGTTTTTTTCTACACTCGCTAATCTAAAATGATCACAGAAAAATAACGCATAAGTGCTCACAACTCACAACAAAATTAATGCGCCTTGGAAAAATAACTGATTAATTTAGTTTCCCCAATATTGACAAATTGAAATAATTTATACAGTACATGTGATAGTTACTTACAGTAGTGGAAGTAACTTATTACCCTTACTATCTTTCACATCGTTGTATGTGTATTGGTGTCTCTGTATTTATGTGTGTGCGTGTGACTGTTTAACTAACCCGCACACGTAACAGTCCCATCTCTGCCTCCCTGTTTCTCATTTAAGGAGCAGGCGGCAGAAAGAAGGAGTGTAGAGGGAGGCAGAATGAGAAAACAAGTGATTGGGAAGGAAGAGGGGGGGGGGGTGCAAAGGTGCATGCGGGAAAAATGAAGTCTGGCTGGAGTAAAATGGGGAGCCGGCGTGGCGAGGACAACAGAAAGAAGAGGCGAGATAGAGAGGCAGAGGCGGCAAGAAGGAAAAAGAGGCGGAGGAGGAGGCGGCAGATTTATGAAGCCATTGGAATGTAATTTGGAGGCAGAAATTACTGTCAGCCTGTGCGAGGTTTAAAGTCGCTGAAGCCTGAATCCCGGGCCTGCCTGCCTCGCACGCGTGCGGGCCAACGTCGCAGAAGCTCTGACCTGCAGCTACTTGTCTTTCATCGCCAGCTCGTGTGCGTTTGCGAGCTCGCGGTTCCCCCATGCGTGAGCGATGCGACTACGCGCCGTCGCAACATAACCCAGCATTCATATTTAGCAGCTCATATTTCATCCATGCTTGAAGACACAGATAGACACACACGCAGTCAGGTTTGTCAGCCCTTGTGGGGGATGAAGGTTGTGCGCGGGTTTGGCCCGCAGGCGGGGCGGCAAGAGTGACAAGCGGCGACCGTGGAGGAAGGTAGAGGTGAGAAATGGAGATGAGAGAGAGCGAGGGATTCTTAAGGGGGCTAAAATGAAGAGTGTGAGGGATGTGAGCGGCTTTCTAAAGCCGAGACACACAGCTTCCATTTAGCGGCAGGCGGCCAGAGGAGGCGAGAGATGAGGCGAGCGGCCGAGCAATGATAATCAGCAGAGATCTCAAGGCAATAGTGTTGTTTTTTTTTCTTTTCCCTGTAGCACACACGCACACATGAAATGACACGTGAGCCTCTAATATATTCTCATCAGACAGGACTCGTCAGGATATTTTTCTTTTTGTTCCTCTCTCTACATCAGCAAAAAAAGAACAATGCACTAATTCACATGCAGAAAATTAACGTCCTCAAGCGCATTCATCCTTCCAGAAGATGTCATTATAAAGAAAAAAAAACAACTGGCATGTGCTGTTTATATTTTTATGAAGGTGCAAACGCTTAAATTTGTGCTCGTGATTTTGCTGCTGATTCATTTGCGCGTATTTCATATGTTGGTGCGTGCAGTCATGTTCATTGTAATGATGAGCCCATATGGCGCCCATTTACATACTAAGGCCATTGAAGTTATATGAGGCATAACCTCTTACCTATGATTAGTGGAACATTCTAATCGTTGGATTTTATTAATGATAGAGAAAATGCAAAACGCCGATAAGCATTTAATGACTTCTAATCGGTGAACTTGCTGCCCTCAATGCAAAGCCTTGAAAGGACTATTCAATTGTGGCAGGTAGCAGGTATTGGGTACATTAGGTACACATGACCAAGCTAATCCAATACAAGCGTTGCATGAGAGTATTTATTTGTGGTGTAACAAAAAACAAAAATAAAATGACAAAGGCTTGTGGAATCAAATTAACTCATTCACTCGCAGCCATTTTCACTGAAGCACAACCCCCTTTGCTTCTGTTTTACTGGATTTTGACTGATTTTGCAAGGCCCACAGAATATTGTGTTCTATTGCTATAAAAACATGGAACCTACCAAAAGAAAGATTAGAGTCTCTTCTTCTATCAGGAAAAAAAGTATATTTGTATCTGTTTCCGTTTTGCAGCAATTAGCATTAGAATATAGCTAAGTTTTATCATTATTCACAAACCTGTTGAAAACACTGGGGAAAAGAGCTTGTTGCAACATGGTCACAGTTGATGTCTTATACTCTGCTGCCACCTGCTGGCCATTTTTTTTCCCCCTGATAACTACCATTGCTTTAAGCGACCTCTTCGGGTCAGAGGCTGCATCAAAGCCTTCCGTATGTTCTAGCATAAAAAAAACAAAACAAAAAAAACAAATACGTTTTTGATTATCACTATATATTGGTCAGTTAATAGATCCACGATAATCTACGATCAAACTAATCATAAAATAACAATAATAATATAATATAAATAAATAATAAATAAAATACAGAATAATACAATAAATAAATAATAAAGAATAAAAATAAAATAACACATTATTATTATTAATAATAATAATAATACTAATAATAATAATAAATTAAGCTCATGAGTCTTCTTCGCCTGAAGACTTCCGTACATTTCCCCGCCACTCTTGAGGTTCTACCCCTAGTGGCCCGCCAAGTAATTGCTCATTAAGTAATGAACAATGGAGCCGTTATAGTGGCTGTATACTAACTACAAATATCGCGATACTTGCGTAGACTTATCGATAATGTATCGGGAGACAAAGTATCACGATTTATCACGATATTGATATTTTGTCACACTCCTAATACAGTCTATTATATCTAATGTGGCTGGTGAAAGTGAAGTGCAGAAAATGGACTGCGTGCTAAAAGGGAACATGTACTGCATTGATTTTTAGAATGACCTTTTTCAACCATCTTGTGTTTATGCCATTATAAAAAAAAATAAGAAAGGTTCCTGCAGGAACAGGTGTGATAATTCAGTATGCTGACACCTGTAGCCAAATGGAATCCTTGCAGTTTTGCGGCGTCATGTGGACTGCGATGACGCGTTTGCAAAAGGAAGATGAAAAGTGGACACATGCGCTGCTCAAAGTGTTGCCGTTTCAAACATAATCCAGGATTTGGAGCAGAAAATAATATCAGCAAAATGTAGGCACGAGTGTACAACAACCCTGGAGTAAGTTGAGCACTAATCCTTTCCTGTCAGAAATTGAATAAATGAGCGAGATGCGAGCGCACACAGTGGTGCACTTGCTTATAGGCAGGAGTGATGCAACTGTGCTGTGAGCTTCTTATCACTTTCAGTGCACCTTTTGATCCACTTGACGTTTATTCTGATCGTCAAATGTGTTTATTTTTCCGTTTTATTTTGCTATTTCAGGCAGAGCACTCCAAACGTGTCATAATGCTGACAAAGGTCCACGTGAATATGTCTGACATTGTCACAAACATGTTGGTATCAGCTGTTCCTCACAAATACACGAATGTGTGCTGCACGCTGTCGGGAATAAACCTCGTCACCCCGCCCGCTCGCACAAACTTATATGCTCTTCTCAACTTTCTGACTTTCTCGCAGTTACTCAAGCCGGTATTTTTTTCCCTTCCCTCCAGCGAGTAATAATCATACCCTTTTGCCCTGTGACAACGCAACCTCCCACTTACACTTTCACACATCTCTCACAACTGTGTGGAGGTCAATTATCTCTGGATGTGCTGCCACAGTAAGGGCCGTCTACTCATGCAGCAGCAAGGTGTTAAATAGGGAAAAAATGGACGTTTCAGCATTTCCTCCCACTGACATTCATCATCCTTCAGCACCTTATCTTACATGTTTGCAATCTCCACCATTCATTCTCGCCCTTTTCTGCTTTTTCCTCACCTGTTTTGCATCGAGGTTCAATACGTTGTGAACTGGAGGTAATCATTGAGATGCTGCAGTAGCATCATCATTAAAATGTTTAACAGGTATTGGTATCTTCTTGTAGGTTTGCCTCATAGGGGTTTTTGTCAAGGTTTGTCGTAGCTAGATAAGATGTACTGTCATGTAATTTGAGAACATTTTTTGTGCGGACATCAAAGGTAAAAATCAAAACTTAAGTCAAATTATATTACTGATATAAATATTTTATGCTTCTTGTATATTATTCATTCATTCTAGGGCTGCAAATAGTGATTATTTCAGTAATCGATTAATCTGTCGATTATTTAATCAGATTAAAGAATGTTTAAACTCGTCAGTGCACATTAGTGTTAATTTCGTCAACGAAAACTAAACAAGAATAATTTCGTCAACACACAGTTTTCACCGGACTAAAACTAGACTAGACTAAAAACCTCATTATTAAACAATAACTGGGACTAAATCAGAATGTATTTTTGTTGACGAATGAAGACGAGACGAAAATGTACTTCACTTCATAAAAACTGGACTAAAATCTATGGACATTTTAGGTCATGAACAAAAACGAAATGAAAATATGATTTTGGAAAGTCTTGTCTCTGCTAATCTGACACTGTGACACTGTCCTGTGACACACAGTGACACACCCCCTTTATATATAGTTTTAGATCCTAAATGTTAATCATAATCTGCTTACACAAAAAAAAATACAGGGATTAAATGATTGTCCTGACTAAAACGAGGCTAAAACGTTGACAGTTTTTGTTGACTAAAATTAAAATAATAATAAAATAAAATAATATTTTCTTGGGCTAAAATAGACTAAAATGCTAGATTTATAGTTGACTAAAAATGGACTAAATAAAAACGAGATGAGGTTTACTAACTAGGATAAAAACAAACACGTATGATTGAAACTGGACTAAAACTAAGACTAAATTAAAAAATGGCGGATAAAGTGAACACTAGTACAGAATACATACATTCATTATGATTAGTGGTTTGGTGTAACGTGAGGAAAATGGGCAAAAATATTGATCATTGTTTTGCAAAGTAAAAACAATCGTTTTATTTTGGCTCAAAATGAAGATATAATAATAGTCTGCTTTCATGGAGAACTGCAGACATTTGAGAATATTTAACTTTAAGAATATGAAATTCTGAGCATTTTGGCAATTTTAAATGAAAGATGTCGAAATGAGTAATTGATTATCAAAAATAATTAATTCATTTGTTAATCGATAAGTTGTCGATTAATCGATTAAACGTTGCACCCATTATCCAAACCGCTTAATGTATTTTAAGCCGACTGTCTGTGGCTGACATATGGCGTAGCCGTAGCGTAATGGATTTCTATTTACGGTTCCTGTTTAGAAAGTAGATTTTTCTTTCTGGAGTCGAAACACTTATTTATTTGCCTGCTATTTATTTTATTTTTTTTAAAGTTGGATGCTCTCCTTTTTAACGCCATTCCAGCTAGATGTCGGTGAAAAGTGGACTCAATCACCCCAAACACTTAATTTCGGTGTTAAACGCGCTGGCTATGTCAGTATTAGGTTAGCTTAGCAATTAGCTAGCCAGCAAAGCTTGTTGCTAGCTAGCGCCTGGTTGACATACGGCGTAGCGCAGCGTAATTAATTTCCGTTTCCGTTCCTGTTTAGCAAATAGACTTTCTCTCCAAGTCCTCAACGTGTTTAGGAACACTAGTAGTCAGTGAAGCTAGTTGCTAACTATCTGGTTGTGGCGTGAGTAGCGCCGAGCCTGCCTCCATGGTCGACTGCCTACATCAGAAAAACTGTGATACTCAATTTTGTTATTCAGTGCATTTTAATTAGGCGTAAAATCCTCATTTTGACCCGCAAACTGCTTATTTCTCACCTTGCAAATATAGACAGTTAAAAAAAAAAAAATGCTCACCATGAGAGAGATGTGAGAAGATGACAGCAATCATTGCGCAACTGTAAATAGGTTCTCAAACCTATTGTTAGATTGAGACGGATGAATCAAAACGTGGGGTAAAAAGAGCGTATGGAAGGATGGGATCAGAGATGAGGATAGGCAGGGAGACAAAGTGAGCTGTAAAATCTGCCCTCGGAGGAAGTCTGCTTGCAAAGAGGGAAATGGAGACTTGGGGATGCAGTGAAGAGAGCTTAAGAGTAAGAGGTGGAATAAAGAGCAGAGAGGAGTCGGGAAAGGCGAGACGAGTGATGGAAGACGCTGAAAGGCACGCACACAGTGTTGTCACGACAATGTCATACACAAATAATGCGCCGAGGTTCGAAAAAAGAAAGGATTTATCATAAAGTAGAATTGAATTCATCAATAATAGTAAAATTATTTAACTATTTACGTGATAAAAACCATAAAAAAGGAAAGCCGTAGTTGGCGTGTGTATGGAAGTTCTTGCATTGTGAGATCTCCCTGAATGCATCGTGTTGCTAGCAGCAAGCGTGTGACGTCAAGTCATACATCTTCTTTATAATATGTTGTATGTGCCCCTTCTAGTGTAAGCACGGCATTCTGGTTAATATAGTGTTTGAGGAATATGAATTAAGGAGTAAAATCCGCTGGTGTCTAGCCATCTCAGGGGGCGGCCATTTTGTGTCTTCCTGTCGACTGAAAATGACATCACAGGTTACAAACGTCACATGACCAAATCGAGCAAGTGAAACTGATGTGCGATGTTGATATGTGTGACATTTTGTCATTTTCAGTCAACAACAAGTGACAAAATGGCCACCCACGAGTTGGTTAAAAACGGGTGGATTTTTCAGATTCATTCATACAATTCCACATATGCGCTATAAATTGGAATATTGTGAAGAATTATTTTGTCTTGACGTCCTCATTAAGCGGTTTTTTTTTCTCCAATAAAAATAGAAAAAAGAATTATAATAATAAAGTAATGATAATTTCCCCCAAAAATAAACACCCAGTCCTACCTTGACTCATAATGCGAGCCCGAGGGCACTTTGACATCACTTTCAATCGACATTGGGGAGGGCGTGCAGGATAAAATGGATGAAAACTGGTGGATTAATCTGCTTAATTCTCATTTTACAAATTAAACTTCCAACTCAAATTACTACTGTACTATTTTTGTTCACTACTATTCCAAACACATAAAATGTAAACATGTTCCAAACCAAGTGCGCCCTGTTCTGCACACGGGGAATCTGTGTGGTTAATGGAGTGGATGTAAATAACATAAATGGTGTTTTTGTGGTAAAATATAGTGTTTGCGCTGCAGTTGGTTCATGCATCAATGCAGGTGCACTGGGCGTTCAATTGTTGAATAAAATTGAGACTATGTTGCAGACACTCATGGGGAATTTGCTTTTCATAAATACAGCTTGAGAAGCATATAAAACCTGTCAGTTTCATTTTAAACACAGCAGCTAATCATGAAAACAACAGCAGGGAAGGAGTCTTCATGCACAAGTGCAAAATCAAAACATCTTTTCTCAAGGGTGGCGCAAATGTACAAATACGTCCGGCGCTTTGTCATTCGGCCACCCGGTTCACTCAGTTGTACCTTTTGAATTAAGCATTACATTTTATTTATTTTATTTTTTTTAAGAAAGCTCACTTCATAAAACTGTAATTGACTGTTTCCTGCGGCATGTCATACTAAGCAGGACAGATGAGCCTTTGCAAGCCTGTTCGAGCACGGGGCACCAGGGAAATGCACACAGATGAAAAGGTTCAGCGTGGGTTGACTGTTTCTTCAGCGCAATGTTGTGAACTATAATGCGACTTCATGAAAAATGGTTCATGCTTATGTCTTTGATACATGATTTGTCATAGCTCTATAATAGGGCTGAACAATTAATTGAAATTCAATTGAAAGACTGCGATTTTTAACGATTATAAAATGCTTCATTTTGGTTTGGTGGCCGGCTCCATATTTTACGTTTATTTATTTATTTGCATATATGTGAAATTAAACTTGCATTTGTATTCCTTATTTTCATTCTTAAGCATTAACCTTCTTTTGTAATCATATTTTTTGTCCTTGTGTTATTTTCACAAGTCTTGGAACTTATATGGGCTAATCCGAGACCTCTGGGATTGTATTTTCGTGCCATGTCATGTGTAAATTAAAAAAAAAAAAAAAAAAAGGATTTTGAGGAAAGATATTTCTTGAATCCTTGAAATCTCAACTTTAAATATAACTTGAAAGGACAGACATAACAAAACAGGAAGTAAAATAATAAATTAAAATAGTAGCCACTGAAAAAACAATAAGAACAAATATTGGCTGTTCCTGTGCATTTTGGCCTGTTAGGGGCAGTGTGATGCTGTGCATCTGTGGTCAGTACGCACTTAGAGTGAGAAGAAAAAGTTGTGATTGAATTCCATTAAAATAACTCGTTTTTCATTGTTTGGGAAGACTTTGTGCCTTTGGGTAGCATTATCTTACTCTTGGATATGTTTCCGCAGTGTTTTTGTTTGTTTATATGCGTTATTTGAAGGGCTATCACTCTTGCTAGCATGTCAATGGGATCTCCCATTGACTTTAGCGTTAACGCTAGCGACGTTTTAAGAAATGAAGCACATTTCTTGTTTAAATATACAATGTGTGTAATTCTTGTTGCGTATTTAGTTTCACAGTAAACTCCAACTAGGTGCCATTAAACATTTAAAAAATGCATAGGGACACCAGAATCACATATGTTACACGCTTGCTAGTTGCTAATGCTAAGCAAGCAAAATGGTGCATTCAGGGTACTTCCACAACCTTGGAAACTTCAGATTTCTTCATTTAGAATGTTTTAATGGGAAAACAATTAGTCATTTGGCAGATTATTTTGGCTGATGTTTGAAGGGCAATAATCGGGTGATTATAATCGGCAGCCGATTAATCCATCGGGCCCTCGTGTTAGTCTCTCTCCTACACCTTTGCATTAATACTCCCTGCGCACACTGACAATAAGAGCACCAATGCCACCTACTAGGGGTGTTAAAAAAAAAATCGATTCGGCGATATATCGCGATACTACATCGCGCGATTCTCGAATCGATTCAATAATCGGCAGAATCGATTGTTGTTGTTTTTTTTTTTTTTTTTTTTTTTTTAGGATTCACACCTTGAGCATGGAAGAATGTTATATGAACGGCACATTAAGCCTTAATATTTTTATTTTAATGCTGTTCAAATGTGAAACAGATTGCAAACTGTTTGTGTACAGTGGCTCACGGTTATAAGCCTCAAGTTTTAGATAAATATATTCATACAAATCTTACAGTGTACATGTACAAATTTACTGATAGTATTTTCTAAATTTGAATGGAAAAAAATCGCAACAATCGACTTATAAATTTGTATCGGGATTAATCGGTATCGAATCGTGACCATTCGTATCGGGATTAATCGGTATCGAATCGAATCGTGACCTGTGAATCGTGATACGAATCGAATCGTCAGGTACTAGGCAATTCACACCCCTACCACCTACTGTAGTGGATGTGCAGTTACGCATTATTCAAGTACAGCAAGAAAAAAAAGCATGTTCTTTATGCCCCATTTCTGCTTGTACCTTTTAGAGAACAGCCACCAAGCACTTCTGAGCAAAGTGGCCTTTTACAGTAACTTTTTCGATATGGGTCAGAAGCAGATCGTTTGTCCCCTCAGCAGCGCACAACCCAGCAGGGCGCCGTGGGGCTGATGATGCTGATGAGGGTGCGCTGTGGGGCAGCTGCGTTGAGGGAGCCTGCTTGCTTGTGCACTGTGCTTCATGTCAGCGTATGATGAGAGGCGTACACATGCACAGGGCACATTTGTAAGGCTTTAAGATCACAAGAAATTATTACAAATCTGCGTAAGGCCACTTTGATGAGAGCAGGGCTTTTTTTTTAAATTTTTTATTGGCAATCTCACCACCGTCCTGCTGAGTTCTTCTTATAGCCCACGGTAAGCTTCTGAGACACTTTCTTTTTTTTATCTTATCTTTTATCTGAGTTTGATTTACGACTGTGTGGGTGCTTTCTAAAGAAAATATAATACAGTTGAGTCCAATCACTGTTTGTGTTTCGAGTTCAACATTGTTGTCCATTGTGGAATTGCTCTGGTTTATATCTTGTTTGGCGACAATGGATTGATCAGATGGCATACGCGCACACACAGTCAGAAATACATCTGGGAAGGAGATGATAGAAACTGTTCAGACGGGCGGATGATTTAAAAAAACAAACAAAAAAAAACAGTGGTGATTGATTGTTTTCTGAAATGACAGTACATCTTTTGGAAGCCGGTCGAGAACAAATTCAAACACCGTTGTATCAAGAAAAAGCTTCAGACATGTTTGGAGCTTAGGAGAACGCATAGTGAACGAGTTTGCGAATCACCATAAGATCTACCGCATACAAAATCACTCAACTGCCACGCGGTATGTTGTTTCTGCATCTACCAACACAGTAGCAGCCAATGAAAAATGCCATGTTGTATCACATGATCCTGATCAACAAAAACAATGTTTTGTATACATTTTGTAATACATGTCACTACATTCTCATCATTACAAGATGGATCAATAAATCCATTAAAATAAATGAAATATTTTTTAAAGCGGAAGTCAACCCGGAAAATATTCTTTACAATATGTTCTATGCACCACTACAAATCTAAACATGGTATTCTGATTAATATTGCGTTTGAGGAGCATGAATCAAGGAGCAAAATCCACCTGCTTCTATCCATCTCAGGTGGCAGCCATTTTGCCACTTGCTGTCGAGTGAAAATGACATCACAGTAGCTCAGCTCAACTCAAATCAACTCAACTTTATTTATAAAGCGCTTTTTGGTCAACTTGTCCTTTAGAAAAAAAAAATAATATATATATATATATATATATATATATATATATATATATTATTCGCGCACACACACATATAAACACCCATTCAAATAGACGCCTGGCCTAGAATGCAGGCACATCATGTCATGACAGTCTTTGAATAAATAATCCCATTAAAATGTGATTGAGAGTTTTTCCAGCTCAGAGCACATGCCCTCTCTCCCTCTCTTTCTCTGCCTCGCTCTTTTTTTTTTTCTGTGCCTGGATCTGAATAAGGTATGAGCAGGAAATATCTACACACGTGCACACGCATGCACACACACACATTCCGCCATTACGTCACAATAACCGTCGCTAGGTTGAACTTGGCACTTACGCCTTTGGAGCAGAATTCCTAGAGTTAGTGCACGTATTTGTGTGCATGCATGCTCTCATGATAACAAGCGAAACAAGTCGTTTTTTTAAATCCAATGAGATGTGAGGTCTTTGTGGCTTGCAGGTGGCAGGCTGAGGTGGGAAGCTAAAATTTGAAATGGAGCCCAGAAGCTTTGTTACTTTGCAGCCGCAACGCTTTATCTCTCTATTAGTTTCTGTCAGTCTGCGTTTCCTTATTATCCGTGGAAGGGAATAAAAAAAAAAAAAAAAAAAACTGACACCTGAGCTAAACCGTTCGAGAAAAAGAGTTTGTAGGAAAATGTGCTTTTTGTGAGCAACTTAGAGGAACTAAAGCAAATGACGCTTGTGTAAATCAGGAGTTGTTTTCTCGTGAGGCTGTCATTCGAAAGTGACAGGCCTCGCTCTGCGGGAAAAAAAAAATACTGATGAAAGTTCAACAGAATCCCTGCACACTTTGAGATATTTTTAACGGAACACATCAGGCAAAACACTTGAGATGTCGCGTGCCCTCACATTTAATCGTTACCTTGTCACGCTTTGCTTTGAGTGCAATTCACTTTGTTTACCCTTTTCATTATCATTGATTTTGTGTCAGCGTTTAGTTTTGTTGCTGTGCTAGTTAGCGGAATACGGAAATGTGGAGCGTTGACCTTTTCAAAATGTTTCTCGGCCATAACATTAGGTACACCTGCTCTATCTAATGAGATCCGATACAAGAGAAAGACTGTCTCGTGATGCCTTTTGTCACTTTTCTGTGACACAAGTTCAATCAGGTAGTTAGTTGTTATTGAGCTGAAGAAAACATTTGGGCAATTTACTGTTGAGTAGGGGTTCTTTACCTGTCTCAAGGGTTCGCTAGAGACACACACCTGACTCAAATGATTCATAATGATACGCCACACTCTGCTATCAATTAGAGATGTAACGATAAGCGCGATATGGTGATATTGTGATATTAAAACTGCCACAATAATGTCATTGTCATGTTCACGATAATTAAATGCAACACATCTGTTAAAAAAGTCAAGTTGATCTCCATTTGTGCAGTTCTAGCACCCTCTCGTATCTAGTTTTTTAGTGCTGTTTAATTTTCACAAGGCATGTTTTGGCCCTTCTATGTTTAAAATCTACAGTAATGGTCAGCTAACTAACTGTGAAGCAAGTCAATATGTGGAGGAATTCAATGTGTGCGTGCATTAACAACAACATAATAATAATAATCATAATAATAATCATAATAATAACATAACATTGCTATTATGTACAAAAGCACAATATTGTGCTTTTTTTTTTTTTAGTATGAGCTCTTTTTTTTTTTTTTTACAATATTGTGACCTTTTTTGTATCGCCAAACTCTCCACAATATTGTGATAATTATCGTATTGTGAGCTTCATATTGTGATAATATCGTATCATGATGCTTGGATATCATTACATCCCTACTATCAATTGTTGCAGGTGGTCACGCTGCATTGCTTGGCCTATCTGTATACTCTAATCTATTCTGAATAAAAAATAGAACAGGGATGGGGAAGTGGGGTGGTGCCGATACCAGCCTGATTTTAAGCTTAAATTAGAAAATAGAAAATTGACATTTAATTTTGTGCAAATTTAGGGGAAAATGCTATATTTAGGATATATGCAGTAGGTCTTTAAAATTATTTGTCATTGTTTTTTGGGGGGAATTTTATGTGCTATTTGTAGTATCGTTTGAACAGGGGTGTGTAGACTTTTTATTTCCATTGTCTACCCCGAGTTCATGAGATTTGGAGTGGTGTTTCTTAGGTTGGACATTTCTGACTTCACTGTTTTGTGAAATGCAGCAATAATGTTAAACAATTTGTTTAAATTGACAGCTTTAGGACAGTATTACTTGAATTATTATTCGAATGTGTCGTCAGGGCTTTAACATCGGAATTAAACTGTCAGGCAACCGCAAAAAGTGAATCGTAAGAATAAAAGAGCATTCCCACATTTTCTGTCAATGGCAAAATCGAAAACACTTTTAAAAAGGCGGCTTCCAAGTGAATTAAACGCACCTTGCATCTTTTTTAACGCCAGCTTTCGCTTCAGGCAAAAGCACTCAACTGCTGCAACGCGTGAGCTGTTGTGCAAAAGGCAACATTTTTTTTTTCTTCTCTCCTCCCCTCATCCACATAGGTGAATTCCCAGTGATGCAACCGCAGTCCGCCAAAATCTCCTCCGTCTGGCCTTGCTATTGTTTATAATTATCCTTCATTAACCAGCGTATAAAAGCCGAATGACAGAAGGTCATTTGTGTTTCGCAAGCGTGATGCAGCGCTGCTAATTATCTGATGACTTGCAATGATTAGTCAGATGGCACCAAGTTAATGCGCGCTCCTTGTTTAGAACCGGTGGCTGATGCGTGACTCACCTAATACCGCGTTTATTTTGCAAACTATCCTGCCCTTTTGTGTGCGCGTTTTCAATATATCACTTTGATTATATCCCGCCGTCACATCCGTTTTCCGACGCTTATCGGCGAAATCAGGCGGCGGGGTAAGTTATTTATTGGTTTATCAGTCACGTCTATGGCGCTGCCTCGTTTTGGATAAGGGAGAACAATTTCAATTTTAATGGAGTTGAATACAATTACAGTTTTGTTTAGATTCTTATTGCGCACAGCTTTACCCGTACCTGCTTAATCGGATGGTAAATTGGCTGCATTCGTTTGGCTGCATACCAACTCAGGTCAACCATCATTTTCCGATTACCATATAAACACTCGACCTTCTACACTGTTTAAAAAAAAACAAAAAAAACAGAAATTCTAAGTAAATTTTACAATGAGAGTTTTGAGGACATTTGACCATTTTATTAAAAAAAAAAAAAAAAAAAAAAAAGCTACTCAAGGGTTGATGAACAAACCCACAACCTTCAGGTTGAGAGACAGCCACTCTACCACCTGAGCCATGCCATTCCTGCTGTGTGTTCGTATATTGATGATGTCAGGGGGAATCCTTCTATCTCCATGAGTCCCGTTTTTGGTATCAATTTGGACACACCAGTAATCCAGTATAGTGGCAAACGGCGAGAGTGGCATGACTCAGGTGGTAGAGTGGCTGTCTCCCAAGCTGAAGGTCATGAGTTCGTTCCTCAACGCTTGAGTAACTTAAAAAAAAAATACAAATAAACTGCTAAAATGTACTCAAAACTCTCCTTGTAAAAATTTTCCTTTCAAGTAAATATTACTCATCTTTTCCGCCCGTGTTTCCACATGCTCACACAAAACAATGAAACATAAAATAACCGATGCTATTGCGTATTTGCGATAGAAGACTACTAAATAATTAAAGCCTTTTTTGTGGCGCAATGCATCTCTTTATGACTCTTATCTGGCATGTACTGTGAGGTATTTCCTCTCCATAATTTCTCTCCTGACAGCCTCAGACAAAAACGTGATATAACCTTATTTATAAAGGTCTGTTTGTTTCAGTGCTATACTGCCTTCCTGCAGTACTTTACCTCAGGCATAAGCACATTTCATTTTCGACGTCCCCTGCATAACTGTTGGGCTTCTATAGGTTTATTTCCTCCCCACAAAGGAAAAGCAAAGGAACTTGACTTTTGGGTTTGTAGTCCAAATCCATTTTTCCGATAGGAAAACATGGTCAAACTGTTACCTTCCTAAAAATGTTAATTGTACAGACAGTAATCAAGTCAAGTCACGTCATCTTTATTTATCTAGCGCTTTCAAACAACAGAACGCACAACCTCTGGGTTGGGAGACGGCCACTCTATCACTGAGCCATGCCGTCCCCGTGCAATTTGTGTACTTTTTTTTTTTGTTATAGCTTATAATGTGATAAATTTTGAATAATAAAGGCTCATGTTATAACATTAAAAATGTCACATTTTAATATCGTAAAATTTATTGTTAACATGTGGTAAGTTTCACACTATGTGATCATTTTCATTTCAGCATTATCACATTAAAACGTCATGAGTTTCATGTTATGACATAAGTTTGACGTTTTAATGTGATGACATAACGTGATTGGTTTCATGTAATAGCGTGATCATTTTTACGTGTCAACGAGATACATTGTCATGTGATAAGTTACACGTTTCACCATATGTTATCCCGTTAAAATGTGATGAGTTTCAGGTGATAACGTGATTAAGTTTCACATTTCGATGCACATTAAAACGTTATGATGTGATAATTTTCACTTTTCAACTTGATATGATATATCACGTTTGATAAGTTTCCCGTTGGAACGTGATTGTTTTTCAGTGCAATACGTTATCACATGATATTCTTGTTTTAACGTCATGTTAATGTTAAAACATAAGTTTGACTTTCACATTCAGCAAAAAAAAGAAAAAGTAATTCTATTTATGGAATACTATTTGTCAACTGTATAGGTATTATTGTAGTGGTATCGTATTTGTTATCAATAAGTACTCAATAGTTGAGTACTCATACTGGTATCAGTCTGAAAAAAAAAGTGATCACTAATATTAATAATCGATTAATCTGTCAATTATTATATTTTATTATATTTCCATCCCTGTATTGAAAAATAGGATATTTATTTAAGTTCGAATTACACTCAATATAAATGTTAGTAGCTACATAGCTAAGCTAACTATAAACTTATGTTGTACCATGACCATTATTACATTTACACGCAAAACGTACACAATGTAAAATTTCTCACGTTAAATAGTGAAATTTATCATGTTAAAACATTCATTTTACCACATTGTAAGCAGTGTTAATTTCGATAAGTTTTAATTTAGTTTGTTATAGTCTTTTGACTAAAATTAAAGTTTCAGTTATCTGATTTGTATTTTAGTTTTAATCCAATTTTAGTTGACAAAAAAAGAGCAATTTTAGTCGACTAAATTGACAATTTAGTCAATATTTTCCTTCAGCATACATTTAAACTTTTATACAGAAAATTACAACACACCTTTGTAACTAGTTTAACACGCAAGAAACATTGAATACATTGGTGTCTTTATTAATTTTTTCAATGAAACATGTTGACAATAATACAACTAAGTTTTCACCTAAATAAAAAAAAAAGTGCATAATTGTTTGAGATGAATCTTACTGCTGCACAATGAATGTTTGAACATTAAATAAAGTGCAGTGAACGGTTTCAGAGTCTTTCTTTTCTCCCACCTGCGTTTCATTCCTTCTGATTGGATTGTGTGAATTTCCGTCACTGTGTTGTAGTCATTGACGAATTTGTCAGTCAATTTTAGTTATGGTTATAGTCGAAAAATTTTCGGCAACGAAACTATTACTGGTTGTAAGAACATTTTTTTCTGTTATGCCACCAATACACTTTCATAGTGGGCTGTTAGTAGATGTAAAAGTTCTCCTTCAGAACACAAATCTTAATCTGCAAGTGAAGTTGTAACTAGCGCTCATTTATTCCTTCACTTCAGCCTCCTTAAATTTCTGACATTGTTTTCTTGTCAAGGCAAACAATTTGAATTAGAGTTGCTCCACTGGCAATAACTCCCGACAATCGTCCATTTGAGGATTGCAAGCTAAAGGCACCATAATCTCATGGGATTGAATACAAATTTGAGAGACGTTTTGTTGATCTCGTAATGCAGTTTTATCTTTTATAGATTGCTAACCCGAGGAGATGCTGCCTTGTTCTTTGAGAAGAAATAAAGTCGAGCTTGTACAGATTAGGATGAAGAATCCAAGCTTTAGTGCTCCGCTTTCACAAAAGACGACACAACTAATCCGGGCAGACATTATGGTGACATGATGAACACATTATCGTGATGCTTCGGGTTAGGAGATAGCAAAAAAAAAAAAAAAAAAACTCTCACAGCAGCGGTGTCTCTACATTTCTTTACAATTTGTCAGAGAAAAGAGAACACATTGGGTTGATTCCGGATGAAATTTGCATATGAAAGCCTCGACACAATACGCCAAATGGACTGTGCTGGCAGAGTGCTGCTCCACTGTTCTGAGTGCTTTACCGTACTGTACATTCAGACATATTCAGACACTGATTGCGCAATCTGTGAAAGGTTCCGATGTGCACGTATTCACACGCTGATCAGGCATGGGAGCCTGGGTTGCGCTTTAGGTTCACAAAACCCCTGTTGCATACGAACCCCAAAATGTCCTAACCATACTTTCAGAAATTAATCATGTAAATACTGATGCAGAAATCATTATGGTTGTTTTAAAACAATATTTATTTTTGATGAATTGATCTTAACAGTGTGACTAATTAACGATCCCGCCACTTGACCGAAAGTCAGCTGGGCGAGGCTCCAGTTACCTGTGACGCCGAAGAGGTCAAACGCGATAGAAGATTGGTGGCTGGATGATCATTAATCATTTTATACATAGGTGGTTATTGGTTAATCGAGTATTGAAGTGATTGTGGCAAACAAAATGCTCCACTTGGCTGAAACAGCAGTGGCGCTGTTAATTCACTCTCAACTTGTTTTGGTCCTAAGCAAGAACATTGGGAGCTAGATATCAGAAATGCCAAATGTAGAAAATTTAGGGGTGGGAATCTCTGACATGAGGCCGATTCGATATGTATCTCGATACACAAGTTGCGATTCGATTGAAAAAGGATTATCTTTCAGAACAGAACGGTTCGATTAAGTTTGGGAACGATACAATTTTCGATTCGATACGATTAATTTCAATATTCAGAACTTATAGTGACATTTGTTGCTTGTAAACATTAATCTTAAAACACCACAAATTTTTACAGTATCTACAAATGTGTTAAAAAAAGGACAACAACAAATATGTCTTCTATATTTTTATATATTGAATCAATTATTTAAATGGACCGGAACAAAGGGCTCGGCGATATGACTGAAAAATTTATCAGTTTAAATATTTATTAGTTGTTATTGACAGTTATATTTGCTTCTTGTTTTTTTTGTTTTTTTTTATTCAAAATAAGGATCAGGAAAACAAAAGGCTGATAATTCAATTTGAAATATAAATATTTAACCTTTAAAAAGACACCAACACAATTAAACAGAATATGTCCACATTGTGAAGTATTTCAGAAACATAAATTTAAGACATGACATAAACCTACCGTCCAGCCAAAAGAAATATGAACCCACCTTATGGAACAATAAATCTATCAAACACATTTTAACAACTTAATATATCCAAAAATATTTCCAAAAGTGCCCTAACCTTTTTATCAACAATTTTTGTTTTGAACAATTTTTGTTTTTCTTTGCCATCACATTCATTTTTGGTTAATGTATGATATATTTTTTTGTTTTTTTAATCTGAGACACGATGATGACCACGGAATCACTACTGTTTGTTTTTGTTTTTTGGGCTGTCGTTCATTTTGAGTTTGATGACGTAATTGCGGGCACGTCTCAGTTCCCTGCTGCTCATGCTAGTTGTGTACATTGATAGGGAGCCACAAACTGAGAAATGAGATACTTGCAGTGTGCTTTTAGTTTAGCTGGTGTGTTGGCTGTGGGACATACCTGTGTCGTTTGAATCCATGCATTGGATCGTCGCGGGAGTTATTCTTTTTGGCTCGCGCGCAGTACCAACGCCGGCCCGGGACATACAAGTGCACCGAGAGGACTCGATAGCCATGGGAAATACCGAGATGTACGGCACCGGCTTCTGCTAACTGTCTGCATTTTAATGTTGTCACTCGTTGTGCGCGACTGCGCGCAAGCGCGCGTGCCGTGTCGCGAGCACGGCGTTGACGGTAGCCCCCCCCCCCAAAAAAAAGGTGCGTAACGTCTTTGCATTATGTTTACAACATCCGGGGAATGAAGCGTCTCTGAGCGCTACTTTACTAGCTCTCTGTAAACACGGAAGCAGCTTGAATAGTGATGCCACTGAAATGTAAACAAAACAAGTAGAGCACGGCGCAGAACTCTTGCTATTGTTATGAAAACCATAAAGCCTCACTCGCAACCGATTCACAGCAACGCGATATCCGGTCCACAGCTTTACAAGCAATGTATCTAAGGATTCCCGGCGGATTTTGTATCGGTTGACAAGTCTGCTACCGATACGGCCGTTTAGCTCCCCTTGACGACCGATGGTTCGGTCGAATCGGTTTTTTGTCCCACCCCTAAGAAAATTGCCATTAATTTCATGACGTTTTAAAAAATATATACGTAGGTGTGTCTTTACATTTATCTTTGTTTTCTGAAGGAATTTTATGTACTATTGTAGCGTATTTGGTATCAATAACTGCTCAATAGTTTAGTACTCATACTGATAAAAAGTGGTATTAAACATCACTAATATTAAAAATTGATTAATCTGGCAATTATTATATTTTATTATATTTTCATTCCTGTATTGAAAATCAGGATATTATTTTAAATTAAGAGTACATAAAATATAAATTGTAAATTATTTATTTATTCTGTATTATTAATTTTGATTCAATACAAAGATAAATATGAATCAAAATAGAGGAAAACATTTTTTTTTTTATATTTATTGAATATTTATTGTTGGGAAACAGAAATTCTGAGGATTTGGAGAATTTCTAATTGAAAAGATGTCTAAATGGATTTCACTATCAAAAATAATTATGCATTAATTTCATTATTGATTAGTTGTCGATTAATCGTCGCACCTCTAACTGTATTTATTTTACGCTGTTATTTAAAAAAAAAATAGGGTGGGTATTTCTGGCAAATTTTCACTATTTACATTTAGACTTAGTCCCTAACCTGTGCAAATATGGAAAGGTCAAACTATAATATTTTGTCCCACCTTGATTTATCAAGCACAATATCTCATCATTCCATTATGATGAAATCATATATGGATGAAAAGCACGCTGTAATGCTGACAAACACGTCGAGGCTCCTTCTTTAGTCGGAGCATCTGTAAATGTGTACATCGGAAACATTGTCACATATACAAGCGAGAAACAACTCAGCAGAAAGCCGCTAACTCCTCCAATTTGTGAAATCTGTCATTCAAACAGCAATTCTGGCAGCACACCTGGCTTACTTATGAAGGCAGATGAAGATGGCGAGCGCTATCCATCCATCTGCTGTGTTGCTTGCTTTTTTTATGCCCAGCTAACGCTGGGAAAGACGGCCACATATCCCAGACAAATCGCCAGTCCATGTACTGACGACTAGCCAATCATTTGCAAGCACATTCACTTCCGCAGTCAATTTTCAGTAGTGCCGTAAGATACAACTTTAGTTCAACCCTTCTCAAATAATCGCTCCCCATTGTTAGAAATGGAAATGTTATGCTATTAGTAAAAAAAAAATAAAAATAAAAAAAAATAAAAAAATGTGTAACCAAAGGCCAAAAAACAGCAATTTTACCCGTGACCTTTGAACACGTAGTTGGCTCTCCATTAAAAAATAAAATAAATAAACAAACAAACAAAAAAAGCGCTATCATTGTGTACAGGAACACTTCAGAAAATTATTGTCCATTAATTTAGTTCATTGTGACATCTAAAAATGCACGTTAACTCTGCAAAGCGGAAATGTGTGCTGACGAGTCCACCTTTCAATTTTTTTATTTTTTTTTGTTTACATGCCCATGTCTCAACTCTTTTGGAATGTTTTGTACGCATCACATTCAAAATCAGTGAATATTTTTAAAAACACAAATTTTAACTGTTCAAATTTGAAATATCTTGCCCGTGACCTTTAATCCCTCAGTCGACCCTCCATTTAAAAAAAAAAAAAGGCATAATTGTGAACAGGATATTGCCACTTGGCCTCAGGAACACTTTAGAAAACATTTGTCCATTAACGTACTTCATTGCAAAATCTAAAAATTCAAATTAAAACTCTACAAAGTGGGAAAGTGTGTTGTGGTCTGACGAGACCACCTTTCAATTTTTTTTGTTTCCATCCCCGTCTCAACTTTTATTGAATGTTTGCAAAAAATATTTTCAAAAAAAATAAATTTATCAATTTGAACATCAAATAACTTCATTTGTGATTTTAAAATCATTATATTCAGTTTTTATTTATACAGTGTCCAAACTTTTGGAATAAGAGTTTGATATACACCAGGCAAATTAGATTGACACGGAGTTTCCTGCAACTGCACCTACATTTAAAAAAAAAAAATTTTTAAAGCATTATCCTTGATTCACTTTATGTATTTTGTCATTAGATTGTGAATGGTATCCATATTCTTCTTTACCTACTTTATCTTGCACTCTTTCTTAATAGTACTTCTACTTCTAATAGTACTACTAAATCTGTATAGCTTCTATACGCAATTTGGCTTTGCAGGAGTTAAATCTGGGATTGTCGTATATTGAGCACACTATGCATGAACACATCTGCTTCCGACAAGTGTGGCACATCTGTTTCCGAGGCCAAATTGTCCTTTTGTTGGAATAACAAGAGCAGGCTTAGCTCATCGTTTCTTCATGCCGGTATTAATGCTGCGCTCCTTTCAGTCGCTTTAAATGATGACAAAGAGTTGTTCCCATTTCCTCGAAAGGAAAATCCAATCAGGAATCAATAGGGTTATTCCAATGGCTATCAATAAATTCCTTTCTCTTTTAAATAAGCCACATGATTAATAACGAGCATCAACAACAGTATTTGTTGCGTCTCTTTATTGACTTGGATGGAGACTAATTCATATCTTGAATCTTTAATCGAAGGAAATGTGAACAGCTTGCCAAAGACCGAGCATTGATATGCTGAGAAACTGCCCAGTCCTGCTTTCATACTGATCAATTATTTACATTTGCTGTGAAATATTCATGTTGAATGTCATGGCTTTAGGCGCGCACACAAAGCTTGACAGTCTTTAAAACGGATGGAGCGCAGCGCCGTCAAAAGGTAATTCCGGCACGCTACTACTGTCTCGGAGCGCCCGGAGGTTTGAGGAGGTGAGATTTTTATTTGGCAAAAATAATGAGAGGCAGACATCACGGAGGTGGATTTATTAGAAAAGAAGGTCATATCGCCTCAGGACAGCAGACGCGCGCTGTTCAAAGTGCGGGAAAACACCGACAGATTTTGGCTTCCTCTTGACAGCGTGCGGCGTCTGTCCGCCGCTGACCTGCGGCCTCAAATGCAACGTGGGAACACAATTTCACCACGGGAACAAGTGGCTTCTTTTGGGAAAGGAAGCACTTTGGTTGTACCTCTTCTGGTGGAACACGGAAGACTCCATCCCGTTGTCACTTAGCGACCGTTTTAGAACCGATCACGGACGGGTCCCCACGATGACAAGACTGAATTTTTAACAGTGTGAACGAACGTACATCCAATTTCGTTTAGCTAGATTTATCAGTTTATCTGTAATTCAGTTTGGCTTCGTCGAAAACGACATTTCAGATATCTGCAGCAGCATTCTTCCTATCCACGATAAATTTCGATGGTTTATACGTACGAGAGTATATCCCGTAACTCAGTTGTAGATATCTGAAACACCACTTTTGTGATATCTTCAATTAGATTCTGACTAGTCCTAATTCCAGTTTAAGATATCCTCACTTCACCTCAATTCAATTGGCATGTTTTTTCGTAGATATTAACTGGGCGAAATGAAGTAGATACTATCTATAACTGAAATTATGACTTGTCAATATAACGTTGTGGCTATCTCAAACTAAAGTTACAGATCAATACTTGAGTTATACATCATATATTATCATTTTATTCATTTTCTCTAGTGAATATTTGCAACTGAATCCTACTGTTGATATGAGGACTACAACAAACGATTATTTTATTAATTGGTTGATTATTTTGTTGATTAATCAATGATTGGATTTAAAAAAAAACACGATTTAGATCATTTCAAGTTGACAGAACAGAAAATGCACAAATTTAAATGAATTATGATTCAGTTACAGGTTTGTTTATAACAAGAAATTGGAAAAAATGTCCAGTGTATTCCAGAGTAAAAGCAGATGTTTGCATTTTTTTTTTTGTATTTGACTCAACTCAAAGAGAATTCATCTGCTTTCATGGACGACTCAAAAAAAAAAAAAAAAAATTATGTATTTATCGTTGAGAGTAGGGCTGGGTATTGCCAACAGTCTCACGATACAATGAGTATCATGATACGATACGTATTGCGATACGTGTATCCCGATCCATGGCCTTCAAGGCGATACGTATACCGTTATTTTATGGTAAAAGGTCCCGCAACGACAATCTCACATTGATTTTATTTATTTATTTATTTTTTTAGCAAACCCCTAGTTTTGAAGGTTGAAATTGCATTGATTTTATCATGTTTAAATGAAATGAGGTCTTTAAACGATTAATTGATTATCAAAATACTAACTGAAATTTTGATAATTAAGTAGTTGTCGATTAATCGAGTCATCGTTGCAAATTAAATTACTACGAGTCATAAAAAGGCTATATTCATACAACAATGACTATAAGGACAAATATTTTCACTTTTCTTGCTGCATCCGACCAAATTAAACCGATTAGTGTCATGTTTTTTTTTGTTTTTTTGTTTTTTGTTTTAAACAAAATAGCAGTTCAACGGTTGTTTGTTCCTACAGTAAGTAGACATAAATGTTTTTCATTGGCCGGCGACAATCCTAGTGTATCTTAATATGACATAATCGTTGTTCTCGCCTTTTCAAATATATCTTTCCAATAATTGTTTCAGTCGGCCTGTTTGCTTCCCCGGCTGCCGTCATCGATGTGTTTGCAGCTGCGTCGACAGCTGTTTGCAGCAAATAAACTGTAATCAAGACCACCTTCAAGCCAACCCATTTGTTGAGCACACTATGCTACGGAACACGATGTTTGCATTCTCAACGCGTCTTTGAGCAACGTGTTCTTGTGATAAATCAGTTGGAAATTGTACAAAAATGTTGTCTTGGGTTGGAATGGGACTTTTTTTTTTTTTTTTTTTCTTGCTTGGAGCAATAATGACGTCACCAGCGACTAGTCGACATCGACTATACCTTGATCACATAAGCGCAGACTTGCACGACCAATCCTAGCGCACATTCTGTTCAAAATGTCAGATTTTTGTTTGTTTGTCAGCTGTCATTTGCAATCTTTCTTTCTTCCCCCGCTCTCCTCTCATGCATCGTCCTCATCCAAACTCAAAGCAGAACTCTCCTTTTGAAAGACGCTTGAGAAAGATTGAGCCGGACTCGTCAGCTAAAGAGCCTTTGACAAGATGAACTTGCGGAGGATGTGGCACTCTGGCGCCGTGACTCATCTGCTCTTGTAGCCATCAAAACGTTTACGGTAAATAATTAGCAGGCCGGCTGCCACCTCACGTCTGCAAAGGCGAGAGCCGACCCTCAGGGTCAGGAAGACGCGTCAGATCTGTTACACATATAGGACGAGGGCTGTGTTAATCGAAATTCAATTACGATTTTGATTGTTATACAACATGATTACAAAATTGAATAATAATACTAATTTTGAGTTGTTTCAATACTAGCTAGCCTAGTATTAGTAATTTATTTTTTATTTTTTTACTTTTAAAAATGTTTTTATTTTGTACCAAAAAATAACTGATCGTTTGAAGAATCGGGATTTCAATTATTTACAAAATAATCTTTTTTTTTTTCCCCATAATCGAGAAGTCCCCTTGATATGATAGAATTTGCACAAAAGTGACAATGAGCTGACACAGGAGTAATGTCATAATTAATATCCGTTGCTATCGAATATTTTGGAACGCATTAATCTATCGATTATACAATCGAATAATCGGATACATTTTTCATTTGTGTATGTAAAAAACATTTTTCCCCACAGATTACTGTTTATTAATCAATGACTTTTTATTCCACATTGTTTTGTGATTAAAAAAGGAAGATTAATTTTCTACTCACCCTTTTTGAAACTGATTCAGTTCCCGATTCCGTCATCATTTTCCAAAGTAAAAACTGACGTTTGATTTTTGATTAAACACAGAAGATAATCTGTCTTCTTTTATAAAGGATAGTGTTGTTCCGATACCGTTTTTTTGGCTCCCGATACCGATTCCGACACCCAGCTTTGCAGTATCGGCCGATGCGGATACCATACCGATACCTAAGGTTTTTATTTCTCAACATGAAAGGGCTGTCCTGCCATTGGTTCAGAGCATTCAAGGGCCAATAGGATATCTTAGATCGGCATGCAGTAAACATGTCACAAATCAATGAATGTCGTGCACGAACAAGACACAAGATGCTGCATCCAAAATCCTGTATCAGCATTGGAATTAATGGTATCGGCATGTTACTTGTACTTACCGATACCGATACCACTGTTTTACTGCAGTATCTAAAGAAATAGTTGAATAATTTCTGTTGAGAGGCTAAAATCAGAAGATATGGGGAATTATAAGTTAAGCAATGGCTCCAAACGATTACTCAGTTAGTGAAGTAATTGGATAATCGATTACGTGTTAATTAATTTTGATAGCTCTAAATATTTGTAGGAAAAACACTTTCATATTCAATGAACGTGTTGTTACGCAATATGATATTTCAGAAAATTTATCAGATTTGCACAATTTTGTTAGACAATGGCTCCAAATGATTACTCGATTAGTAAACTAATTGGATAATCGATTACTTGTCGATTAATTTTGACAGCTCTAAATTTGTACGAAAAACACTACCAAATTCTCAGAACGTGTTTCTTAACGCTGTATGAGATGTCAGATAATATATCAGATTTGCACATTTTTTTTAAACAATGTTTATTCCATTAGTAAAGTAATTTGATAATCGATTAATTGTTGATTAATTTTGACAGCTCTAAATTTGTAGGAAAAACTTTCAGATTCAATTCAACGTGTTATTACGCTATATGATATGTCAGAAAATTTATCAGAAGATTTGCACAATTTTGTTGGCCCCGAACGATTACTCAATTAGTAAAGTAGTTTGATAATCGATTGCTTTTGACACATTTATAAATTCAATGAACATTCTTCTTACGCTATATAAGCTGTTAGAAAATCTATACAAATCAAAACTACCAGTTCTCTTCAGAGTAATCCCCGCTGTGAATCAGCCATGATTCTCTTCTTGTTCACCGTTCAGCAGTCCTGGAACTTTTCTGACACACCTCCATATTGCCTCCGGTCCAGAATTTACCCAGTAATCTAATATACTACATGTGGATATATTAGCTTAATCGCTGGATCGGGTTCTGCTTTCATGCCAATTTTCTCTAAGACGTCTATTTTATTAGTCAGACATTGACCTCATATATCCCCTCGGCAACCTAATTGCTCCGGCTAATTCAACAGTACAATAGTGCAAAGGCTGTTTAACGGCCTAATCTGTTCCAACTAATTCTTTGGCCGACAGTTAAGGACCACACACATACACACACCGGGAACCGTTGATGAGCAATGTTTGAGGACTTTTAGTCATTTTTATTTTTAAACATCAGTAAGAGGTTTGCTTGACTGGCGAACGCAGCCGAATGCTATTTTTCTTGTAATTGAGCAATCCCAACGGTGCTTATTGTGCGTCTCCTTTTTGGTTAATTGTGTTGGGATTGGTGCGTTATGTAAGCAGCGCTCCTCTTCTGCTGTTGGATCTGAATAAGAGGAGATGAAAAAAAAAAGGGGGGGGGTGGAGGAAGAGCATTTGCTGCCTTCTCCTCTTCTTCATTCTCACCACATTCCCTCCGCCGCACGACTTGCCCTGGATTCCCGCCTTCTCCCTCCCTCACCGGACATTACACTTTAATCTGCTTGCTTGCTTTTCTCCCTCATCGCGAGATAACCTCACCCAAATCATCTGGCCTATCACTCTTGTTTTTTTTGTTTTTTTTTTATCACTCTGCCTTTCTTCATTAATCCAGTGTCCTGTGCAGCTTTGGTGGCGGGGAGAATCTCATTCTAATCTGGAGTCACACTACGGCCCACAATATGTTGTGTGTTTATAGCGTCAGATGAGTTGAACAATGTGTGTGTGTCAGATGAAGAGAGAGAGAGGGAGGTTGCAGGTGCTGCAAGTGGAACATAAGAAGGGCATGTCCATTGGGGAACACACACAGATACAAACACACTATTTGTGTCACACAAGTACGGATGACAGGGAGGAAGGGGAGGGGGGGAAGCCCACGCATTTCCTCAAAGTATTATCTCGTACTTTAATCTTCCCAACTGTCTCTTTCCCCCCCTAATGCACGTTTGTCACGTTTACTATCAGTAGGCAGACATTAAAAGAGAAAGAAAAGCTTCGCAAGCCGACACGCATCCTACCTTCGCGCCCCCACCTTCACTTTTAGGTCTCCCGTGTCGAAAACATCCCCCCCAACTTAGCCCGCCTCCGTTGAGCGACTTGTCCCCGCTCTCCTCCGACCGTTTGTCAACCCTCACTTCAAACCAGCACGACGTCGCAGCGCCAAACAAACAAACAAACAAAAAAAAAAAAGCGGAGAGCGGTTCGACGCGGCACTCACCTCGGAGGAAGCGTTTTCACAGCCGAGGTCCACTCGAGTCCACTTGGCTGCCGCGCAAGTCCACAACAGCGTCTCGTCATCGCGCACAGCTGAGCACAGTGCAGTCTCCTCTTCCTCTTCCTCTTCCTCCTCCTCCTCCTCCTCCTCCTCTTCCTCGTCAAAGGGCGCAGTGTCCCTCCCCGAGCGCAAAATAGCGGCGCGCGTTCTGACGCGGAGCACTTCCGGACCGGAACCTAAACCTGATGCGTTCAGTGAAAAACTTTGGTCACCTTCTTCTTTAGCGCACTTTGCCGTCTGCTTCCCTTCCTCACGCGTCGTCTGGTGCCGGCAGAGTGCGCGCGCGTCAGTACGCGCGTGCGTAGAGCGCGTGAATTGCGTGTACGTGCCAACTGTGCGTTGAGGTGTGTGAGCGTGAGGTGTATTTGCTAAATCTGTTTATATTCGTCTGTATGCGCATTATAGGCTATATAATTATAGTAATCTCCGACTATATAACGGATGCTTCTCGTGTGTGTTTGTGTGCAATATGGATGCTTGTGTATAGTAATTGCAGCTGTATTTAAAATTTTCCTAGGTATGTTCGATACCACTTTTTTTCCCAGACAGATATCAGTGCAAGTACGCAACATCAAGCACCCGATACCACTATCACTTTTCATTCATTACCTGAACCGCTTATCTTTTGATTCATAATAGTTTCCAAAACAACAAAAATGATAGACGGCCGCAATGGTGTGACCACGACTAGTATCGGCCGATGTCTCGAGTACCGATACCTAGGGTGAGTTTCAGCCCAATTGGTAACTGATACATGGGGTTAGTAGGTCTACTCTCCCATCCCTAAATTTTTCTGTTAGATATAGTTTTTTTTTTTTTTTTTTTTTTTTTTTTTTTTGTCCAAATGTGTAAACAACGTGTTAAAACTCTATAATGTAGCAAGTACCAATACAAATATCGGCTGACCTCTTGTGGCCGTTATATGATCAAGAACTAGAAATTAGAAATGAGAAGAATAGAAAATTACCATTTATTCCATGCTATTTTAAAGAAAATGCTATATTGGGATATAGAGGCCTTTCTTTAAAATTATGCATTTTTTTTCGGGGGGGGGGGGGGGGGGGGGGTAGTGGTGTCGGTGCTTGGTATTGGATAAGTATTGGTGTCTACTCACAAGTTCAAATATTCATAAAGTATCATGTGGCATCAAGCATCGCAATTTTTTTATTCTCCTAATTCTACTTTCTAGTTCCTAGTTGTAAAACGACCACAAGAGGGTCTCACAACAACCAATACTTTGAAATAAGGCCTGGTATCGGCCCGATACGATATCTGGTATCGGTACTCGCCCATCCCTAAATGTTTCTGTTAGAGTATAAACAATGCGTTTTAAAATTCTAAATTTTTCTGTTAGACATTTTTTTGTGTCTGAGTGTGTTATGTATATTAGGGATGAGCAAGTACCGATACCAGGTATCAATATCGGGCTGATACCTGGGCTTTTTCAGAGGTATGGGTACTCGTTATTTAGCGATATCAATATTGGCTGCCCTCTTTTGGCTGTTTTACCTTTTAGAACTAAAAGCATAACTGCAATTTTTTATTCTTCTAATTCTAACTTGTAGTTCCCTATTGTGAATTGACCACATGAGGGCATCAAAACAACCAATACCTTGAAATAAGGCCTGATATCAGCCCGATACGATATCTGGTATCGGTACTCGCCCATCCTCTTTTACTGTTAGTCGAAACAATGCTTTCAAATAAAAAATTAAAAAAAATCTGTTATGTGTCCGACTGTGTCAAAATATTGTTATATTTATTAGGGATGAGTAAGTACCGATACCAGGTAACAACATCGGGCCGATATCCGGCCGTATTGACTCGTTATTCGGCTATATCAATATAGGCTGCCCTCTTGTGGCTGTTTTAGAACTAAAAGCATAAATATGTTGATACTGCGCATGTGTGTGTGGATATAGAACTGCCTCTGTGTCTACATTATATGTTCAGTGTTCATGTATGTGTCTTCGTGTGTGTGCGTGTATCGCACTACTTTTCCAGGGCTCTCTGAGCTCTGTTACAGGTTCAGCAGGTCGCCACGGTCCAGTGAGCACAACATCTCACTGAGTGTTAGTCTGACAGGTACACACGTCCGCGCACACACACCAAATGTCTGAGCTTGGAGCCTTCTGTGACAGACATAAGGGACCGCAACGTGTGTCACGCTTGCCAAAAACAATCGACGACTTAATAAAAACACACATGCACTCTGTGACATTGCACTGCGGTGAAGTCATCTGCGGACCACTTTTTTTTTTTTTTCTCGTCCATTCTAGGACGGGAGCTTGATGATTTTGACATCATCGTGCGCCTTTGAGCCGTCACAAAAAGCACACTTGGCCCCTTTGGGTGCTGTGTACTGTACACAACAATCCCCCTCTCGCCAGGCCGGTGGTGTGATAAACATTCGCTCCCATGCCAAGTTAAAAATAAACATATTTTAATGGGCGCGCCTCAGAGCAGCCGAGAGGCTCCGAATGGGGCCCCTCGAGGCTGGGCCCGGGTGCAGACTCATCACCGGCACCCTCTGGTGTTTCGCTTGGCTCGGTAGGAAAGAAAGTGATGTCCACATGGAAAAACAGGCACTTTGTCAATGTGGGGAATCAAATCTCAGTGCCTGTAAAAATGCATTTGCTGTCAAACACAACAGGTGGTGTGACAACCTCGATCCATTAGGCCCGTGTTTCCCAACCAGGGGTACGTGAAAACATTTAATAATGTATTTCAAAGATCAGTAAAGTGACACAGCCGCACCAAAATCACAATAACCACGTGTCAGCTCAAGTCTCATGCTTGTAGGGTTGCTAAACGAGCCACCTCTTCAATTAATAATTCTGCGGGGAATTAAAAGTAGCGCTGTGAAAGGTAAAGCGTTAACTAACTAATTAATCACAATTGTATCGCATTAATCATGTATTAACGCAGATTAATCACGCTATTAATTTTGACTGCAGATGATCCCTTGCGTTAAACGGAAACATAACTATATGCATTGCATTTAATAAATGTTCGTGCATGACATTCAGAATATTTGTTCATGTCAAACTATCGGGGTCATTTTTTTTTCCATTTTCAGTTATGCAAGTAATAAATTCGAAAAAGAGGAGGATGAGCTTGTGCAGTAGATCTTTTTTTTTTTTTTTTTTTTTTTAATACAGCCTCATAACATTAAATGTTGAAAAAAAGAATTTGCACATAAGAGGTGCTCTTTAAATTTGGCGGGCAAAAAATGTTGATTAAAAAAAGCCTTTTTAATTAAGTAATTAATCGTGATTAATCAGAATTGTAAGATGTGATTAATCTGATTAAAAAATGTAATCATCACTCTAATTAAAAGATATTACAAGTCCAAGCATTAAATACAATGTCCAGAGGCATTAGGAAGTTGAGTACAATTGATGTAACGTCATACTTTAGTTTACACAATTTAGTAAATGTGATTTAAAAAAAAAATATATATATATATGTATTTGTGGAGACTGGTGACTAGTTGTAATTTCCAATGAACAAAATGGTCTGGAGTTGCTTGATGTTGTAAATACCAATTGCTCTGAATAAAAAAAAAAAAAAAATGTCACCAACGTCCAACATGAAACACTAATGCCACCTAGTGGCAGAAAATTACCTGAACACAAACTTATGATTTAACTTTTCACACTGTGTATATACAGTACGACATTGGCATTTAATTAGTTTTTAAAAATGATATTAAAAAGCATTACGATAGTTTTGCTGATACCTGCAGAAACCCTATATTGGTTGTTTTTTTTTCAGAGGATAAAGAATACATGCCTATGAGTATTGTTATATTATTTGTCCACATGTTACTCCATTTTGCCATGTTGACAAGTTGTCAGTGGATTATCTCAGCGTTGACAAGGTGTTCCCCTTGAGTTAGCACTTGACATGATCATTTTATATCCTGGCGCGTCGTTAAGAATCCAACATTAAACGATGCCACTAATTGTCATTTGAAATCCGGATCGGTTCTTTCATTTGCTTCTGCACTTCTCCTAATGAAAAATATGGCAGCCATATTCCTACAGGAACTATTAGCGCGACGACTGTTGCAGTAATTTATGGTGGAGTTATCCCTCACGGTATCAACTTAATGGCCCTGCAAAGGCAATTATTTTCTTAAGTAAAACTGGGTTAAGCCATGTTTGTGCCACCATCTCCCAAATTCCACATAAAACACACGCATATTCCAAAATGATTTAGTGTCAAGGGGTAAGTCATTACAGTATTGACTCTGTGATGCTAATTGATTGTGTAACTATCTATGTGATCTGATTTCAGTTCCCCCGCCAAGTGTAAAATTACAGTTTTTATTATTGCAATTTTTTATTTTTTTTTGTCTACTGGATCTCAGGATAAAATTTGTCCTCCAAAAATTGTATGATTCATTCATTCATCATTCATCTTAAGTGGCCTTCTAATACACAAGTGGGCATACGGTATACATGGACAAAGACATGGACATTTATTTGTGAGCAGGGACAGCCTTCACATTCTTGAACACTCAAATCAAGTTTCTAAAGTCCAAATCAAGTTGTTGAAGGTTGAATAGCATCGGTGAAGCTGTATTATAACGAGCATTTGAACAATAAAACCTGCAATAGCACAGCTAACCAGGAAATATATCAGTGCTTACAGGCATATATATAAATATATATAAACAATATATATATAAACAAAAATAAAATGTACAGAGAGTTCCCAGTATCCTCAGAATCTCTTATGAAGTTAAATGGAAATTGAAATAGTTCCCTAAAGTTTACAGTTTTAAATTGATCTCTTATCGGCCTTCATGTTTTGAAAAAAGGCCGATGCCATTAGTCGTTGAATTTGGCAAGGACGATAATCGATCTATCACTAATATTTACTGTATCTGTATGTCTGCATAATACTGCCCCCAGTCGGCCAAGGTGCGCACACACAAGGCGCCAAATAATGTTACTATTATGTTATTACTATGTTATTACTAGTATGTCCAATATTCACGAGTGCTGTTTTCCTTACAAAAAAAACTCCTTGCAAACATCTGTTTATGTTTAATGATGCTGGAATTGGAACTCGTTTGCTCCCAAAAATGTATAAATACGTTGTATTTTAAATATTGCCATGTTCCCAAAGATGTATTTATAATTTTTTGGTATGTTAGAGCATGGAGAAGGCTTTGATGCAGCCTCTGAACTGAAGAGAATGGTTGAAGCAATGGTAATTATTACAAAGAAGGCCGGCAGGTGGCAGCAGAGTATAAGAGATCAACCAGGACCTTGTTGCAACAAGCTTTTCAACAGATTTGTGAATAATGATAAAACTTAGGTATATTCTAATGTATATACTTTTCCTGATGAAAGAAGAGACTGTAATCTTTCTTTTGGTAGGTTCCATGTTTTTATAGCAGTAGAACACAATATTCTGTGGGCCTTGCAAAATCAGTCAAAATCCAGTAAAACAGCCGCGAGCGAACGAGGTTGCTTCAGTGAAAATGGCTGGGAGTGAATGAGTTAATAGCATTTCAATGGCGAAAGATGATTTGATGTTTGGAGTTTTCAGCGTGGTTGAGGGCAAATGTTTGCCCATTGATCCTGTGTTTGCTCTTAACCAAAGTTGTCAACTTCCTGGCCAATATTGCCCCAAAACGTGCGCTAACCAGATGAACATCTGCCATAGGCGGACATTTCGTCAGCTAAGTGTTTACAGTTGTTAGCGATCACCACGTAGCGAATGCGTTTTGCCCATAAAGGCCGACGTGCAGCCTAGGCGCAATAAAAGCAAAGTATGTCAACATGCTGCATTTGCTAGGCAACAACATCCAAATCAATTATTTACTACTCTGTTCAGTTGCGCTAAACTGCTTGAGGATATTTAAAGCAATATAAGCAGTCCTACCTCCTTGCATAATGGTCGGCAATCCAATAGAGCAAGCGGGTTTATAAAAGCAACAACTGAATTATCAAAATAATGCACAGCACATAAATGGAAATCGTATTTACTGTGACCGCTTCAATGAGACTTTTTGTCCTACTCGGCAATAGATTATCAGTTGAGTTATCCAGCGGCCATTTCTGTTGTTTGTGACAAGAAGAAACGATAATAAATTTGCGTCGAATAACGACCAAGTCCTACCATAAGTAAAGAACACTCTAAAAATGTTTGCAAACATCAAATATTCTAAAACTATGACCTCGAAACACTTTAATATCATCTCAAACTCATCTTGCTTTAAGCTCAAGGCCTTTTCACACTGCACTTGTTTTTCCTGTCCACCACAAGTCAGCGCTCAAGGACGACAGCGCCCCAGTGCGAGCTTGCCCATATTTGGAAGTGCTGACGAGGCAGCAAACCAGGAAGTAACAGCGAGACTTTTCCCGCTGGTTGGTTGATTGCTGTTAGTGCTCTGAAATCACTCAGCCAAGCCCCGCTGCTATTTGGATACGCCTTCTGATGTTGCTCTTGAGTTGAAGAAGGTTCCATCCTCGTGCCTTCGCAGCACATACACAGTGCACTGCACATTGCTAAGTGCAGTGTGAAAAGGCCTAAAAATTAGGGCTGGATTTAAATAATCAATATCAAATCGATTTTCCTTTTCGAGCATTATATTGATTCATAAAACCATGAATCGATTATTTTAATATTTTTCATATAAATTAACAACAAAGAATTTTAAAGGCCATTTTTTTGTATCTTACAGTTTTCTTGAAATGGGCTGTTGACGTGAATTTAAAAGTATTTTCTTACATTTATGAAAGACCGTACTTATGGCATTTTATGACAATTCAGAATCTTATATTTATGATTATTGAATTAGAATTATGAAAACATTTTCATCTCATCCATGCTGATGTCAATGTTTGTGTAACACTTAAGTGATTATAACACATTATAACATGTTATTTTAATTAAAAATAATAACATTTTAACCAGATACTTCCTCTGCAGAATTTAATTTGGAATTTAATTTTTTATCATGTCCTTGATATTTAAGAATTGATGTTCCATAATTAATATTGGATTGAACGAATCGAATTAGAAAAAATCTAAATCGGATCAAAGTGAACTCTCGTGAATCCAAATAGAATCAATTGAGGAAATTTGAATTTCTACCCAGCCCTGCTTAAAAATAAAGATTTGATGCTAATTTGATTGAAATAAATTCACCAGAAATACTCCAGGGCTACAACTAATGATTATTTTAATAAGCTATTAATCTATTAATAATTAAAAAAAATAAAAAGTTTCCATCTCTTTATTTAAATATAGTGGACTCCCACATTCTTGCAATTATATATATACATATATACATATACATATATATATATATATATATATATATATATATATATATATATATATATATATATATATATATATATATATTATTTATTTTTTTTAAATATCACCATTTCACCATTTTTTTCCACAGGAAATACATTGAATCTTATCAATGTTTTTGTTTTGTTTTTTTTCCACATTTTTGTTGTTTATTTTTTTTGTTTTTCATTTTTCCAATGCATTTCAATAGGCGTCACTTATATGCAGATTTTTGCTATTTGCAGGCCAGGCCAGTCAAATTTTTATTTCCTTCAACTACAAACATGAGTTTTATTTACAACTCATAAAGTCATACAAAAAGTACTAAATGTAATTCAGTCACCTTCTATGAATGGATAAGCTGCATAAAATAAATATACAATAAATGAATTCAATATTTCTCTGTTTATATGCTCCAGAAAGTGGATTAGTACTCAGTAAATGCATTCATTGACTTTCCACTCAATCCAAAATAGAAGTCAAACCTGTGACACAGTTGCTCTTAATTACCCTTAATTAATAGCGTACCAGGCATATCATGAGCTTTTTCTCCCTTGAGAACACTTTGACAAGATTGATTGACTGTCATGTCAATGCTGGCTCAAAAGCAAACGTGTCCAAGAAGTCTAGTGGCGGTTTGGCGGCGGCGGCGTCATGGGGCGAGCAGGAAGCAGCAGGCAGAAGTAAGAATACACAAACAAGTTGCATTGGGGGCTTTGGGAATTAGACGGAGGCAGAGGGAGAAAAACAAGGTGGAGGGTTGCACAATTGCAAAGAGAAAATGCTGCCTTAAGAAAGCTTTGTGGTAAGGAGATTGGAAACATTTTTTTTTTTTCTAAAGAACTATAATCATCATCATTATTCCTAATTTAATCCGCTATTCACACACACACCCTCACATCGGTGGGAGCTAAGCATAGAATGAGCGCTTTGTCCTCTTCCGTCCTCTTTGTCAAATGAACATTATTCCTCCTGCATCCTGCCATGTTTAAGGTATTTAACTTGTGTCCTTCACCGTGGCATCAATCTCCCAAGCCCTCCAGCCTTCATCCCTCTTCAGCCCCCCACCAACCCACCCGCGGAGATTACTTACCTCCCGAGAAAGAAATCCACTCCATCTTGTTGTTTTATGTTCCAGGCAAATTTAGTCCTGCGTCTTCCCCTCTCCACTCTCAACTCACTTTCACTTCATCTCTCTCCCGTTCGCGCGCTGGCTTGCTCGACCCCGCCCACCGACAACCCCCCCCCCCCCCCCCCACCCCTCCAGATGTACTTGTATAACTTATCACCCTGATGCGATAATTGGTGTGCCTTGGCAGCACACGTTAGCGCGCTTTATTTAGCGGCTGCACTGTAAGCTATACCGATTCGTCTTGTGGTACCGCTAAAGAAGAAAAACTGTTTAAGTGCAGTAGTAGTATGCTACTTTTTCGATTTGTTGTGTGTACATGAAGCCAGACGTGAATTTAAACAGACTGCCCCACCTCAAGAGTATCGACGTTACCCCCGCTGTCTAATTAACTAGGCTTCAGTAACAAACCTTGGGGCTTTAGCGTCGCCATGGTTACCCACTGACACCGTCTGCATTTGAATTTATTGTACTGTATGTGTGTCCAGCAATAGTGACTGCTTGCTTTGTTTTCGCCCACTGGAAGCTCAGGCAGATTCTGCCTCACTCGCTTTTGTCTCTGCACAAGCGGCCATTTATGATTAAAGTGAGTGTAATATCTGGGAATTAAATATCAATCAGGTAAGGAGCAATTCTGAATGACACCACTTAACAAAAAGTGTCTAAAATTCTGCTTTCTTATAGGGGAAGTCAACAAAAATATAAAAATAATTCTAGACAATGATATGTTCTATGTAGCCCCACTAGTTGGCTAATGGAATACGAGTTAAGCAACAAAATCCATCAGTTTTGATCAATATCAGAAGGTGGCCATTTTTGCCACTTGCTGTCGCGTGACAATGACATCTCAACTAACAACCAATCACAGCTCAGCTTCAGAAACCAGGTGAGCTGTGATTGGTCGTTGTCTGAGCCCTGTGATGTCATCTTCAGTCGACAGCAAGTGGCAAAATGGCCGCCCCCTGAGATGGATAAAAACGGCTGCATTTTGCTGCGTAAGTCATATTCCACAAATGTAATATTAATCTGAATGTCATGTTTAAACTAGTGAGGTCACATATAACATATTATTGTCAACAAATGTTTCATGTTGATTTCATGTTGATGATGATGTTCGGGCAGTGGTGTCCAAAATACGGCACAAGGGCCATTTCTGGTCCACCATTCGTTTCTCAGCAGCCCGCGGAATATACAAAAAAAAAAAAAAGATATTTGACACTGCCCACAAGGCTAATTAAAAAAGAAGAAAAGGAAGTTGCCGCAATGATTGTCTTAGGTGTTTGGCTATTTACTAATCAAACAGGCTGCAGAATCAAAGCACATGGTTTACTGTGAGATGAGATAAAAAATAAAAAAAAATAAAAAAAAACTTCTTCACTAATGGCAACGTTTCAGTTCATGAAGCTTTGAAGTTGTTTTGAAGAATACATTTGAGTGGGAATAGCTTTTCTGTCCACATATACACTATCGATTATTTTATTTGTAAGGTTTTTTTTCTTTCTTTACACTGGCATGGTTGGATGAGTTTGATGAGGAACTAATCGAACATATTTCCACAGATGCACTTTAGCACTACTTATATAGAGCTTTTCAACTTATAAAAGTAGGAAAATATTAACTGGGATTTAGTGGAAATTAATGTATGGACATTTACAAAAGTGCATGCTAGTGCATCTTGTAATTTCTGATTTTGTGGTTCACGCAAAGAACTTAATTAAAAAGTATTTGGGCCAATCCACCAAATCTGTGCCATTTTTTAACACCAGGAAAAAA
Source organism: Festucalex cinctus (assembly GCF_051991245.1). Lineage (NCBI taxonomy): Eukaryota > Metazoa > Chordata > Actinopteri > Syngnathiformes > Syngnathidae > Festucalex > Festucalex cinctus. Next base: position 11,510,972 of record NC_135419.1, read on the forward strand.
AGATGTATATTTAAATGATGGTATTCACTGAAAATATTTTTTTTATTATGGAAAGTGTGCAATGCAAGATCTCATTGTATCTTTTAATCAATCAATCAATCAATCAACTTTATTTGTATAGCACATTTAAAAATCCACAAGGGAACCAAAGTGCTGCACATAAAATAAGAAAATAAAACCAGATAAAATATAAAAACATACTTAGAAATCACAAAACACATAAAATTATATAAACAAATTCATGCCAGTCTACTGCTTGTAAATATCTTTTATAGTATGTATATCGTTTAAAAGATTAACTTATTAAATGGAACGGGGAAAAAAAGGGATAATTTCCAGAAACAATCTCCTAAATTTAGAATTTTAATATTTTAAGTCCTCGAATTTTTTTTTTCATATTTGTGTTAAAAAAGAAAAAAAAAACTTGTTATCATGCCCCTAGGCTTTCACTCAGTTCTGAAAATTTCTAGTTCTTCTCAATATTTTTTTAACACCTCAACAGGAAGAAAACAATATCCAACCCCCAACTCTCCGCCATGACTATAGATAGTATCATTTGTCTTTAAAAATGTTGTAACTACACCTCTGCATAAGAGCTAATACTCCTTGCGCAGTCTCTGACAATGAGAGCACCACTGCCACCTACAGTAGTGGATGTGCAATTACAATTTATTCTCAAAAGGCAAAAAAAAAAAAAAAAAAAATCTCATCTGAATTTCCTATTCCCATCATCAGATCTGGCTGCTGCACAAGAGCCTGGACCTCACATACAGTATTGTCACGCCGTCACAATAAATTGAGTCCAAATCCCCACCAAATCAAGCTGCAAATTAGAGCGCTTAAGCACGATGCGGGAAAAAAAATGAAGTGTTAATAAAATTAATGAGGCATCGGGGGATGGTGAACATGACAAAGAGTGGAGTCGTCTTGATGAATCCAGACAGTGGTGGGATTTTGCCTTTTGAGCTAACTTGTCTGATGCATCACACGCAACTGGCAGGAGGCCTCCTGGCAAAAGGCGACTCCAACCAGGAGGTTCCCTTGTGAGTTTGCACTTAACCGTCCCGTGTGGAGAGATTATCCATTTAACATTTGTCTGTAATTGTCGCAGCGTATCAAATTTAATCCATCAGCAAGGCGACAATTTGAGATTTTGGGAAGGGATGTGCTACCGCAAGTCTTTTTAACCACAAAATTATTGTTGTATACGGAAGCGTATAGCATTCACTTGGAAGAAAAAAAACCCTCCTGTTTTCTGACCAATTTTTTGGGGGAGCTTTGTTTTTTTTGTGTGTATTTTTTTTTTTCTGTTTTTTTTTTTTTCTGTTTTACTTTTTGTCTGTCATAAAAGATATCCAGAAAAAGCAAGGGGTGGTATTCAGAAAAACAGAAGGAAAAATTATTCAGAAAAACTGAAAAAAAATCTGAAAAAAATAGGGGGTTGGATTATTAAAAAACTGGAAAAAAAAATCCTTACAAAAACAGAAGCTCGTGCATGATTGTATAAGATAACAGACAGTCAAGTTTTTAAGTTTTTACAGACGCATATGGCATGCATAAAAGTGTCCACCATTAGCAAGTCTGCAACAAGTCACTTGGAGTTCAGAGGTAAAAAAAAATAAATAAAAAATAAATAAATACTCAGAAAAACTGAAGCTGGTGCTCTGATTTTCAGATTTTTTTTCATCTTGTTTTAAATGATTTTTTCCCCTTTTTTCTAATTTTTTTTCTGTTTTTCTGAGTATTTTTTCCCCATTTTTCAGATTTTTTTTTTGACAGAAAAAAATATGTCGTAAAACAGAAAAAATATTCTAGTCAGTTTTTTAAAATGATTTTCCCCCTTTTTTTCAGATTTTTATTTTTGTTTTTCTGAGTATTTTTTTCCCTCATGTTTTTCTGAATATTTTTTCCCCAGTTTTTCAGATTTTTTTTTATGACAGAAAAAAATATATAGTTAAAACAGAAAAAAAATCAGAAAAAAATTACACCCTTATGTTTTTCTGACTATTTTTTATTTTAGTGAAATTTTCAGTGAATGGAATAAGGTTCGGTCGTAATGATGGAAAATTGCACTGTGTGCATATACTTGCTTTTGAAGGTAATCTACTTTGGCCATTGGGGTCACGAGCCTCAACCCTTCATTGGAAGAAGTACAACTTGTGTCATTGACAAAATTGGCTTCTTGTTATTCCGATGAAAAAGCCGCAGTGTGGCTTTTTTTATTTTATTTTTATGACCGCCAGATGAAGTGAACAATATTGTTTGCCCATTGCTTTTAACAGGGTTGTTTATTTTCCTGCGACACGTAGGCCCAGCGTGAGTTTATTCATTAACTTTTTTCGGCTCATATTGCGCATCGCTCCTCAGTACTCAGTGATGGGGCGAGGAGCCTGCTGATTCTTATTAAGCGTTGAATTACACTAGCGGTGCCAGGTGATTTAATTATATCGCCATGTAAAAAAAACATCAGTATTGTGGACTGTGAGGATTGAGGATGGAAAATAGTTTTGCTTAACCTGTGCTGTGACTGTCATCAAAGAGACTTTTCGGTTCTGGGGTTGCTTTGCTACAGTCCAATGCTGATGTAAAAACAATAACACACTCTGGAGTCTTATAGCTGCTACTTCCTGTTTATATTTTTCTACTTCTAAGTCATCCACTAGTTCTTTCAAGACCCACAGAAGATTTTGTTCTTTGGCAGTTTAAGCACTGGACCTCTCAAACGAAAGAGTAGACTCTCTTCTTTCACCCAAAAAAATGTCAATAGCTTTTTCTGTTCTTTAGTTATCAGCAGTAGAACATGGGTTGGTTTTAGCAACAAAAAAAAAGAAAAAGAAAAAAAAATACCAAAGACCAGAGAAAATTTGTTTTTTGTGAAAAGAAACATGCCTAGCACAACAGTGATTGATGATTTTTTGCTTTTGTGACACTTCAAACTATAAAACAACAAAAATGACTTTTGATGGCAAAATATTTCATTTCCAGAAAGACACGTGAGACAGACGCCTAACTCCCCACATGACTTTTGTTTGGCTTCTTTACATTTTTTTGCAGTTCACTCCATGAACCGTGGTCATCATTTCTCACGATTGTGGCACACACTTTCTGCAACCTACTGCAACACATATTTGTTTACACCATAGATGTATATCAGGGGCGTCGTATCGGCACCTTCTAGGTCACAGTTTGGTAAATGCTATATTTTTTCACAAATCTTTACTATTGGTCAGTCCACGCGTTTGGCTGTTATTGTCTGACGTCCAACCTGTTACCGTTTCTCTCCCTCAAAATTGATGTGTTGAGCTGAGATGCACCCGCGAATCTCTATCTTCTACAAAGTACTCAAAAAGCTGTGCTGGTCTCTGTCATGGTTTGGGTTGGGTTTGGGTTGATTTTGCTACTTTTGTCAAGACTTAGGTTTAATTTTGGTTTAGTTTGATTTTGTCCTCATGTTTCATTAAGTTCAGTCACGATCTGTGTTTTGCGTTGTCTTTGTGTCCTCCCTTAGTCTTGTTAAGCATTGTCATGTCCACCTGTGTTTGCCTGCCCGTCCTCGTGTGTCAACCAATCAGCATCCTCTGCCACTTGTCTTGACCAGCTGTGTCTAATTGTCAATTAGTGTGTGTGTGTGAATTTAGTATCTTGTCTCCCCTCTGTCCGCGTCGATTCATTGTTGTTTTCACCCCGTTATGCTGCCGTTTTGTGCCTTGTTGTTTCCCCAACATCTTGTTTTGCTTTGCCTTTTGGATTTCACTTTTGTTTTGGTTTAATTAAATTCCCTTCTTACGTCACCTCTTCCTCCCCGCCCCGCTTCTCTGCGTTTGGGTCCACAACCACACCTAAAACTTGACAGGTCTCAAATCCCAAAGCGATGTAACAGCGCCATCTACATCTGTTGGTCATTATAGTTGTTTACAAACCTGAATTTTACCAAAAAGTAGGGGGAGACCCGCTTTCATACCCCCGCTTGTTGCCGAATATTCTGAGATGAGATGATTTCATGAATCATATTTTTGTGATATTTTGTTTGGTGGTGTGGCGAGAATGTTTTTGTAATGCTAAATGAACACCTTGGTATAAATAATGCTGAAAAACACTGATTTAGAGAGTCTAAACTTTAGCCAGTGTAATTTAACTATCCCAATTTGGCAATAAATATGAATTATTACATTTTTTGCAATTGATAAAACGCTATTTAGATCCCGACTCCAGAGAGCCTTTTTGCCCGATTAAACTCCAAAGATGCTTTGATCTATGATTGTCTTGCTATTATTTTGATGAATGGACTTGTATGACGATTAATGGTAATTGGTTCCCCTTGTCTGTGTTTCAGCCAACCAGACTCTGCTCGGAGGAGGTGGAGGTAAGTCATAACTCGTCCAAACTGTTTGTTGAAGTCATAAATCGACTCAAGTGTTGTCGTACGTCTGATTGGCTCGCTGGTTGAAAGCGGTCCATTGTGGGCACCAAATCATTTGGAAATGTTCATCTTTTCATTTGTTGATAGTAGCGTAGTTGACTCGCTGAGGATGTGTTTGGTGGCATCGCGCTCTTCGCTGTGCATCTTTCTGCTCGAGGGCCCGCGCAGTCGATAGTCATTAATGGATATGGAGTGTTGTGGGTATAAACAGCCATTTTTCAGTGTATTGTCGACTCAGTTCTTTGCGACGTGTGCGCAGTGTCGGGCGTCTGCGGTTAATCGATACGATAATAAATCTGTTCTTGTAATGCGGCAGCGCGCGTGATGGCTGTTTGGTGGGACTTGTGAATTTGTGACTTCCGCATTTTAGACTTTGAATGTGTGTTGTTGTTTTTTTTATTCATGGTGTCGTTTAAATTTGGGCCGCAACAAACCTGACAATGTTGTTATAATTAACGAAAACATACAGAATAACTGAAATTAAATTGAAAAATAATTTTTGTTAACGAAGTACAATAAGAAGTGCTTTGAAAAAAAATTGTCAGCAGCTGAAACTACATTTTATTTTTGTCAGTTAATTTCATACATTAACTTTTGGGGCTCATTTAAAATATATTTATTTCTGTATTACTGAATGTCTATGCATAAGAATGAAGTTTGTACATTGTTTAGGAATTTTAGTTTACTTTATTACACGGCGAATCGGACCACTGATATAATCTCTATCAAAATAGCAAAAAAGAAAAAAGAAAAAAAAAGGCCCATTTATTTAATTAATTAATTTATTTAGTTTTATACCAATTTTAATGACACACATTCAATTACTGATATTAACACAAACAGACATATGACAAGGATTACTGTCCGTATAATTTAATTAATAAAACAGATTCCGCCAACTGAAAAGGACAATTATTTTTTTAACAATATATTTACAGTTGACACAAAGATTAGGGACCAGGCTGGTCCACTAACAACAAAAATTTGCGCATAAATGACACCCACAGGGGGAGAAAAAAGGTGTGTTATGCATTACATATTTTTTATATTAATTGGTAATCAGTATTTATTTTTCTGCCAAAAATTGGTATCGGCATCGGCCTAAAACAAATCTGATTTGTTGGGCCCCAATTTTATTTTATTTTTTATTTTTTTTTGTAGGCGTTAAGGCACTGCAAAATAAATTTTAAAAATTAGATAGATTTTAAATTAATTGGGACAGATAAATGGATGGATGTATAATCGGATTATTGATCAGTTATTGGTGTTTTATTTAGCCAAATATTGGAATTGGCGTTGACCTAAAACAATCTGCATCATTACACCATGTTATTTTACCTTGCAAAAAAAACACACCTCAAACTAATTACTAAAACTAATAAAAACTTAAACGAGACATTAGAAAAGTAATATGCTCTTAAAGCTAATAAAACGAAGTGAATTTAAAAAACAAAGCGCAAAATTGAAATAAAAAGTCATGCCAACACTGGTCTTGGCAGCTTCATTTGCATGCTCCTGCGAGTCCAGCGAGTCTTCCCCTGAAGTGTTTGGTTGAAGCAGTAAGTCTTCATATATACACACACATAAAGAACTCTCCCTGATATATACCAGCCAAGCCTCAAGCCATAAAAATGAACAACCGTCTCTTTGGTGGTCCACACGTACATGCACATAGATGCACTTCAGTGGCACCGTTTGATGTCGTCCTGAAAGTCCCTGATGGGTCGACCAAGACAGATGGTTTCTAGAGGCCGGCACACACAAACATTCACGCACTTCATTTGCAGCATGTGAATTCATTAAACTCGTTTATATTCTTCGCTGTGGTTTAGTTACCCTCACGTTTAGCTGCTTTTATATTTAACCACTACATCTGTTTGAATTTGGCCGGAGGAGACTCCTGTTTCCCTCCGCCGTATGTCCGTGCATCACTCAGCCAAAATTTGATTTCTCTTGTTGCTTTTGTGGCGTATTTATTTCCTTCTCTCTCTGTCTCTTATTCCACCTTCCTGTCCTCGGGGGCTGGCGAAGGCAGATAGAGCCCGTGGTAGGTGTTAATTAGGCAGAGGGGAAGAATGGAACAAAAAAGGAAGGATGGGAGGGAAAGGGGGGATGACGACAACGGAATCGAGGTCCGATCGCGTTTGCGCCGCCGCCACCGGGGACAGGAGCACGCACGAGCAGGCTCGGGTGGGGAAACAAATAAAAATGACAAAATAATCGTTTGGCGTACTTCGCCACTGACTGAGCAGTGAGGAACCAAAAGCCTGCGTTCACGTCATACTTGAGTGGGATGTGATTTTTCTTCAGGGTTGAGACAACAAAGGTACTCAAGCCACACCTGCCTGCATTATTTTGACACAAGCAGTGCTGAACTCGATCTGCACATGAACAAGCAAACTCAAGGGCAGGAAATTAACCTTTTTTTCCCAGGTCCAGCGGGTGCACTCGCTCATTTATTCACTAGCTTATCTCCCTTTTCAGTGTTTCACTAGTTGATTGCTTTTTGAAGCTCAGGACAAAGCCCAGATGTCCACTGGATGTGCAAATCAGAACTTTACCTACCATATTTTCACAAAAAGAGACTGCAGATTTTCCATGTCATTATGGACTATTCCAAAATAACAACACAACATTCGTTCTGTGTCTCTGTCTTTTTACAAGGGATGGAAAAAAAAAAAGTTCCCAGTTATTTGATTCTGAGGAATTGTTGCTTGGCTTGCCTGGTAAGCTAGTATTCCAACAACTGTTGCTTTTGTAATTTATTATGTCATCATTGTGCCTCACTCTCCAGGCATGTCTAATCAACCTATGCCCATGATCATAAATCGGCCTAGGTGAATATGTTTGAAGAGAGCCCACTGTTTCTGGACTGCCAGGATCAGGAGCAGGGCAACTTAATGCACTATAAACGAACCGTCAACGGTTCATGCAATGAACGTTTCCATAATTTTGTACTTTTTGGACGCTTTTTGGATCCCAGGATGTATTGTGGCATGCGATACTGAACTTTTTGCGTTATTAGGTAGTCAGTCGTTTATGTTCCATAATCGACGTATGCTTCAAGTTACGTTAGTTCTCTCGATTATTTTTATTTATTTCTTTATTTTTTAATCGAAAGATGAATGTTGCTGTGGTTACGCTCTGGAGTTGGATCCCAAAAACGCAGACACAAATAAGATTTTAACTATTTATTCGCATCGAGAGGAGTGGAACAAACTTGACTAGACTAGAAACGGGAGCTGCAAGAGGAACCAAGGTAATAATCCGACTAAACACACACTTCTCAGACAGGCTTATAAAGACAGCGAATCGATCTGATTGGTTGTGGCTAGACATGTGGGTAACAGGACTGACATGGAATTATCTGATTGGCTGTTGACCAGATATCACATCACATAGCTCCTGACATCACATAGCGTATCACCAGTTGAAACTAGATGCCGATTACATCAGTTCAAAACAGACACTTGACCTCACGGTCATGACCCAAACATAACCCTTGCATGACAGTAAACATGACCCTTACATGACCCTAGTCACGACAAGCATGACCCTGGGTCATGACAACTATAGCATATAAACGGCTCCCCTTTGTGTTGTTTACATAGCTTGCGGGAGGAAAGCCACATGCAACCAATTAGCCGTGTAACACAAATTCGGAAGTGAAACATCGTCGAACAAAATTACATTTTCAGCAAAACGACTCATTATTTTGCAGCGAAACGAGACCATGACGATAGAAGGGAACTTTTAGTACCTTGACTATTGTGACGTCCCGAATTGGTTTTTTTCCATCAACGTAATCTGGCTCGCCAGATATAATTTGGCGGGCCAATTTTATATTGTTGCCCTTTGTATTCCTCAAAAGCCTTAAGATTAGCTCCAACTTTTTAGCTACCGTAAAATCCTGTGTATAACACGCACTCATGTATAATACGCCCCTCCAAAATCATCCTTTAAAATATTTTTTTCTCTGCACTTCTGTATAATACGGTGCCTTGATTTGCTGCCATCCTTTATTACATTGGCCAACAATTATTTTTTTCTCTGGGTGCCCAAAGATATTTTAATGATTTAATTTAATTTGGGGCTATTGAGTTGAAAAATGACATCCAATTATTTGAATGGATGTAAAAATGGATGTAAAAAAAAATGTCATTTATTCTCTAATAAAAGTGAAAAAAGCTTGATTTTCACAAACACGATTTTAATATACCTTGAAAAGACAGATACAACCTCAAAGTGTGCATATTTTTAGCTCATTTTATATCAATTGTGTTATTTAATTTCCTCGCCCATTGAGAATCGATAAGAAAATCAATAAGAAGTTGGAGCAGTATCGATAATGGAATCAGAATCTCAAAATTCTCATCAATTCCCATCCCTACATTCTACATGACTGCTTAAACATTGTGCAACTCTGCGCTACCATAAATTGTAGATTAATGGGGAACTCACACTGGGCCCAATACATTAATGATATGACGCGTCAGTGTCGCACGCTCCTGCTTGAGCAGGCTACCCGTGGGCTTTGAATTTATTTTTTTTTCAATGCGTTGCATAAAGAAACAGATTCACAATTTACGGCACCACAGTTGTACAACGTGAGTCAACGCGCTCTGTGTGGTGCAAGAAAGACACATGCAGATAATGAGAGATGTTATTTTGAAGATCTATTGGACGTCTGTAATGTCGGGAGTTGTACTGATAGCGGCCTCATGGGCATGCTGGGAGATGGCGAGTCTTTGCATCTCTGATATAGCGGCCTCATAAACGCGATTTGCTCAACTGCCAAGAGGATCTGGCGTCGAATAATTAGAGGGTTTGGCCTGCCGCACACCTGGCGACGTGGTTTAAAACCTTCTCAACTGTGTGAAACTAGTTTTATTATTCAACAATGTAAAGTGCTGGAAATAGCTGGAGAACAAATGTATTAACTCTTGAATTTACTCCGTCTATTTCCTTAATCTGCGGGAGCAGTGCAGCATTATGTCAAAACAAGATTGAAATCTGGATATATTTTTTTAGACAACAAAGCGTGTAAATGGTCAATTTAGATACATTTGAGTCATTGTTTTTATTTGTTGCATCAACTACAAAGGGCTTTAATGGTACAAACTCGGTTTCAGTTGTACGTTTTTCCACAAACATGACATATAGGATGTGCCTATGAGATTTAAAAAAATTTTTTTTTGTTTTTATGCCCTAAAAAACAGTCCAACTGATCCGCACATTATTAAAGAGAAAATGCAGAGACATTTCTCGAACCTCGGCAGGCTAGACTGAGACAAAAGGGGCCTTACTAATCTGAAATACGGCCAGAACATAAAAATGAATACACGCAACACTGTAGACTAGAGCGAGTTTGGACCGCTAATCACCATATAATGATCATCATATTTACGACTGAGCAGGATCCTCTGTTACAACATCTCAGAGTCATTTTTTAAGACTCCACACTTAATATAATTTGCTTGCATTCAAAAGGTGCTGCCGTTTTTTTTGTTTTTTTGTTTTTTTATGGCAACAAAGTAACAGAATCAAATGGGCTAAGCAGTTGTAGAGCTCTTTTCCAAAACAATGTTAATCCATGTGGATTATGGATTAACATTACACACTTTTGTTACCATACGTATTATTCCTCTCTTAAGTTTGCCATCAATTTTCGTCCTGCGGCCTCTTCCAGGAAGTTTGGCTACAGCCCCGAGAAGCTTACATTTCTGAATAATGCTTGGAGATGGTCTTCAAGCCTTAACTTTTAACATGTTTGTTTATGACTTTACTTCTAATCTCCTGAGACGACTCGCTTATTTGCGTCCTCTGGTCCATGTTTGGTGTAGTACATAATATGTCACAAAACAGCACAGTGAGTACTCGTCACCCTTTAAATAGGCCAAATGACTGATTACAAGTCTGAAGACACCTGTGATGATAATTACAGAGGACACCTGAAAATACCTGTGATGATTAGAGGACACACTTTGGTTGAACATGTCCCGATGGTCAAATTATTTTCAGTCTTTTGTAGGGCGACCATTATTTTTTGTCCTGGCCTTTTTCATGAGTTTATTTTTTCAAATAATTCTTTTGAACCGCAGCAGCGAAGGCCACTCTTTGAGAGGAGAGACCGGACGTCACAACCCTGAGCTGAATTGCCGCGTCTGCCGATCCCTCCAGTGCTACTGCAGCAGAGTCCAACCATCATTCATTTTTAGTTTATATAACCACGTGGGCTCGGCATTACTTTACTAAACCTTTAAAGCACTACAAGGAGTAGTTACATCCCAAGTAAAAACTTTATTGTGCCAAAAGGAAGCCTTATGTTCGCTCTGCCTGCAATCAACTTTGGAGGCTGTGAAGCATCGAGGAGCATTACTCCGTGGGAATGTGTAAATCACAGTTACTAGTCTTTTTTTTTTTTTTTCTTTCAGAGGAGAAGGAACATCATTCTAATTTTATTTTAACTTACTGGTCTACTCTGTTCTGATTTGAATCCAATAAACTTGCCCTGCCATATTTGTACTTTTCTCATTTTACTCATTCACTGCCTTTGACAAGTATACTTGTCAAATGTATTTTTTACAGCGGAGATAAATGGGGGCTAATCTGACTATGCTCCACAGTAAATATCAAACTTGGAAACAACTTTACTGATACCCAACCACCGGTAGATGACATCATTGCCCCATTTTATACCAAATAAACACAGTTTCAGAGTCCATGGGAGAAATGGCTGTATTTTGGCAAACCTGCATTTTTCTACTGTCAATTATAAAAGAACGGGACGGGACAAAATGTAGGCAGTCTATTCTGTTATTTGGTAGATTCGGTTTATATATAATTATTGAACGTAATATCACATTGGTATTAAAAAATTTGAAATTTTCTGAAATTGCTGGCAGTGAATGGGTTAAATCTTAAATATCTAGTATCTGATCAAATCGCCGCTCTCTTCAGATTGTACACATTTTTTGCTATCTTTTTTTTCGTATTGAATGAATACCATCAATGATTCTGGGGCACGGATTCTCACTTTGAAGTTTATATTTGCTTCATCTTCTAGGTCACCGTATGTCAATATTCTTCTCAAGCATGTGCGCTGCATTGAAATGATTTGAGGTTTGTGGTTTGCAACCCTCAGTGAAATACTCAACATTGCCGAGATGAGGTCATTTTACTTCACTAAACCGCAGGAAACAATCCTGTTATGCAAAGTGTTGAATGAAATCTAATTAAACAGCACGGTTTTTGGAACTCATTGATGTTAAGTATTCACCTACAACTGCGCCATATTTGTTAGGTTGTTTTGTTTCTACCATTGTGTTACTACCTGCTTAGCACCAAACAGCAGACCGAAGAAATGAATGAGCAACCGGTGAAACGTTTAGAGACAAAAGAGACAGCTCTGACTCGGAGCACTTGGCAAGACTAAAGGACTGTTCTTGAAGCTGAGTGAGCATTGGACTTTTAATCAGATGAAGCTACAAACGCTCCAAAATTGTTAACATGCCTGCTGTATACCATAGCAACTGAAAAGGTTCTGTGTGATACTGACAACAGATGAAATTGTACCTGAATACAATTTCATTCTTTCCATGTTTTCTTGCTGCGTCAAGGAATCAAGAAAAATAACTCATTCATATTATGGCTACTGTATGTAGCGGTGTTTGATTGATGCTAGTATGCCACAAGAAATACACATACACTTTGTGAATACTGTTCAGTTACCGGTATTTCAATCTTATTTGAAGGTTCCTGGATATGGCTGTTTCAATCACTACTCAAGGCCTTGCCCAAATAATAAGTTCAAGTGTATCCGTGAGAAAAAGACAGCGGTATTGCAATTGAAATATAACCGTTGTGTTTGTATATTATGACTAGCAGGATTTTCTGTCAACATTCTCCTACAGATTTGCCATCTTAAGTCAAAAGTGACCACAAGCAGAGGTTATACTTTGTTGTCAGGCCGCACAAATGTCTTCTTTCTTGCTCGCTTTTCATTCCCTGCAATTGAAAAGCTTTCTGTGAAGCTTTTCATAAATGAAGAAATAGATCGGCCTAGTTTCCACTTATCGGTAGCATATACCGAAGATATTTCTCTAAAGGCTGTCATGGATTCATAAGCTAGGTGGGCCACACAATCCCTCCAGGGCGTCCCAACAGTTTGGATACAAACTCCTATAAAATCCAATCAATGGACAACAGTTAAGATTCACTCTACAAGTCTGGATCACTGCAATGGGACACCAATAAAAAGGCTATAAAAAAGTATGACAGTGAGGACTGCACATTTTGGCACAGAATACCAAACAGAACCAAACTAAGGTTTGGTGGAAATTGGGGTGAACAAAAGTGATTATTCATACCTATAACATGGTACTACAAACCTCATTTGCACCCTATGGAGTGCTGAAAAGGCCAACAAAATCTTCATATGCAAAGGTTTGTTGATTGTGAGGTTTCTAAACCAGACATTCACAATTCCCCTTCAGGATGTGTAACAGTCGGTTACTCATGTGAAACACCCAAGGTGGGCACTTCCGTCTCTCCCTTCGGTGCGAGCTTCCACATTTTCTGCGAGTCCTTTCTGACGTGAAGCCTCAAAATATACACAGAACCGTCTGTACTTACTCAAATCAACTGATATAAACCTGCGTAAACTGCATCATAATGCACTCAGCGAGAATGTGGCCATCCGTCAATGACAAGACGAGACAAGAGACGAAAGTGCCCGCCACTGTTAAACACCTTGTGGAAATGTCAGCCCAGAATATCTGTGTGGGGACCATATGGCTGATGGTTCACGCTCAGAAATGCCATACTACCACACCGCAGGATATCGAAGGACTCCACGAGTATCGTGACCCCTGCACAAGACCGGCAGGGTGTTCTGGACAATTGTCAGCATGTCTTGAAGATTACATGATCAGGGAGATAGAGGAGTATAATCCTCCTGTTGTGGGAACATGTACTCGGATCTCAATCAGCCATCCGTTCATTTTCTATACTGCTTATCCTGTTCAGGGTCAGCCTATCTCAGTTGACTTTGGGTAAGACAGCAGCGCCTTTTAAACTGCTGTAAAAGTCAACATTTTTTCTTCGTTGCCGTTCTGTATAAACAACACTGACACGGAATGGCAACTATTGCACCTTTGGTCGTATAAGAGCTGTAATACAGGCTGGCCTGTATTTGCGTGGAAGAGTTACACAGGGTCGTGAAGTTTTACAGTATGCCTGATAGCTGCGTAAAAGAGTTTAGTCATTCAAAGTATTATGAGGCAGTTTAGACATCCACTAACCCAACAATCCACATAGAATTGAGATGTGAACTATCTGGAAACTTTAAGCTTTTCAGTCAGATCTGTTTGTGTTAAAAATTGTGAAGCACCATCAGATCTGTGTAATAATACTAAAATGTTACTACCTCAGAGACCTCCGCCAGGGTGACGGGCGGGGTTTGCTAAGAGTTGTTCAGTTCGGCTTTCTCCATGGAGGGCTTTTCGCTTGGATTTTTTGAAGTTTTAATCCAAGCAACATAAAGTCACACTTCCACCGGCAGTGATTCTTTCCTCAAAGGCATTTATTTATTTAAATCAGTCTTTGGCAGAGTATTACTTTTACGGCAACTCTCAGATGGATTAGTCAAAAATGACCTGATTTTAGAGAATCCATGTTCGGACAGCAAGGGTCTTACTGTACCTTGACTTTATGGTCGGAATTGCTCACATTTGGAGCCCACGGGGCACAAATGTAGATAAGGTTTGGTAAATGTTTATGTTATACTACTTTCTAATCAACCATCCAGCCAACCAGCCATCACAAATCACTTGAAGCACAGTAATGCCGGCACTCTCTCGTGTTGCCTCGGGCACTTACTTGCATTTCCTGCTTGGTAATCTTCTCTTGACTCATTTAACATGCATAAAGCATAGGAGGGTTTTATTGGGATAGGGAACTAATCCAGAGCCCCATCTTCAAGCTTTACTACACACAAATATATCTGTAGGTAGACTTGCTGCAAATCACCTGTTCAACCTACCAGCTTGCTCAACCTCCTCTTGTGAAGTGCTGCATATCAGGAAGAACCTCCTGATCAAATGGAGATACTGTATCCTAGTTATTTTCGCATTTTTTATTTTTTATTTTTTTTAATCGGAGAACCTACTTTTGGTCTGAAGCGGCAAAGTGCTGACGATATAAACCAGTCAATAAGACATCAATTAGTTCCTGCATGATTGGTTTTGATATTTTGGTGGTTTGGGAAATTCTATTTTACATGTTTTTGAATTTAAGCAGAGAAAAATATATCGTTTTCCAGCCTCTCTTGCAGAGCTAAGATTAATTTATACACGTTGACAATTAAGGTTTTGATACGGGGTGCCGGTTCTTCCTAGCTGTAGTGCAATCTGATGTTTTCGACTTGACTGTGTGAAGGGGGTGAGGGTCTCTAATTTGCTGACATAAATGAATAGGTTTCGGTTGGATACGTAACTTAATATGGCATACTTGAGAGTGGGGAAAAAAAATATTACCCAGAAAATAAATCACCTGTGCCCTAAATAGTAAATGGAGAAGATTTATGTAGCACTTAAACTACACCACTGGTGTCCACTTTACAAAGCACAACATTCAATTTTTGAAAATGTAACGTACATACATAACGTATGGAAGATTTTTTTTACGTTTCAAATGGCTTACCTTAAGTAGAATCTTGCGTTGTATTGTGACCAACGGTATAAATCTCGGTTATTGCGTACTTTGGAGTTGTAAAAGCAGCAAAAAAAAAAAAAAAAAAAAGAATACTGGATTTGTTAGCCATATGCTACGTGATACACTAGCTAGCTGTGGAGACCATAGATATCTTAGCTATAGAGCAAGCTGTGTGTTTGGTTCCAATATGTTCATTTTAACTCATTGAATTCTTTAGCAATTTTGACATGGTTTGTTTTGGTTATGAACAAGACACGTCATTTTAGAATTGTGGCTTTAACATAGATAACATTGCGGGACTGGCTATTCAACATGGCAAATCACCGTAGAAGATTTACAGCGGGTGCCATGAAAGATTCAGACCTTTGTCAAAAAAAAACATCAGGTATGATTTCTTGTGTACATGGTTTAACTGTCATAGAAAGTGGACTCGCTTTATACATTTAACATGTGACGTCACCAGCTGATCCAAATGTGCAAATTATGATTCGGTTTTTAATTTGCCAGGCCCGCTCGAACGCACATCCGACTTACCCACCCGTTCGTGCACACCAGTGGATCGTCTTGTCTGCTTGGCCTTCTGAAAAATGAAGCAGAGAGCATGTATTGTGAATGAAGGCAGAGTGCAAGATTGGTTTTGGGGTGCAGAAATGAGAGAAGGAGCGTAGCGGCAGTGCTTGTCAGTGTCTCACCCGCATACATAAATTTGCCTGCCGTCACGAGTGTAACACTGTGTGCGTGTTCATGTGTGAGTTTAACAAGTTGGGGCAAGTGTGTGTGTGTGTGTATACTCACAGCATGCACGTGCCTGTTTCCACCACCAAACCCATCTGAAATGTTGCCGTGGCAACAGGCTGACGGAGGTAAATGAGTGTCCTGGCTCTGCTGAGGGATTGTGGGAAAGCAATATGCCAGCGTTCCGCCCCATTAGTTTGACGGACAGCCCGTTTGGCCTATCAGGGGTCAACTGGCAAGGGCAGCTGGATTAGTATTCCACAGGAGCAACCTCAGGATTGGTTTTACTCTAATGTCAATCTACCTGTGTGTTGGAGTGTGTGCAAAGGTGGCAACTGGAGCTTTGCAGAAGGTAATGCTCATCCTGGCGTGTAACGCTGCAGGCGGTATGTGTGTGTGTTGTTTGTATGTCCTGCCTTGGTAGCTCGCAGGCTTCTTGCCAGCTAAGCATATTGCCAATTATCACCTTTCTGTCCCCCCCGTTTCTTCGACTCCCTCCTCTGCCTCCTCCAGTCGATACCACGCCAGTGAGACATGATTACACCTAAACTGGTCACTGGGCTACCTAGCAAAGAAGCCAAAACGCTCATGTCTCTCCAGCTCTTTGTACCCATCCATTCATCCTTCGCTTCCATTCTCTCCTAATATGAATAAACATTCATCTCATGCCTTGTTTATTTCTGTACACCTGCATTTCATCCCCTTTCAAACCTTTTTGCCTGTGTCCAACCATGCCCCTCAATCCCTCTTGTCTTTTGTCTGCGCCTCTCAATCGGCCCATTGTTTATTCCTAATATCCCCATCAGTTCTCTGCATCCCAAGAGGACCAACCTTCAGTCGTACAAAATGTTGAAGCAATATTTTGTATGCTAATGCGGGCAAAATAATGAATTCTGTGTTTTTTTTTTAAATATGGAAATGAGTTTAACGCTGTCGAAAAGATTTTAGTGACTTGTAATTGTAAACTGAATTCATGACTAATTCATGGTAATGTGTTGATGTGTGTTAGCGGCATTAGGTGAAGCCAATTATGGCTGATTGTCAACTAGTTCATGGGCTTCATTTGCATGCAACGGCGCCACTGAGGTATGAACAACCAGGCTGCTTTGACACTGTGGTCATGCTAATTTGATATGGGCTGCACCAAGGAATATATCAGTAACGATAAGGGGTGAAATGAGTCCTCGAGTAATTTGAGTACCACGGTTCAGAAAATGCTCGAGGCATTTTTTTCTGCCACGGATACCCGCTTATTTACGTGTACACTGTCAGTAAGAAGTAGTCAAGCCAAACACAACAATTGTTCACACTATGAAGGCCAGCTTCAAAATAAACCTTACCTGACCAAATAATGTTAGGACATCAATAATTTTTTTTTAAGTCGTTCCCGGCAGCGTCTCGCAGCATAGCAGCTAACTTGACTCTTCTTTCCAACTGTATTTGGGACATTTTGCCGTTACAAACTGTTGCTACCAAAGTCAACAACAAATAAATCATCCTGAAATCATATTTAAACAGCAATTAAGGGCACTAAAATAAGGCTTGTTTACGCGGATGTTATATTGTACGGCGCTTGATGTTGCCAGAGTTTAGCGACAGCTCCAGCATTAGCGGCTAGCCAGTAGCGCTCAAGTACTGGCTAGAGCCATCAGATTCAAAGGGAGCATATGGTGCCTGTTCCTGTTAGCGGCTAGTGGCTAGTAGCTAGCCGCGAAGATAGTGCCCCCATATAAACTAGCAGAGCCTTCTGACTTCTTTTCAAAGTCAGTTTAATAGACGTAATCATTTTTTAACAAACTTGGTCAAATTTGCCATTTTAGCTGGCAAAATTGCTACTGTGGTTCAGTTGTCGTTTCATCTCATAGACCAAAATCTATTTGAAGAGATTCAAGTGGAAAAATCTCACTCATGTTTCCATAGAGGAAAATAGTGTACTGCTAAACACAGTTTAAATTTAAGTTTTTTTTTTATTTTATTTTTTTTAAAAAGGCCAATATCTAAAAATGAAAAACCAATTAGTCGTACATTAAGTGGAATTTATTTTTTATTTTTTTGTCTTCGGTATTTATAATAGTTTTTTAACCAAGCAAGAATATATATTTTTCATTTTCATCCAAATACTTATTATTTACTAAAATTTTCAGAAGAATATCTGAATACCAAAATATTTGGTAGCTAGGTTATAGCCTAGCAATGGAACATCCGTGTTTTTATATATTTCATTTCACACTGCAATGTTTCAGGATTGGAAAAAAAAACTAAACTCTAGGATGAGCAATGTTCACCTTTTATGGCAACAAAAACACCAAATATGGATCCAACTGGAATCGGTTAAAGTGACAAAAAGCCAGCAATGTGGACTAGTCAATAGATCAACAAAGCCTGGCCGCCATTAGGATCTGAATGGTTTTCAGAATTGGAACAAGACCCAAATTCCACGTACTGACTCCTAGAAACCATACCCAATGAAGTGTTTTGCCACACTTAACATTTTCAAGCAATCATATTTCATCAAGGACAATTGATTTCATTTCAGTCTTCGCAGCATGATCAGCTTGAGTAAGGAGACGTGGTCCTTTGGAGCTAATAGCTTATATTGATGCTGAGAGTCACAGGCCACCCTTGAAGAGTAATACAAATACATGGAGGCCAGCACCTGAGAAATACCGCAGGACCTCAAACACATCAATCATTTGCTCTCCGCGCCGCCTGGGAATACTTTCTTCATATCTCGAACCGCATTGAGGTGACGCAAGCGTGTTTGAGTGGACTGAACAGCGTGTGGTGATCAAGCGGGGTTGACTACTGCTGAGTCCAAAGCTAGAATGTATGTGAGTGGCCACGCTGTGTATAAACAGGCATGTAGATCCATGCATTTAGTAAACTCAGGGCTTGAATATGTTCTCTGTTTGATGCATTTAAATTCAACTTTCAGATATCTACAACTGTTGCAAATAGGGAGGGATACAGTTTGAGCTGTAAGAATCAAGTGTCAAGGTAGTATCACTGAGGGCACCTCACCACATTGTTTCCCATAGGCGATAATGTAAGTAAAAGTACCATTCCAGGGTGAAGTTGTCACCATCATAAAACCTTCATTAAGTCTATAGGAATTTTTAATTAACATTTTAAAGTTCTAAAGCAAGTTAGTCGCTTTAATGTAAAAGACACAAAAAATGTAATTAGCTTAAATGGCGAAAGATGAAGGCGTAATGGAAAGACGAGTTGCTCCTGCATCTTGTTTTTTAAAGTCGTGTACATTGACGTTAAGCACTAACTTTGATAACAAGTGACCCTGGAGGCTTATGTAGGAACGAGACTGTTATGGATTTTTTTTTTTTTTTTTTTTTTTTTTTTAAGGCAGATTCCAAGATTTGGCAGAATAATATTCTGATAACTGATTAATGAAAGAATAATTAAAAAATAATGAAAAAATAAAATTTTTTGGTCACTTAACAATAAAGATAGATTGATTTACAATATTTTGTCCTGTACTCAACTCCCCATGTCTGTTTTTTTTTTCTCCTGGAAAAACTCACTCTAAGGCTTCGCCTTTGTGTACCGAAACAGCCAAAGAAAAGGCAAACACACACCAGAGTTAACACGTCTCGCGTGGTTATAACTTTAATATGCAGTATTTTTCCTGAACATGTTGGTTGCCTTCCAATTTGAACAACCTTAGGGGCATAGGTTCACAAGTATATGCCACAATGTGATATACAAGAGACTGGATAACCAGCTTTATCTTCTATTTTCTTTACTTTAAGTTTTCAGTCAGTGCTTACATTTGTTGGAAAGAGCACGTACTCTATCGATATTGATTGACATTATATCCGAGATACAAGAAGTAACAGGGCTCAAATGTCATATCATAACTGACACAGTCATATGTTTTATTTAGTCGTTAGAATGTCCAACCTAAAAAAATCAAACAAAAGTACTTGTAATAGAACTCTATAATAGTTAAATGTATAAAAACATACAGTAATGACAAATAAAAAAAAAATAAAAAAATTGCCACGTTTTGCTTCAATTCATTTGAAATAATACAGACAGTAGACACACAATGAGATCTAAAACTCAGTTTGCTGCAATGATATTCGCTGTTTTTCGCAAAGGATAGAGAATATATGCCTTTGAGTATGTTTAATTGTCCGTTTAAATATGTTGTGAGATCAAATATTCATTGTTTTAAAGGTGAAAATACAGCAACACTATTTGTTAGCTTATGTATGATTTTTTTTTTTGTATTGTTTGTTACCATTAAGCTAGCAGAGTTTTGTCAAAGGCAAATAAAGCGAAAGGGTTGTTTTAAATGCACATTGTGTAATTCTTTTTGTTTTATCTCTAGTTTGACCATAAACTTGAGATAAATATATGCCTGTAAATAGGTTTAATTGTCCGTCTACATATGTTGTGAGTTCAAACATCCGTCGTTTTAAGGGTTATAACACAGCAAGACTATTTGCTAGCTTATCTATGACATTTTGTATTGTTTGTTAGCATTAAGCTTGCATACTTTTGTCAAAGACACAGAAAGCTATGGGGTTGTTTTAAATGTGCATTGTGTAATTATCTTTGTTTTATCTTTTGTTTGATAGTAAACTTGAACTGCCACCATACATCAATTTTTGCTCACAAGTCAAAGCAGAAAAATCAGCCGAGTGAGTGCTTGTGTCACGCTGTATTTTGCAGCTTTCTATGTTCTCGTCACTAAAGCCTCCACAAACAACCACAATACAGTACATCAATCACATGTTTGGAGCATGGATGAAGGGTTAGATGTCACATGGCATTTAGATGTCATTCCAGAATTCACTTTCTTGGAGCAGTTTTTCCTCTCAGTGGCAGATGTCACTTAAAATGGGATTTTGCTGTGTTGAGAACGACACGTAGCAGAATGCTTATGTGCCTGTCTTATGTTTTTTTGAGGGATTTAGATGAGCCCAAGTCAAGTGAAATGGCAAGGCCAATTTGGTGATAAATTATGGAATACATAATGCCTTTAACGTTGTCAGGTTCATTGTGCCTTCACCTCTCATTCTTTGCTCAACCCGGCACAGCGTGGCGCAGCTTGCAACAGTGTGACGCCGCATGCTATATGCCAATTTAATACAGTTGGGATGACACTGAACCACCTGCTGAGACCCAGTTTGATGAAACATACCGGCACCGGTGTGAGCACAGCCGCGGCGAGATGACGCATGCATGCAGGCTAAATGGCTGAGTTGTACTTGGGTGTTTAAAAAAATCGATTCGCCGATATATCGCGATACTACATCGCGCGATTCTCGAATAGATTCAAAAAAAAAATCGATTTATTTTATTTTATTTATTTTTTATTTATTTATTTTTTATTTTTTAAGAGCTCAGAATTGTTCATTCGGTAGTCTTACCGATTCAACGTCTTATCATCATTGCCTTTTTTTTTTTTTGTGTGTGTGTGAATCGATTTTTAAACTTCCATTTTTAATGGAAAAATATTCAACAAAACGTCTGACTTCGGGTTAGGATTCACACCTTGAGCATGGAAGAATGTTATATGAACGGAACATTAAGCCTTAATATTTTTATTTTAATGCTGTTCAAACATGAAACAGATTACAACCTCTATAAGACTGAAATTTCAGATAAATAAATAATACATTTTCATATAAATGTTACACTCTACAAGCTTACTGATTAGTATTTTCTAAATTTGAATGAAAAAAAATCGCAACAATCGACTTATAAATTCGTATCGGGATTAATCGGTATCGAATCGAATCGTGACCTGTGAATCGTGATACGAATCGAATCGTCAGGTACTAGGCAATTCACACCCCTAGTAGGATGTAATAATAGGAATATTGACCTGTTGTACCATTAAACTATGAGGACCTACTGAGGATAATTTGTTTTGTGCAGAAAAGCACAATAGCCAAATTAACAGGGAAAGTTAATGGACGGAGCGAAACGTTTATTTTATTCGTAAACCTCCACTGCGGAACATTTTCCGAGACGCCAGTTAACTGTTGGCCTTCAGTAATTGAATACGAATGTAATCTGGCACGTTCCTGTCATGTGACCTTGTCTTTTCAGCATGATACAATCAAATTATCATCTAATACCGCACCACACAAAATGACGTTTTTCGAGTAGTTAACAGCCCCCTCCGGCTGGAAAGGTTCATCAGATTTTTCATATGACTTCCGCTGGCTTCTTCTGTCTATAAAATTCACCCACCTGAATGCAAGATTTCTGCTGTTGTGGAGCACACTGACTGGAACCTTCGGAAATTTGTGGAAGCGATTTTCATATCTGATTTACACTGTGTCAGTGCATTATTTTTATCACTTATTGTTATTTTCAATTAAGTTCTTTTGTATTTTTTTAATTACATTTCTTATTATTCAGACTCATTTTTTGATGGAACTGAAACATTTATTTTCTGTGAAATGAATGTTGTAAACACGGAAATCAACAAAAACCAATCAACAAAACTCTTCAGAAAGGTTTGTTTTGACTGACAGAAGGAGCTAGCGACGCTAGCCGCTATTCTAATCCACCACTGGATTTTCATACACTTGGACCCACACATATATTGCCTTGTTGGTCTGACATTGCGGATCTCCATGTTTTCTTTCTAATTAACAAAAAATAACAATAACTAGATCTGCAAAAACGAAATATAATCAAAACAAAAATGCTTAAAAAACTAACAAAATAACTAAAGCTGGAAAAACATTTTCATTAATAAAATAAAAACAAAAATATGTTTCAAAGTTAAAACTGATAGTTGACGAAAAGTAACAAAATAAAATAAATAAAACAAACAATAAAATACAAAAATGAAAACGCTTTAAAATAAGGAAACTGAAATGACATTGGCTTATAAAACTAATTTATACTTTAGAGCCAAAATATCCTTTGTTCTCACCGTTTAATTAATATCATACATGAGCGGGGTTCATTGAGCCATACCTATGGCGCTATTAAAAAAGGAGAGAATTATAGTTTACTTTATTGCACAATACTCTGTATAAAAAAAAAAAAAGAAGAAAAAAACCCTAAATCAAATGCTAAAGCTAATAGAAAACTAATCCAAAACAAAGCATTGTTGGTGAAGAAAAAAATAAATAATTAAAAGCTAAGACTTCCTCTAAAAACTAATTTAAATTAACTTAAAAAATAAGTAAAAATCAAACAAAAAATAAAAACGAACAAAATGAAAAATCCAAAACTATTCGAACCCTGATCTCCATAGAGTCTTATCGTGATTTCAAATAACGGGCGAATCCTCTCTAAATTGTCCCCAACTCCAAAAACACATGACTGAATGGAGAATTCACATTGATCAAAATAATAGCTATTAAGATGATGTAAGGATTTGTTTTTTGTTTAAGAAATTATACAAGGAACTTCATCTAATTTTAAGAAGAGCAAAATATTTTATGTGGAACTGGGATAGGTACAGATATACAGTTTTTAACACATTCATAGATTTAAAAGACTGACATTTCAGAATATTATGTAGATTTATGAAAATGTCATTACCAGAGACTAATTGAGCAAAAAGTCAAAGTCAGCTGAGTCCTTAATAACACATTAAATTGAGCAATTAGCCAAGGCAGTAGCCCCCAAATCCATTAAGCAGACTGACATCAAGTGATCCAGATGCTTCTGCTCTTTAAGAGCAAAGAGGGGGATTACGGGCGAAGGTTAACACCTGCAAAAGGCGGTAAATTTGACATGATCCACACGCCTTGCAGCGCTAAACCTGCTGACACCTGCTTCAGTCGAGTAAAAATCCCAGCTGGACTTCAAACACATGACTGGCTGCGGGTGATTCCCGCAAGTAGGCCAAACTCTCTGAAATCCCCTCGTCTCTCTCTCCCCCTCCAGTGGACGGAGCCATCCACCGTGCTGCGGGGCCCCTCTTAAAGAAAGAGTGCGCCTCCCTCAACGGATGCCAAACCGGACAAGCAAAGGTCACCTGCGGCTACGGCCTCCCCGCCAAGTGTGAGTACAAAATGTTTACGTTGAGTGGAAGCGCCTTAGCGTGCTCGTCCTGGTGGGAGTATGTCGCCAAGCGCGACAGGCATGTTTTCATGGGCTGGAAATTCCACAGATATGTAAAGGTCACAAAGCTTTATGAATAAAATAGATATATAGAAGCGGAGCGGTTTCCTTGTCATATAAATCATGCAGATGGTGAAATCTCAACATCAGCATCCACAATCTCCAATAGTGTCACCTGCACTTTTCCACTTATAGCAGCAAAGTGCTCTCAATTATTAAGCGACACTTTAATATGAACATGTAGAGTGACAGGGAAAGTTTCATGTTTGTCTTCCAATTTGTGGAGAACTCTAGGGATGGTTGAATGATGGTTGAATTCTCAGGGAAGACCTTTGTTAGCATTTGTGAGAAGAATTAATTTTGATTATTCATGCAGCACTGGAAAACAATATCTTGATAGTATTTTCCATAAAGTCCCTATAAATGGTGAAAAATAGTGTCGTTAACAACCCTTCCAAATCGGAATGATAGAAGAAATTGCCAAGTATCTAAAATGAGGCTTCAAAAAATGAATACGCTGAATTCTGACCTCGCTTAACTGTCATTTGTCAATCAAATATCAGCGCGAAGGACATGAAAAATGACTTTGTTAAACATCTTTCTTATACCGACACATAACTACAGTGAAAATATGTCTACTCAACATCTCATATTCACTAAAAATGCGCTGCGTCCGGTAATAGCACGAAATATTGCACCACAACTGCACCCGCAGTCTGCGCCCAGTTACCCAGTTAACCCCCCCCCCCCCCCCTCTCTCTCTCTCTCTCTCTCTCTCTCTCTCTCTCTCTCTCTCTCTCTCTCCCCGAGATCAGCCAGAAAGGGACATGCACTGCTGTCATGACCCTGGGATCGAGGTTGAGGCAGGTTAATACATGCTTTCCAAAAACGTTATTTGCGTCACGCAAACGCCATGCGGATATTTGCGCTGGCTCGGGCTGCACGATATTTAAAAAAACATGCGATATGCGATATACTTGCTGAACATAGCGATATTATTGCGATATTTAACATGTACCTCAAGAAATTACATTTTTATTACCTAATGAAAGAAAAACATTTTTCATGGGGCAAAATAAGCAACCTTCATGTAATCTTAGTTCATTAATTGTAATTAGGTCTTGATAATTTTCAACTATTGAATGGCGATGCACATTTTAGTAAGCATCTGACTGGTCAGATTCATATAAAAAGCATAAAATTCCATATAAAACTTATTGCGTGCCTTTGCGATATGCATATTGCAAGGGCCAATATCGCGATATCGATATTTTTTCGATATATTGTGCAGCCCTAGCGCTGGCATTAGTGAATTAGACGCTGCATATCAATGAGTCTCATTTGCATTGGGGTGGGCATATTTTGCGTCAAATGTATGCAAATTACCTCATTTACATACGCGCAAATAACACTGACGCACCGTGACGCAATCTGTTCGGCAGAGCACTTAGTGACGGATTTCCCCATCTGCGCGCGTTTAGTGAATTAGGCGCTGCCAGATTGCTCCATTTTTGCCGGTTAGCGCGGTGCAAAAGCGACGCAAACCTTTAGTGAATAGGCCCCTCTGATTACTGTGATAGATCCCACCAGGTTATTGCAGGGAAACAACGAGGCGCTCTAAAATGGCCATGCTATCCCGTAGCCTTGGCCCTCACACTGTAAAATTACACTTTTTATTTATTCCACCTCACTATTTTACCTTTCGACGTGTGATGTATTGTACGTGCGCTCACAGCTGACAACGAGGCGCTCTAAACTGCCTTGCCTTGGGTAAACACTGATACAAATGGAGGCGCTCAAATTCTGAATGATCAGGAAAACTGAAATTGTTTGAGCAGTCTTTTTCATGGTTACGTACGGCAATTAACTTCAAACATGTATAATGCATTTAGAAACTAATCTCTAATACTAGTCCAAGGTGCTTGATTTTTCAGGGGATTTGCTATGATTTTATTATAAAAATACGTATGTACCTTTTTGTTTGAAATCCTACTTAATTCTTGTTGCACTAGCCTTGCCTGTGTGTTTATGCATGCATGAGTAAATAGAGCATGTTGAAGAGAATGGATGAGAGGACGCTTTGAAGAACTGGGAGGAGATGGGCTCTTGCATTGTCTGTTCTTCTTTGATGGTTGTTGGCTTTTTTGGCTATGTGTGTGTGCATGTCTATTTGCATAATGTGTGTGTGTGTGTGTGGCCGATTGGATGCTACACTGTTTGTCCCAACCTGGTCTCTGTGTAGTTCAGGTGCATGTCAAGCCTCCTCACAGCATCACCTGCTGACAGCCTATTGACAAGCTTTATGAAAATGCGTTGTGACGCATGTTTGTGTACTTGTTTCTACCCACCATGGGGGCCCTAAAGACCCCCCAAACCTCCCTGACAAAATATAGAGCCCCAAGAATAATCAAGCGTCTGCATCAGTGCTTAAATACTCACAACGGGTTCTGATTACCTCTCAGCAGGAGGAAAAGAGGAAGTCGACGGCAACAATGGAGGTAAAGCAAAGTAGGGCTGACGAAATAGGCAGTGAGGAGACTCGGAGCGGTGTTGCGGAAAAGAGCTTTTACGCGACACTGCTTTTAACTGATAATGTGTCAAATGAATAAATTGTTTGGTTGGAAATTGTTTTGGAGGGTAAAAATGAACAAAAAAAAAAATATGTTATTGGTTGATATTGATATTTGCTGTTTGTTAAGGTAATTATTGAAAACGAATGACGACATGAATAAGGTCTTTACAAAAACTGGTTTGAACAGGAAAATCTCTTTTGGTTTAAAAATGTGAGTGCATCAAATCGAACCGAATCAAATCATTTCACTTTGAAATAAGGATGTCGCCGATTTGTGGACCCAAGTCACATCATTTTGAGATCGGCCAATTCCGAATCCTGATCCGATAATTCAGTATTTTATTAACTCGTTCACTCCCAGCCGTTTTCACAAAAGCAATCCCCTTCACTCCCGGCTGTTTTCTGGATTTTGACTGATTTTGCAAGGCCCACAAAATATTTTGTTATATTGCTATGAAAACATGGAACCTACCAAAACAAAGATCCTGATCTTTCATCAGGAGAAAAAGTATATTTCTATGTTTCCGTTTTGCAGCAATTAGCATTTGAATGTAGCTAAGTTTCATCATTATTCACAAATTTATTTTGAATTTTGAGTAATTGAGCTTTTTCTTCAACATGGCCCTGCTTCATCTCATTTGCTCTGCTGCCACCTGCTGCCCGTTTGAGTAATAACTACCATTTCTTCAACCGTACTTTGCAGTTGAGAGGCTGCATCAAAGCCTTCTGTATGCTCTAACCTAAAAAAAACAACGTATAAATATGTCGTTGGGACACTTAAAACATTTAAAATAGAACATATTTATACGTTTTTGGGAGCAAATGAGTTAAAGAGTTTTTTTTAAAACAAGACTACTCCAACACCTTTTATAGAGTGAGTGGACAGTGGTTAAACTAAGTAAACCATTTAAACCTCCTTTTTTTGGCACATCTATGAGTTAATCAAAGGGCTATTATTAACCAGTATATTGATTTTGTCTGTCTGTATTTTGAGGACTGGGAAAGTAGTACTGCACCCTGTGAGTAAAGTATGTGCTGAGAGTATAAAGTTCTGATGGGAACTTTCACTGTTTCTTTTATCTTTAATACTCGCTATACTAGTAATAACAACCAAGAGACTGCATATTCTTAGTTGAACTACTTACCGGATGCCAGAAAGATCGAGTACACAGATGTGGAGCCTTTTCTGATGGATGCGCAAGAAGATCTAATCTATTCAAACTGGTTCCGGAACAGGATAGGGCAGGAGTAGTGAGTGAGTGAATACTCTCATGGTAGTTTCTACACACATTTAAGGATAGTATATGTCTGCATTAAGTAACATAAGTGCAATTGAGAGGACATTTGAGTAAATTTATAAGCGTTTGTTTACAAAGACATGCTCCTGACTCAACACCATCTGAATCATTAGAAGTGTCTTGGAGTGGAAAGGCGAATGAAACTTTCCTAGTACCCTAAAATTAAAATGCAGCCCAACAGGAGAGAAGCCGTGCCTCAAAATCGGACACGCTTTGATCTCCATTCTGCCAGGCTCGCCACCAGATGTGCTTTCAAATGCTCCATAGAGGAGAATTTGCCAAATGGTCACGCGGACCTGATGTCAACTGTCCCCGTGGAGAGCCCCCAGATGAGCCTGCTGCCACTTAAACCGGCAGCATCTCTGCACCGTAACCTAGCAACAGAGTGCGCGGCCCGCCGCCGCCGCTGCTGTTTAGCAAGAGTCAAATGCGATTTAGACACGTTGACAAATGACATCTGGAAACCAGCAAGCCGCTTTTACTAAAGTTCATTAACATTTAAGAGAAACTTAGCGGCAATAAATCAACAAGCTGTCAGCTTTGGGGCATGTGAGCTGCCACACATGACGGTTCGTTTAGCTTTTCGGCAGATTGACTGTGCGTTTGCGTGTGTTTCTTGTTGCTTGACAAGGGAGCGAGGGCCCAAAGTGTTGTCTGGACAATCGCGACACCCCAGAGCTCACTTGTGTACCGATACTGCAAACCTGTTTCCCAGCCGGCCCTCGCTCCCCTGCTACTTACCCACGCGGAACATCAGCACACACACGGGAGGCAGTGGAAGCAACAAAGTGGGGGAGGCTTGTTAGCGTGAGGTCAGATCATAATCAAATCACCAAGGCTTGGACATTTATATTTATTTATTATAAATTCCTGACATTTGAGCTTGTTATGAAGTTATGAATAACTGAATAGAAAACTGTTATTCACAATGTTTCCATAGATTCCTTGTAGACCACACGGTAAAACTTCCATGCTCTGATCAAATGAAAATGCTGGTCAGGCTGGCATTTGAATGGAATAATAAGAAAAGGAAGTTGCATAGTGTATACTAACAACCACAGCTGAAACTGTGTTGTACACAAAAATCAAGCCTCATTCAGAACATTCAGATCATAATGCCGATTAAAAGTATCAGTGGTCAATGTAAATCTGTTGTGATCTGGGGTTGGGTCCCAAAAACGCAGACACAAATAAGATCTTAACTATTTATTCACATCGAGTGGCGTGGAACAAACTTGACTAGACGAGAAAAAACGAGAGTTGCACAGAGGAACAGAGGTAATAATCCGACAAAAAACCCACACCTCTCAGACAGGTTTAAATAGACAGTGAATCGATCTGATTGGTTGTGGCTAGACATGTGGGTAACAGGACTGACATGGGATTATCTGAATGGCTGTTGACCAGACAGAGATTAACAATTCCTGACATCACATAGCTTCTGACATCACATAGCATCTTACAGGTTGAAACTCGATGCTGGTTACATCAGTTCAAAACAGACACTTGTCCACACGGTCATGACCCAAACATAACCCTTGCATGACCGTAAGCATAACCCTTGCATGACCCTAGTCACGACAGTAAGCATAACCCTTGCATGACCCTAGTCATGACAGTAAACATAACCCTTGCATGACCCTAGTCTTGACTGAGCATAACCCTTGCATGACCCTAGTCATGACAGTAAACATAACCCTTGCATGACCCTAGTCTTGACTGAGCATAACCCTTGCATGACCCTAGTCATGACCGTAATCATAACCCTTGCATGACCCTAGTCATGACAAAATCATTTTGTGCAGGACAAAATCAGTGTCTGTTGTGAAACCATTAGCATATGCTTCTAATATGAAGCTAAAAAATGTTAAATATGTACAAACATGCATATGGTGTATAAATATTGTTTACAACAGATGGATGGACCTTATGGAATTTTTAATGGCAGTTTCTAGTTTGCATACATACAAAATCTCCCAGAAAATAGATGCAGACCTATTGAATTACTTATGTTGGTATGTTACTTATGAATTATATATGTTACATCATTACAACTTCGATTCGAGCAACAAATAACAAATGGTCACACAAAACTGTCTAACAGCAATCCCATTTTATTTAGTCTCAGGTCACAGTCTGTTAGTTTTTATATGTAGTTCTTGCACTGGACTCTTTTCAGAGATCTTTCACACATTTACTGTTTTTTTTTTGTTTTGTTTTGTTTTTTGTGATACATTTTGTTTTAGCATCCTTCAGGGTTTATTTATTCCCCGGTTCTGCTCGGCCATCATTGACTGTTGTGTTGTCAAACTTGGATTGTATTGGCCTTATATATATATATATATATATATATATATATATATATATATATATATATATATATATATATATATATATATATTATATATATATATATATATATATATATATATATATATATATATATATATATATATATATATATATATATATATACTACAGTTGTCTGACTCTCAGATATGCTTAAATTCCGATTTCTCTTCCAATGGGAATGTTACAAATGGCACTGACAGTAAAAAAAAATGTTTGGGTTTCATTATAAAACTTCACAGCCGCAATAAAATTGTAACTATCTTGTCTATGCAGCAACGTAGATCAAGATAATGCCTCGGATTCTTTTTTCCTGGCCTGTGCGAGCGTCCGTTGCTAGGCAGAATTCGTACGGCAATTATAATCAATCATAACAGTCCCGTAGGCTTATAAAAAATTAGCATATGCCCCATACGCCCACTAGGCTGTTTGAATGGAAAACGAAGGCACCAACTGACTACAAAAGCCGGATAATGAGCTGATTACGACTTGAATCACGGGCAGCGCGGTGGATTTGTGGTTAGCACGTCTGCTTCACAGTTGTGCGCTTTGGGCTTGAATATCAGTTTTGGCCTTCCTGTGAGGCGTTTGTGTGTTCCGCTCGTGCTTGCGTGCGCTTTCTGCTGATACTCCAGCTACCTCCTGCGTTTCAAATACATAAATGTTATATCCAAATCCAATCCTAATTTATTGCGAGAACACATAAAACAACAACGGTTGTGTAGAAGACAATTAGGGACAATGGATGTCAAGCATAACAGAAGGTAAGAACAATAAAGCTTCATGTAAAATCCATAAATAGCTTAATTGAAGACACTTTGCTTGAATATGAGTGTTCCCTGTGATTGGTTGTTGGCCAGTCCAGCGTGTCGCACGCTATAGGCCGGAGTAAACTGGGATGGGCATCAGCTCACCTGTTACCGTAATGAGTACAAGAACTAGAGAAAATTGATTAGTTTAATCACTGCTCTGTATTGATTATAAATTACATAATGCATTGCACGTGAGTCAAACTCAAGGTCCAGGGGCCAGATCCACTCTGCCACATCATTTTCTGTGATCCACTAATGCCAATAAAGTTCATGTGTTTGTTTTTTGTTGTTGTTGTTGTTGTTGTTTTGTTAAATGAATGGGTTGTTTTTTTTCAGTTTGGCAGAAAATCTGTACCACCATTATAGTTCGTTCTTCTTCATTTTTTGCAAATATTGTAAACCTTTTTCCCCCCACCATATTCCTGAAATGCAGGAGTAATTGTGTATTTGTGTACAGCAAGGGTGTCAAACATACCCGCGGGCCAGAATCAGTCCGTCAGGTGGTCCAATCTGGCCCCTCAGCACAGAACAAAAAACTGCAGTTTTTCCACTATAATTAACTGTCGCTGCTCATTTTGTCCACTTAACTGACAACCGGAAATTTGGCTGTTACTCAGAATATGATGCAGAAATGTTGTACTCATTTTTGTCAGAGGGGAAGTCAACCTCAAAGAAATTTTTTGATAATAATATGTTCTATTTGCCCCATTAGTCTAAATATGGTATTCTGGTTAATATTGTGTTAGTGGAATATTAGTTAAGCAGCAAAATCCATCTGTTTTTATTTTTATTCATCTCAAAGGGCGGCCATTTTGCCACTTGCTGTTGACTACAGATGATATCAAAGTTGCTCATGTCTCAGGTAACAACCAGTCACGTCGCAGCCTCAGAAAACAGGCGAGCTGTGATTGGTTGTTGTCTGAGCCCTGAGCAACAGTGATGTCATCTTCAGTCGACAGCAAGTTGCAAAATGGCCGCCCCCTTTGATGGATAAAAATGGCTGGATTTTCCTTCACAATTTATATTACAAAAATGTAATATTAAACACAATGTTTAGACTAGTGAGGTCGCAAATATTATTGTCAGGAAATGTTTAAGGTTGAGTTCCACTTTTAGAAATTTCAGATTATCGGTACTCTTCAAAAATATTTTTTTTTTAAATGTTCTCACTAAAAAAAATAAATTAAAAAAACGGGTTATATTTCGACCTGTCATTATTTTTTAGCATATTAGGCCCACTTTAGATCAAATTCGGGTTTAAGTAGCCCCTGTATTAAGATGAGTTTGACACCCCTGATGTAAAAGTATATTGCTGGTGTTGGGTGGCATCCCTGTACCTACAAAATCATCACTTTCCAGGAGACCCTCAATGTTTGTTTATCCAGAAACATTTAATCGTCAAAGAGTACCAGCCATTTTTAACACTTAAAAAACAACAACAACAACCACAGATATGAACGTGGTTTCTGAAAAACTGTGAAATTTACCAATTTGTGACATCAGATGTTTTGGCCTGATGCTGAGGCCTGATTTTCTTTGTTCCGTAAGTTTGTACATGAAGTTGCTTTATGATAAAATATACAGTAGTTGTATATTTCATTGGGTTGCATCTGTCTTCCTCGACAAATACAGCACATAGTAAATGTTTTATATTTGTGAAGGGAGTGACATATTCCATGTGGGTAAGAACACAGTTGGAGGTAGAGAAATGATGGAAACGGAGAGCTACAAAGAGAGAAAGCTATCAGTCTGTCAAAAACTTCCTTGTTGTCTTTTCTTCCCCCACCCCCGACTCTTGCGTTCTGCTCCCTCAGTGGCCAATTACCGCTAATTAAAAAGCTCTCTCCCCCTCTTCCTCTTTCAAGACCCCCATCTCGCCGCCTCGACTGTCACCCTGACAAGCTCTCTCTTTTCTTTCTCCTCTGACAAATCATTTTCTGCCTCGTGACATCAACACGTTTCTACGTTTTCTCTCTCAACTCTTCACACTCGTCCTCTCATTTCCTCTTCCCTCCATTTTTCCCGCATTCCACCGCACCAGATCGGCTCACCCGTCTCACCTTCTCCCCGCCACGCGTTCCCATCGTCGCCATCATCATTCGACAGGCGTGTTGCTTTAGTGGTAACAAAAGCCTTTGGGCTAAATACTGTTGTTTTTTTCTGATTTTGACACCGCTGACAACTTTCCTGAGCTTCTTCCTGCCACGGTGTCAGCAGTGCGACACGTGGAGGTGTTAAAATCCTTCAGCAAAGCTTGTGCTGATCCTAGTGGTGGTGATGAGGAGGAGGACGGTGATGATGATCACAGGGGCAGGCCGGGTGTTAATTCGTTGATTCATTCACCTGCAGCGGGAACAAAGGCTTTAGGATGTCACACATTTACTGCCACGTACACGCTTTGACGGTGCAAGTAAATCTATAAATAACATTGATTAAAATCATGTTTAATTTACATAAACTTTACTTTTATTATGTGTTTTGTCCATATGAGGTGTGCACCTCTTCAATAAAAACACGATTCGGTACGTATGTCGATACATGGGGGTGGATACAATTCAAGGTATTGTTCAATTTTTCCCACAAGCTTGCTTTGTCTTCAAGTCGGAAGATCTTCTGCCTTCTGTCCTCGTTTCCGAGGCAGTCAAGCTTGAGGGAAGCAAATTACGGTGGCATTTTGGTTGCAGACTTGCGTTAAGTAAACACAGCAGATTTTTAAACGAAAAGCGAGCGAGAAGAGACATTCCGTGCTGTTAGGCACCACCGCTGGCGGTCGCCAAGGACGAAATTGAACGGGAGATCACTCGTTACCGTTTATTAGAGACAGAAACATTTCCTCCTAGTGGACGGAGGAGGGATGGGCCTTTCCATATGTGAATGTTGGAATCTGTGTGTATGAATATATTGAAACTGCGTGGAAAATGTGAAAACCACGGATGTATTTGTGGATCTGAAGAATGTCAAAATCGCAGATATACTGTAATTGTGGTTAAAAAAAAACTAAACATGAAAATCGCAGATATATTTGCTGATCGTAAAAATGTGAAAGTCGTGGATGTACTGTAATTGTGGTTAACAATAAACATGAAAATCACGGATATATTTGCAGATCTTAAAAACATGGACATTTCAGATATATTGGTGGATCTGAAAAATGCAAAAATCACTGATATTTGTGGTTCTGAAAAACGTGAAATTCATTGATATACTGTAATTGTGGTTTAAAAAAAAAACATGAAAATCGCAGCTATATTTGCTGATCTTAAAAACGTGAAAATCACAGATAAATTTGTGGATTTGAAAAATGTGAAAATCGTGGATATACTGTAATTGTGGTTAAAAAAAAACATGACAATCACTGATATATTTGCAGAACTCAAAAACATGAAAATCACATATATATTTGCGGATCTTAAAAATGTGAAAATTACAGATATGTTTGTTTATCTGTAAAATGCAAAACTCACAGATATATTTGTGGTTTTGAAAAAAGTGAAATATGCTGATATATTTGTGGATCGGAAAAATGCGAAAATCGCGGATGTACTGAAATTGTGGATAAAAAAAAAAAAGAAAATTGCAGATATATTTGTAGATCTTAAGTACATGTGAAAATCACGGATGTACTTGTGGATCTTAAAAAGGTGAAATTTGCGGATATATTTGTGGATCTGAAAAACACGTAAAAATTGCGGCTATATTTGTGTGAATGATTTTGAGACAAATCTCTCCCCATAGGTGGAGAGGAAAGGGTGATGGCCCCTGGGCCTCCATCTCGGACAGACCATCAGGCACATCAGGCGGAGAATGTATATCAACCGAAAATGTCAAATATTTACGCCTGTACAGAAAAACACAAAACAGTTTGAACAAAATAGTTATAAATGTACAGAAGTCTGGTTTGGATTTTCTTCATCAATGTGAACTCCGAGTTTAAGGGATGTTCCAATGCACCGTTTCAAGTTGGAGGTCGTACATTTCCAACTTCCCAGTTTTCAGGAAACCAAATTAACACGCACCATCGAGTCGTCCATTTTTACAGACGACTCGTTTCAATCTGAGCCTCCATTTCAAGAAGCCGGGCTGCAAAACACGGTTGTAATGTAAATTAGCATGCGTACTCCGTTACTGTTGCTTGGCTCGTGAAATAAATCCGAAAAGCATGTATGAGGGGAGGCTCAAGAATATTGTGTACGTTTCTATTTGTGTCCTCTCCATCTGTTCCCCTTCCTCCTTCTCATTTTCTGACAAAGGTAAAAAGAGATAGATGGAGCTGAAGGGCCCAAACAAGACTTGAGCCTTCCTCTTTTTTTTTCTGAATTTAAGAGCTGTCTACGCTCCGCTGAGCACAAACTGAGGCGGCGCACACAAAAGGCCAGCTCGCCTTTTTCCTGCCTCCTGATTTAAAGGCAGATGAAGAAAGGCGACGGCCAGATGGAGCTACGTGATGAGAGCAGGCAGCGACGGAGGGAGATTGAAAAGGGGGTGGGGAGAAAGGATTGACGGCCGTTGAGTGTGAAAAACAGGAGCGGCTACGCGTGGCCTCCCAGGTAAGAATGCGTGGAGGCCACAAGGGGAGGAGACGGCGAGGAGGTGGCGGGTGGACACGGCCGGAAAGAGGCGGACAAAAACTCGGCCTCAATGGCTTGACAAAGGATGGGTGTCACCGGATGGCACCTTGTCAAGCTCTCTTAAATCTCATGCCAGTGTGACGCCCACCTGGGAGAGGGAATTGGCTTCAACACACACACAAATGGATGTCACCCCATGAGAATCAGAACTTGATTCCCAAAGTATGTTCAACACAAACAATTGGTTGCCGGGAGCTTGAAAAAAATGATAAATAGTACATACACGCACGCTCTAAATTCATTTTCTCAAAATCAGTGGCTGTTAAAGCCGAAGGAGAGGAAGACAGTGCCAAGTCAGCAAAACAAATGAAGATTGATTTTTTTTCGGTCGAGCTTGTTGTCTCGGATTGAGTTGAGCACACTGGCAGCCACGTACAGTATTCTGCGAAGAATATGACCAGCGGTGAGTCGTACTCATTCAAAGCACCGGCTGCCAAAATGCCAGTCGGAGTACGGATACGCACGTCTTAAAAATATCTCGACGCTCAAAAAGTTGAAATAAATATCATAAATTGTAAATCATCTGTCATTTTTATTGATCCATTTTGTAAACATAGTATTTATGTCTATGATAGTACATGAAATTTGATTATTGTTTAGACACATTTTGTCCTACAACATTTAAATAGTTTTTGTATTCGCTGTTTCTCTCAGTAATACAGGCTGATTCAAAAAGAATGACCCTATTTCACGATCAAATATTCCATGAAGGAAAACTAGTAAAAGATAACACTTATAATAAAAGTATTCTGCTAACAGTCAAGTTTTATTTCAATATGCCCCCCCCCCCCCCCCCCCCCTTGCAGCACGAACAACATCAATACGATATGAGAATTCTTCCCAAATACGTTGAAGCACATCAGGATCAATTGCATTGATCGCTATTGTTATTCGATGTTTTAAGTTTTCCAGGTCCGTTGGTAATGGCAGAACAAAGACGGAACTGCCAGACACATGAGTCAGTGTCACGTGACAATTATATAAAACTGGGAAATCTGATCTTTCAAACACCCACTCCCTCATTCTGATTCATACATTTACTTACAAAATATTTGATAATGAAATAGGGGTCATTCTTTTTGAATCACCTTATATATTGTATTGTGTCATTTAATTTCAACAAGGAAAGAAAGTTAAAAAAAAAAAAAAAAGTAGTAACACAATAATTGTTTTTTGGATTTTACTTTCTGGTAACTAATTACATTTAGGAAATAGTAATTAGTAACTGTAACTAATTACTTTTTTCATGTACTATACCGGTAATTTGGCCAACCCTGGTCATGAGATAGTGAGATTCACTAATTGGTTGCACATGGGCATGACATTTCTGAGGTTCTTAATCCAAAAAAATGTTTTAATTGCAGAATCCAAAAGGTGTACCCAAAGCCAACTCTGATAGGCTCCAGTTTCTAATAAGGATAAGCAGTGGATGTACTGTTATAAATGGATGTTGCAATGTTGATCATGTTGTTACACATCTTGTGGTTAATGGCTCAACACAAATAAAAGGGGTAATTTCGGGATGCTGTAAAAAATGTTAGTCCGTTCTCACAAGAAAACTACAGTTCATTAATATCTAAAATGTTAATGATATTTGTGTCTCCCGGGCCTATTGATCAGCTTGCAAAGTATTTGAGGCCTAAATCACCAGGAAAATATTCTGTGGAATGCCTTAGAATAACTTATGCGTATCCAATGGCAATATTAATAATTGTAAATATTTTTCTAATATTCCAGATTCGGGATTTAGCATAAACAAGAAAATTAATAAATCTGATTGAATTAAATACTGAGCAAAAAACACATTTAGTTAAACAGTATAAAATAAGCAAGAATGAACAAATTACAGAACATAATTTTAATGCTCAGTTTCATGTTATAACTAGTAGGACACGATATCAGTCATGATAATTAACAGTTGTTGTGCCACCATAACCGAGAAACAAAAAAAACAGCATCTTGCTAGTGATAATCACACCTAATCTAATTTGCCCACAGCTCCTTTGTTTGTTTAATCTTGCCGTGAGTTTATATTTTCCTTTAAGCTTGATTGTCAGTGTAACTATTTGTGTGTTCGGCTCATGATAACCGTGCAACAAATATGCTGGAATTCCTTTTTGGCACGATTGTTTTTCTTTCCGAATACAAAGCAATAATAAAAAAAAAAAAGCAGCTGGTGTCACAAATTAAATATGTCAGATTATGCACATACCAAATGCGTTCACTTATCAGTGCACTGTAAATAGACTGACTAACAGCGCTACAGTGCATTTCGTTAATTAGCTCAAGACAATTTTCACCTCACAGGAGTCTGTAAGCAAACAAAGACGGGGAAGGTGAAAAGTGCAAGAATCAAGTAGTCGGCGGGAACGTTGCATTTCATTAGACAACAATCAAAGTGTTTCTCAGAAGTGCTCTGTCTCCCTTTGTAAACATGAAAAAAAAAAATGACTTTGGTCTGCTAAGAGCTTGATTGACTCCTCCCACCCTCAAATGAGGGTCTACAATTTGACCAGCATTTTAAGGAAATATATGCATTATGTGTAGATGTACACAAATCACATTTATTTGTTACATGTTTAAAAAAAATCAATGCATGCAGTGTGTTGATGTGTGCCATTAGGGGGTGTGGCCTAGTGAGTGACGTCAAGAACTGCAGTCAGTTGGTTTGGCCATTTTCCACACTTTTAGTTCAGTTTGAGGGATGCTCCATGGTCATTTTGTAATCTTCTGATTAGCTCTTTTTTTAAATCTCACTCTCGCTATGGCTTATTTGTATCTGTATCTAACACAAAGCAGAAAATCCTACAAGCAACATCTCATAACCAACAAAGTGGGCCATAAGTTTGCATACATAGCAAATGTATCATGAATATACTTTTTAAATTATATATTTTTTATTTCCGGTGAAGATATGAGACGTAAACAACTCAAGGAAGGTGTCAGCACCGTCTTTACATGCAATGTGAACATATAGAGCACATTCTATAAACATATAAAGTTGTCCAACACAAAAGGTTTGTTTTTCTTATGCATTGATACTTATGGCCTACCTTTTAGTTAATGAAAACAAACAAAATAACAAAAACTAAAATTGATTTTTTTTTTTTAATTGATCAATTATACACAAACAAGGCACATTTGTATCATGTATCATCATCTTGTATCATGCCAAGATTATTGTGACTTATTTTTCTTCTCTTCCTAAATAAATAGAAATAGAAGAAGAAGAAGAAGAAAGCTTCTTCTTCTTCTATTTCTTCTTTTTCTTCTTCTACTTCCTTTTCATTAAATCTTCTTTTCTACTTCCTTTACATAAAGAAAATCCTGGTGGATTATTGTGACTTCTTCTCTTTCTTCTCCTTCTCCCTCTCCTCCCCATTTTTTCTTCTTCATGTACTTATGTTCTTCTTCTGCTTCTCTTTCTTCTTTTTCTTCTCCTTCTCCTTCTTCTCATTCGTCTTCTTCTTCTCTTTCTTCTCCTTCTCCTCCTTCTTGTTCTCCTCCTCCTTCTTCTTCTTCTTCTTCTCCTTCTTCTTCTTCTTTCTTCTTCTCTTTCTTCTTCTTCTTCTTCTTCTTCTTCTTCTTCTTCTTCTTCTTCTTAGCAATTTCCGCCAAAAGTACGGAAGAACTGTAGCACTCAAGTTGTTGTTTTTTTTTATTATTATTGAGCAATTATACACAAACAAAGGCAGAGCTCAAGTTGTATGTTTTACAGTAAATAAAAAAAAAAAAAAAAAAAGTTTTCATGGTGTTGTTTTTTGTATGCCAAATTTGCCCTAAAAAAAAAGACATTTCCTGACTAGTCCGATATAAAAGTAAGAAAAAATAGCGAAAAAACGCTAAATAATGAGGTAAAACTGCAACAGATGAAGTTATGGTCAAAAATGAAATCTTGCGATAGAGAGAAGCCGTAAGCAACTGTGCAGTAGCGAGGGAACACTGCAATCATAAAACTAGCAAAGTTGCTTTTAAAACTAATCAAAGCTAACTGAATTTGATCAAGTCAAAATGAAATAAAAACCTTTAGGCAAAATCCAAAATTATTATAACTTTGCTCATAACTTGAAAATCTAAATGTGGGCAGATTATTTTTGTTTCTTATTACCTATGCTAAAAATTAGCCTCCAAATCCAAACAACTTTAAGGTCACTCAACCACCTTCCTACAACAGATTGCATTTCATTCCAGATATTCCCTTCAACATGTCCTTAAACGAGCTTGCGCATCGATTGACGCCTCCGGCAGACGGTTGTTAACGCGCCGCTCATCGGGCAGCATGCGACGACATGTGTGCACCAACAACCGCCAGTCGCAGCAGAGCGATCCGGTAAAGGATAAAATGTTGACTGCCGTTATGTTCGAATCAGCATGAACAGCATGCCCTTCATCCCCAGCAAACATAAACGAACGGTGCCGCTCACATTCGCCATAAAACACCCTTCAACTCACTCTCCCATTTACACATACAAAATGTGCTCCGTTTGCTTTCCCCCTTCCTGTCTCCAAATGTACCAGAAGGCGGGGGTGGTGGGTGGTGGTGGGTAGGGGGGGTTGTTGTTGATGTATGGCAGAACTAAAGCAACCCAGCCGATCGATAATGTAAACAGGAGCAAAGAGAGGCGGTAAATAAGGCCCACTCCTGACAGATGTGTTGAGCTCAGGTGACGGAGGGAGGGGAAAAGAGAT
Source organism: Festucalex cinctus (assembly GCF_051991245.1). Lineage (NCBI taxonomy): Eukaryota > Metazoa > Chordata > Actinopteri > Syngnathiformes > Syngnathidae > Festucalex > Festucalex cinctus. The sequence continues at coordinate 11,551,249 of NC_135419.1, forward strand.
GGGGAGGGGAGAGGGATGCAGTGTGTGTGTGTGTGTGTGAGGGACGAAAGAGGGAAGGATGTCGGGGCGAGGTGGATAATGGTGGGATGAGGAAAGGTAGAGCGCAGGAGAGAGAATGCAAAAGAGGGTAATGGGGGCAAGAAGAGAGATGGAGTGACGGGATGAGATAACTGCCTGGTGGTGGTGGTGGGGGGGGATGACAAAGGACGCGGCGAGTGACACCGAAAGACGAAGGGGAAGGAATGGACGGATGGGTTAAGACGAGCGGAAGGACGAGTGCGGAGAAAAGACGACACGGAGGAAATAAAGATGACGATGATTGGTTTAACGGCGTGGAAACGTTTACGCGGCAATTACAGATTATGATTCATGTTCAGCGCGCGCGCCGCCCGTGCTTGTATGTGACACTTTAAAACAATGGAGTAGTGACATTTAGCAGATGAATGACAAAGATAGGGTGAGCGGCACGCTGTTGAAAAGCTCACACGCGCGCTCGGAACACCGACTCATGTCAAAGTCAAGGCTTGGGCCAGATATGATTTTTTTGTGGCCCAGTTAAACAAATCATTTTCAAAATTTGTAACACCAATTTTCTTCACTTTTAATACCGTTGAAAACTATTGCGCTTAAGTGATTTCAAAACTAGTTATTCATCAACTTGTTTTCAGGCATAAACCTTATATGACCAAATATGGTCAATTTCATATTTTTTTCACAACTTGATACTTTAATGGATACGAAATAGCTTGAGAATGAATTTATTAACTGTATTGAATGCTCAGCTTTCTGAAAAGTATTTAAACTCCGCCTCTAACTTCACACTGTGGGAGCCGTGCGGCATTATATTGCCTTCAGTTTGAAAGTCAGGATTTTTTTTTTTAGAAAGTGAAAATATTAAGGTTTGCTATGTTACTTGACTCATTGAACAATTTTCAACAGTGAAAATGTAATATTTTGTCCAGAATTAATTTGATAACTTCATTATTTTTGATGTACAATTAATACCTTTAAAAAGTAATGTTTCTACTTCCTGTCGACTGATGATGACATCACCTGTGTTGAGGAAGTAGGTAACGGCCAATTATGGCTCACCTGTTTTCTGTGTTTGGTCAGTAAACTGAGCCATGATTGGCCGTTACCTACTTCCTCAGCACAGGTGATGTCATCATCAGTCGACAGTAAAGTAGAAAAAATATTTTTTAAATGTATTAATTGTACATGAAAACAATGAAGTTACCACATTAATTATCGACAAAATATTTTTTACTGCTGAAAATGGCTCAATGAGTCAAGTCATCCCTTTAAGCTTATTTTGTTGAACATGGAAGAAGGAAGTGGTCAGCAACAAATTTGCGCATAAATTAAATTCCTACTTTTATGCTACTTTGTCAGCACAAATTTTTATTTATTGCATCACTCATGGCACCAAAACCTTTAGAAAAGAGTTTGGGATGATGATGATGACACCACAGTTGTGACATATTAAAGGCTTTTTGTCTGGTCGCAGTACCTGTATGGCTAGTCTGCGGCATATTAAATTATTATTATTTTTTTATTATTAAATTGTGATTTCAGGGTGTTGTATTGATTTTGGTACATAGCAATGTTTCATAGGGTATGCTAGACCCCAATTCCAGCCAGTACCGGTACCAACACTCACGCAGATTCGCCGACATCATATCTCACTAGGCCCCGCCTCTTAAAGGCATGTATCTAAACACACAGTTGCTCAACAGGTAGAGTATTTCCGATGCATTTTGTGCTTGCATTTGTTTTCTGGTAAAAGCACATAACACATCACAGCGTGCTCGACTGTACCGCAGCAGTCAGTGAAAGCAAGCACTCACACTTACGACCCATACAATAAATACCCCGAGAGCTGTATGCAGCACTTACGTCTTCGGAGAGTCCATTTTCCTTTATTGTTATTTCCTGCACGATGGCTGTGATTAAACAGACAAATTTGTTTGTGTTTAACGCCTGCTACTTGACAAGTCATCCCAGATTTCAATTATAAATAAACTGCGCCTAATGAATCACAATAATGATTCATCCAGTCGGGATGCTCTCACTTTTACGCCTGTGGATTTTGTCATAAACAAAACTAGTATGCAATATTGTATGAGCTCCAGTTTATGCAATTAATATATGATTTGATTCGTACTTGTTCATACTATTGTTAAGCAAATTACTTTTCATTTAAAATGTATTTACTGTTTATTAAAAATGACAATTTGAAGGTATCTAACACACGATTATTGTTCTTATTAATACCTTTCAAAACTTAAAATTATCTTGTTTTAAGTCAAAATTGTTTTCATATGCGTTTTATATTGTAGTCCAATAAAATTTGGTTAGATTAGATTTTTGTCTCAAGCAACCACAAGAATAAAAAAAAAACAAAAAAAAACAACATAATAGAATAAACATAAATATAACTAGCTCCCAGAATTTAAAAATGGCTGATTTGGAAAATAATGGATTTGTATGGGGAAAGTACCCAGCATGATGACATTTATGGATTAATAAGTGCAAAGTGCAACATTTTCGTTAACTTCAGATCTAAAACATGAATGGTTTTATGCACTGTTCCAATATTATTTGATATGAATGTTTCTAGCATAGCTTGTAATCAATCAAAAAATCAACATTCAATTTACAAACATTTGTTTAATTGGTCTATTTCTAAATATCATGTACTTAGTTTTAATGCTTATTTTAATTTATTTATATTAAACCAATGCTTTGTTTTAGAACTTCACTTTTGACCATCAATAATAACTGCTGAAAAAATATTTGTGTCATCTGCAAAGACAACCATTTTTAAAATATTAGACACTTTCCATATATTATTAATGTATGATTAAATAGCTTGGGTCCCAAGATAGACCCCTGTGGGATACCACATGTAATGTTCAAGCACATTGAATTATGTTGACCTGTTTGGACAAACTTTCTCCAATTACTGGTAAAACTGTATAAAAAAAAATAAAATAAAAAAATAAAATAAAAAAAGGTGAATTGTAGTCCTCAGAAACCGCATCGCTCCATTTATTTATTTATTTATTTATTTATTTATTTATTTATAAAGCCTTTTTATGTCAATGATAACATGGTCAATGATAACCTGCTATTGTTGTGTATTCAATTATTTCATATTCACACAGTGTAAATGTATTTTGTACTTTCCATTCAGCCATGCAACATTAATAAGATCAATCCTTTGAGTATTTATATTTGTTGTCATTTCGACAGTCAATTTCTCATCCTAATTTTCCAGGAAGATAAACTGATGGACTGTAATTTAGTATTTAAGACTGAATGTTGATTCTCTGTTGTGTGACCAAAATGATCATATTCGGCGGAACGCATTTATTGCAAACAAACCGTGAAATGTTACAATAACTTTTAATTCTACATCACCCTCATTCTTATTAACAAATAATTGTTTCAGCGAACGTCACGTCGCAGCTCATAAAATTACTCATTTAATATGGTTCATTTTGCACCGGTTTCATCAGTGGGTCTTAGGCTCAGCGCTAATTAATTTGAAGCCAAAACACATCATGGTTGATGTATAATTGCAATGTATGGCTCTTTTGAATTTCCATAGTTGAGTGAGTTTGTACAAGCCATCATAATAGTGTATGATTAGAATCACTCTTCGGAGAATGACATTGACCTTTAATAACACGAATAAGCTTAACTTCATCATTTCTGTTGAAAGATGTGAATAGAAACATGCTTCTGAGCAGCTGCTGTTAAGATGACTTCAATGCAACAAAAGGACATTTTAGCTAAACTTGAATGTGACTTAGAAATTGCTGTCATAGAGACCAAATACTAATTGTTTCCAATGTATGAATGTATCACTGCTTTTGTAACATATAAATAAAAATCATATCTATGTGAGACTCTGCGATTGCCTGATAATGATTCCATTCATTGTGTCTGTTTCTTAGCAGGTGTTAAACTCACCTTTTTGAAAATAGTCACGAGAACAGTTGGTGAAATTGATAAATGTATGATACCAGGGGTGTCAAACTCATGTTAGCTCAGGGGCCGCATAGAGGAAAATATATCACCAAGTGGGCCGCATCGGTAAAATAACGGTATATAACTTAACTCCTTTACTCCCAATAACGTATAAATACGTTTTTTGTTTTAAGTGTCCCAATGACGTATTTATACGTTTTTGTTTTTGTTTTTTTTTATGCTAGAGCATACAGAAGGCTTTGATGCAGCCTCTCAACTGCAAAGAACGGTTGCAGAAATGGTAGTTATTACACAAACGGCCAGCAGGTGGCAGCAGAGCAAAGGAGATCAACCAGGGCCATGTAGCTCTCTTCTAATGCTAATTGCTGCAAAACGGAAACAGATAGAAACATACTTTTTTTCCTGATGAAAGAAGAGACTTTAATCTTTCTTTTGATAGGTTCCATGCTTTTATAGCAATTGAACACAATCTTCTCTGGGTCTTGCAAAATCAGTCAAAATCCAGTAAAACAGCCGGGAGCGAACGGGACTGCTTCTGTGAAAATGGCTGGGAGTGAATGAGTTAAAAACGATTGCCGTCAATTATACGCAGATTTTCGCCATTTGTGTGCCAGCCCTAAGTTACAGAGCTCAACTGTAATCATATTGTTCCAAAAAATAATACAAATGCAAATGGACGGAGTCCTGGGCATGTTAAATCTGGCTGTTTTGCATATATATTGTTCCCAGAATGCATTGCGTGGCGCAGTTGATGACGTTATAAGGACGCTAATCCTTGTCATATCTATTTGTGTTACCAGTAATTTAATTTGTGTCATATCTACCACGTTTGTCGGCCTATGATTAAAAATAATAATAATAATAAGAATTGTCATTATTATTATTATTGTTATTATTGTTGTTGTTGTTGTTGTTGTTATTAAGCAAACGGTAACTTTAAGTTGTGTGTAAAATAATGACGTCCAGGACAATTCCCCCGTACAAGGACTACTTGTGAAGTTACACATTTTATATATTTTGATTGTGGCCAACTGATTAATTAGTCGGACATTACAATTTATTTATTTATATATATTTTTTTTTTAACTTTACAAAATCATCTCGCGGGCCGGATTAAACCCCTTTGCGGGCCGGATCCGACCCGCCGGCCTTATATTTGACACCACTGAATTAAACAAAAACAGTCGCCTCGGGTCTCAAATGGCAATTATTAATGCACCTGAAAACATCACAATTCTTAATCTTGCATGGTCAGTTCGACTGTTCTCTTTTCGCACAATGGCCTTCTCCATCTTCTTAGTCTGCATTTACAGTCTTCATTCATTTAGACGGCTGCATAACATACTTGTTGACACGGTTGGTTGAGTATGAAGTTGAGTTACCCCAGTGGAGGGGAGAAAAGTAGAAAGCGACTACAAAAGGTTTCAACCTTTTTTTCACGGTGACGAATGTGTATAACTGACAACAGCAGGAGCCGGATGCTATTATAACACGGCAGGCAGTGTTAGCCCAGGAGGATGCAGTCGGGAAGAAGTAGAGTGTGAGAAGAGGGACGTTTTTCATCACAAAGACGCCAGTGTTAAAGCAGTCGGTGAATAACAGTTAACTGCTGTGCGTTAAATGTTGACTAATGGCTTTGTGAATTTCTATATGAGTGTTGATAATTCACTTGTTAGTTGAGAATCATCAAGAAGGATCTTAAGGTCTATCTCACCCTGAACTTTTTGTCAGATTCGCACTTTTTAGTTGATTTGACATTAATATTAACTCATTCACTCCCAGCCATTTTAACTGAATTTTGCAAGGCCCACAGAATATTGTGTTCTATAGCTATAAAAACATGGAACCTACCAAAAGAAAGATTAGTTTCTTCTTTCATCAGGAAAAAAAAAGTAATTTCTACCTTTTTCCGTTTTGCAGCAATTAGCATTGGAATATAGCTAAGTTTCATTATTATTCACAAATCTATTTAGAATTGTGAGGAATTGAGCTTGTTTTCAACATGGCCCTGGTTGATCTCTTATACTTTGCTGCCACCTGCTTGCCGTTTTTGTAGTAACTACCATTGCTTCAAGCGTTTAGGTACACATAAATCTATCGCTGATTTAAAATGTGCTGTTGACGAATGTTATTAAAAATAATTAAAATATCTTTTTCATTCAGCCATTATAAGATTCAATGTAACGTCTTGTCCGGTCATTTGGAGCTAAGAACCTCAAGTACCCTGCATTTTACGCCCGTATTTATTTATTTACTTACTTATTTATTTTTGTGTTAATGTATGTTGTACACTGGTGTCCCTGCTCCCTTAATTCTAAATAAATAAAGTTGTTTGATTTTTATTTTTTATCTGAACCTGAATTTGGCAACGTAATCAGAATTTGTTAGAAGGAAGTTAAATAAACTCCAGCTTTATTAGAATCTGCATCCGATGATTACTTTGTTTTGGGGGGAAAAAAACAGTGTAGCCTAAAAGTGTGGCGGTAGTATTTGATTTGTAAATTACAATCAAAGCACCATTAATTTTTGGTTATTTCACTTGACAAGCATGTCTCGGAACAAAGGCCGTAATAAGAGCAGTTACATGGGAGTACGAGGTTCATGTTTTTGTGCAAATGTCTGCTGTTAAGACAAGATCATGAGATCAGCATGTTAAGTGTCTTAAGTGTGTTTGCTGGCCGGCCGCGGTGGTCCTCGGGGGTGTCGGATTAAACAACGCCAGCGGAGCGGAGTGCGCAGCTTGTTAACCGTGTGCGTGTGTGCGAGGGCCAGTGTGCTGCGTAAATGTCCGTCTTAATTAAGCAGAGATAAATCTGACCCACGAGGAAGTGGGGATCGCTCGCTCTTCATTTTGTCTGCAGCGCAACAACAGAGGAGATTAATTATCTCGGTGTAACATCAAATCTTTGAAAACCTCCTGTGTTTTCCCCCCAATTTTATTCATTTTAGCCATATTTGATAACTCGTTCTGCACACACTTTGCCAGTTAGCCAAGGATAGGAAGATAAGACGTTGAAAAAGGCACAAATTGGACTATTAATGATTCACAAAAAATAAAAAAATAAAAATGCTGGGTTACTTAAAAACATAAAAACAAAGTTGTCTTTTGGTTACACTTGGATATGTTTCGAAATTGATTGATAAACAGTATAAGGTTTGAAGGCATTGTAGACGAGAAATCAAATAATTTTGCTGCTGCGTCATCATACAAAGGCGACTTTATATTGACTGCTGATTTATCTGTTGCGCACCGTGCTTGCACGGCCTGTTGCTGTCCTGTCTCTCTCTCTCTCGCCGATATATTCACTTCAACGCCCTTCTTATGCACTTTATTTAATCACTTTGTCGTATGAATCAGTTGAAATAAAGCGTGCAATAAATTGATTTGTCAAAGAAAAAAGAAAAATGTTTTAATACTATGAAAAAGATCATTTTGATTTCATTTGCAGTTATTTTAGCCATTATAGTGCAAACTTGTTAAAACTGTATATATATTTTTAATAATTTTGAAAAATAATAATTTAGTAGAATATCCCTGATTTAATTTAGTTGGATTAATAAAGTATTTAGGGCAAAACGGAAATGTTTTATTTACTTAAAATGTTTTTATTTTTTAAATGAACGACTGTTATGTAAACAAAGTCCCACTTCAACCCCCTAACTGACTCGCCTTCCCATTGGAGCCCAGGTTATGTTTTAATAAACATCACAAACTGTTGCCCCCAACATCGGCACGTCATCCTGAAATCATGTTCAATCGCTAATGGAGGATGTGTTTAAAAAAACAACAACAAACTAGAGCTGCGAGCAGCTATAAAGGGCCCTCGCAGCCCGGGCCACGTTGGGGTACTTGCACGTTGGGGTACTGGCACGTTGGGGTACTGGCATATTGGAAGCAAAATTTCTTTGAAAATGGCATAATAAACGTTTACATGTAGAATATTTTTTTGCCAGTGTGTGTGTCAAGCTCAACGGGTTTTAGTCATTGTTAAGACCTGCAAAAATCAGCGTCCTTTTTTATTTTTAGGCAATGAGTTGCCCTGATTGGTATTTTTTGTAAAAGTGTATATACACATCATCGCTCGTTGTACTCATTGCACAATGTTACTTTTATTGTCCAAAGGGGCAATCAAAAATGAATAAAACAAAATGGAAACGTACATACGTTTGGATCGGTGTGAAGCCAGTGAACAATTTGAGTGGTGGAAACTAAAAGAATATTCATAAATGACTGAGTTATCACACTTAGAATGAGTGTACATTTTTTGTACAAAATACCGTATGTGGGGTATTTTTTTTTTATTCCTCAAGGGCTAGGTGGCGCTGCATATATAACTGAATGTTGTCACAGAGATAACTTCAGGCCTTGACGATAAACATACATGTCAAGTTTGGGATTTTTTGGAGCATGTACCGGGGAGTTATCAAGCATATCCTTTTTCATTGCGAAACACAAAATTTGATGCCCCGCCCTCATAATATAGTATTTCGAAAAGACAAAATTTTTCCCCCCTGTCGTTGGCTCAGGTCTTGACATGGTCCAGGCCAAGTCTTAACTCAGTCGGATGAAACGTGTAGGAGAAGTGGGCTAAAGTCTGCCCCCTGTGAATGTGCAAAAATCGTCAAAAATGGGACATTCAAAAATTCGTAGCTCACTTCCTGTTCATTTTAGCATATGGGTCCAAGAGACTTTTTTGTAGGTCTTGGGCTCCCTCATACACCTAAAAATATTCGTCGTTCTTGCTTAAACGTACAACCGGGGCTGCTTCGTTAAAAACTTCTAGGGGGCGCTATTGAGTAATTTTTGTAAAAATAGCACAATCAACAATAAAATATTGCTCATTTTACCAGGCCAGATGTGTGTGCCAAGTTTCATGAGTTTCTGTGCATGTTTAGACCCTCAAAACTGGCGTTGTTTTCTTGGCGAACAGCGCTTAGCCACGCCCACAGCAATTCGCGAAAACTCACAAACTTCGTGTTGTGACATCATGAAGGCCGAAACCCTCATCTGAGCAAATATGAGGTAGGTCCAGTTAACGTGTTTGGAGAAAAACGTAGAAGAAAATTCGTAAGAAAAAAAATTGCCACTAGGTGGCGCTATCAGTTAGATGAAATATAAGTCAGTAGATGTCTTTAGGGCTGGACTCTCATCAAATGTGTGAAATTTTGAGAAGATAGGATCATCTCGGTCAAGTTAATGCAGCTTTTATTTTCACGAAAAATCTTCAGACTTAGCGTCACCGTAGCGGCCACGCCCTTTGGCGAAAAGTTACAATATTCGGTGTGGGGCATGATCAACATCTTAAGGCTTTTCTGACCAATTTTCAAATGGATCCCTTCAACGAGCTCAGCACAGTAGCTAAAAACGTAAAGTATGACATTTATTGTAACCACTAGGTGGCGCTATATGTATAACTGAATTTTGTCATATAGATGTTTTCAGGCCGTGACTATTACGTTGCCTGAGAAGTTTGAGATTTTTTGGAGCTTGTACATGGGAGTTATTCAGCATTTGCTCTTTCTGGACAAATGAAATTTTAAAGTCAATATTTGATGCCCCGCCCCCGTCATATAGTATTTCGAAAAGGCAAGATGTTTTGCCCAGCTGTTCTCTCAGGTCTTGAGATGATAAATGCCAAGTTTGAAGTCAATTGGATGAAAAATGTTTGCAAAGGGGGAAAAAGCATGACTACAGTGAATGTGCCAAAATAGGCCAAAATTGGACATTAAAAAATTCATAGCTCACTTCCTGTACATTTTAGCTACATGGTCCCAATAGACTTTTTTGTGCGTCTCGGGGTGCTACACGTGCCTGCCAATTTTCGTTGCTCTAGCTCAAACGTGCCGGGCTTGGTTTTTATTTTTCTACGCTAGGGGGCGCTATAGAGTCGCGTTGTTATAACGACTTCATAATATCAAATTTTTCGCCGGACCTGAGGAGTGTGCAAAGTTCGGTGAGTTTTCGTGAATATTTAGGTACCCAAAATCGCGATTGTTTGCGGAGAATAAAGAAGAAGAAGAAGAAGAATAATAATAATAATAATAATAATAATAATAATAATAATAATAATAATAATAATAATTTTTACAAAAACAATAGGGACCTCGCAGCGGTCGCTGCTCGGGCCCTAATTAATTACGCTGGCATTGTAAAATGCAGTGCCTATTCTCAGTGTTAGCGGCTAGCTGCTAGCCGCTAAGCGCGTGCTCCCATATAAGCTAGCAGTTGCCATCAGACTTCGAATTCAATTATTGAAAGGTTATTCAGGAATATGTCCAATGTCCGAATACCAAAATATTCTGTAGTTGTAACCCTAGAAAATGTTTTCCACACTGTATTTTTTTATTGACTTGATTTGCTCCAACATTGTTATATTGTTGGCTGTGTCCCTTAACAAGAAAAAGGGACTGGAACGGCCACATGCTGACGCATCCTCCACATGCAGCACTGAAGGTCAGCAGCTGTTAGCAATGTAGCTTGAAACTGTTAATTTGGTTTGCTAGTAGCTTGCGGGCTAATTGCCTTGATAGCTCAAAGCCACCTGCTGATTTTTTTTATTTTTTTTTGCGTTTGGGTATAAATTAACCTTGCCAAGCTGCTGTGTTTGTCAAAGTTAAATGCACACTTCCTGGGTTTGCTGCCTGATATTTTAAGGCCTATAGAAATGTATATATTAGCCTGCTACCTATGTAATAATGGTACATAACAACTGAACACATCAGTTATGCTATTCTTCTGACCTCCATATTTCAAATACCATGTGTAAAATACTCCCCCGATACTGCCCCGATTGTGAGGAATAAGCGGTCAAGAAAATGGATGGATGGAAATACTCAAAATGACACACAAACATGTTCTACTTTTTTTTTTTTTTTAATCCCATAAACAATAAAAATAAATGAATTTTAAATGAACGTCCATACTTTCTTTCGAGAATGGTACACATCTGACAAATTCTGCTAATTTTTCAAACAACTGATCACAACTGTGTAAAGTCCTCTCATGCACCAAATAACTATATCCTGACGTTTATTTTGAATTCATGACAGGGATCATGCTTTGTTTTATCAATTATATCCTTTAATTGATGTCAAAATAGAAATGACAATTTATTGTAGCTGCATTTTTGAATGAAAAGGACATTATCTTTTGAGTATGACCGGACCGACCTCAATAAATGTACCTTTAATTCATTGGAAAAAGTTCTTTGTGGTCTTTTAATGTTTGTATTTGATTACTCCCGCTGTCGGCCAAACCTTCGAAATGAAAATTGGTGCAAAGGATGAAAAGGTATAAAAGATGTCAGTCTTCCCTTTCCAGTCACACACAACAATATCCCAGTTTGTCCAATACTTTTAATTTATTCTTTTTTAAATTTGCACAATACTCAAAGACCATGAGAAGCTCTACAAGAAGGTTTCGACCCACGATGAAGAACAGCTCAAATGAGCTGAATTAACAAAAGGCTAAATTCACACACTGATCAGAGCATTTGTTACTTTTGAAGAAAGTTCTTTGCTTTTGGACACTGAAATTCTGAGTACTTTTTAATCGATGGATAGCCTTGCTAGCGGCAACGCCACTTAAGGACATTCATTGATGTTAGTGAGTATTTCTGACTATATCACATTTGTGATTCAAAAAAGTGACACTCTGCAAAATAATATGCAATAAATTAAAAGTCATTAAAGTGTATAGCTTATATTGTTTTGTACAATACCCAAACTTGTGTGGGTGTTTTTTTTTACTACCCAACTTTTTGGGTTAAATAAAGTTGTTTCGGATTTGTCATGACTAGGGTCATGCAAGGGTTATGTTTGGGTCATGCAAGGGTTATGTTTGGGACATGACTGTGTGGTCGTGTCTGTTTTGAACTGAGGTCAAGTGTCTATTTTTGAACTGATGTAACCAGCATCTAGTTTCAACTGGTAAGATGCTATGTAATGTCAGAAACTATGTGATGTCAGGAATATTTAATCTCTTTATCTAGTCAACAGCCAATCAGGTAATTCCATGTCAGTCCTGTTTCCCACATGTCTAGCCACAACCAATCAGATCGATTTGCGTTCTATATAAGTCTGAGAAGTGTGTGTTTTTTGTCTGATTATTACCTCTCTTCCTCTGTGCAACCCCACGGCCCAAGTTAGCTTAGCGTCTCGTGATTCTTAATACATTCTCGTTGTTTCTCGTCTTGTCAAGTTTGTTCTACGCCTCTCGATGTTATGCGAATAAAGTGTTAAAATCTTATTTGTGTGTGCGTGTTTGGGATCCAACCCCAGAACATAACAGGATTCTATTTGTCCAAAACAAAAAAACATGGCAAAAGCTTAGGTCAAATGAATAACCCACTAAACAACCTAACTTTTTGGATTAAATGAATAACCCAATAAATTGAGTTGGTATATTTTGTTTTTTACCCAACTATTTTTCGAGTATAGAAATACTCTACACTCTAAAAAAAAGTTGGGTTATATTATAATCCAGTATGGGTCAAAAAGCAATTGATCGCTACTTGGGTCAATTTGACACAACGTAAATAAATGTACCCAAAAAGTTTTTTTTTTTGTTTTTTTTTCCTCTTTGCCCAAAACATGCCAAAAACATGAGTAGTTTAGTTTCATTTTAACTAACTTTTTAAGTTAAATAAATAACCCAAAAAGTTGAATTGGTCTTTTTTTTTTTTCTATCCAATTTGGGTTATTTTTAATCTAACTACTTTTAGAGCATATCAATTCTATGCACTCTGTGTTAAAAAAAAAAAATAACCCAGTATGGGTCAGAAATGTATTGGATCGCTACTTGGGTCACTTTTACCCAAGTGTTGTTGGTCCCTTTTTGACCGATAATTGGGTTATTTTGACCCAACTGTTTTTAGACTGTTGGCACGCTTTTAATTCCCATGTTCATTTATCCTATTTGATTTTTTTTTAATGTGTTTGTCACGTGCGTGTAGATGTGATCCACACAGTGGGGCCGATAGCGCAAGGCGGCGTCGGCGAGGCGGAGAAGAGCGCTCTGAGTTTGTGCTACAACAACAGCCTGCGGAAGGCTACGGAGAACAACGCACGCTCGGTGGTGAGATGAAATAAATCGTGCCGATGTGTTTGGACGGGTGAGCGTTGAACATGAAACGGTGCAGAATTAGGAGTAGATAAAAAGAAGGTGTCTGGACATATTCCCTCCCATTGCACTCCAACCGAGTCATGCTGAGCGAGGAGCTGCAGCGGGCCAATGCTGACTTGTGTGACGGTTTTATGAAACGCTCGAGACGGGGGGGCCTTGGCGCCGGAACGAGGTGTCACAGCCGAAGACAAACACCGACGTGAAAATGGAGACGACAGCAGACTCCCGAGTCTGAAACAAAATGAGAAATTCAACTTGGCTTAAACTGTGTCGAAATAGCAGAAAATGAAGAATTTATAACCGTTACAGCTAGAGATGGTCAAAATGGTCGGTCTTTATTCATCGGTAAGAATTCTAGAAATTGAACCTGTTGTTAGATATAAAGAATAAACACCAGATGTAGAAAGAACAGGAAGCCTGATGGCTCACCAAAAGGGTGCCCAAATTTCTTAGATTAAAAAAGAAAAACATAAGGAAATGGCAAAGGGGAAAACACAGCGTCTGACTATGCTACTCTAAGGATGTGGATGTGGCTGGACTCAATTTAACTTTATTTATAGAGCGTTTTAAAAACAACCATTACAAAGTGTTGTACTTAAAGTAAAAATCTGACAGCTCATTGATACAGCACAGGCAAATTCCATGTCTTATTTTTTTCCCCCCGTTTTAATCTATCCTCATCTTGTATTTTCACAACTTTCAGATTGTCTCATCTGTCTTGAATGAAAATGCTTCTTTCATATTGCAGTGGCATCAAAATATGATTATTCACAAGCACGAGTTGTGACATATAGACAGCCAGTCTTCCTCTTATCTCCCCATCCGCAGGTCGGTTACGTGACGCCAGCATATTGTGGCAGTTTTTTTTTGTTGATTTCAGGTCACGATGAATCCCGGATCTGGAAAATAAGCAGAACCACAAACGCGTCGCAAAATAAGACCATCATAAACAGCTTCAGACGGGAGGGAAGCTATTTTTGTTGCACATTCGTTACGTTGGGTGCAGGAATGACAGCAATATCAAAAGAATATAATTTATTTCCTCTTGAGGAATTATAATGAGTACGAGCACGTTATATTTTGCATTTCATCCAAAATAAATGACATTGTTTCCCTCTACATTTACATTGACTAACTTACGTTTCAATGGCTTTCTTTGTTCCTTGTTTAAAAAGTAACAGCCCAGCGGAGTCGCAAGGGATTGACAGGAAACTCTGCGTACTCGTGCTCGGCCGCTTGTAAACATAGCTAATTGAACGAGGCCCCGCTAATCGCACTCCTCCAGCTGTGTCGGGGACGTACAGTATTATGAGCCCTCAAGCGAAACAAACATTTCTGACAGCTGTCGTTTGCACCGAGACACGTCGAAGCGGGAGGACGCAGCCAGACAAGACGCAGTATATTTAGCACGGAGGTGACACGGCAACCAAAGGAGGAGGGAATGTTTATAATAAGCAGCGCAAGTGAGACCATCCGTCTTTCTTTGCCTCGATGTTCAATTGTGTGAAAAATAATGAAAGTGCCTGCAGGAGGGAGGCATTCATTTGATTTGGTGTTTATTAAAATAACATAACAAATTAATGCTTTTGTTTGTGAAGATGCTCCCCATGCAACGTCTCGCTCACTCTGTTCTTCATCCTATTTGTCATTTTGAACTTTTTTTTTTTTTACACCATGGAATAGCAAAGTGATTATTTGCTTTTCACCATGTGATTGAACGCTGTCCTCTTCCATGTGCAGGCCTTCCCGTGCATCTCCACTGGAGTCTACGGTCAGTGCGTGTTTTATAATTTCCTGCTTACATATCTTAAAAGACAACAAGTGTAGCTCCTTTCTATGTCGCGCTTCTTTCCTGAGTCATCATCTCGTCCCACCCAGAGGTGATTCCCAGATTAAGGCCTTGTATTAGGAGCAGCAGATTAAGGCAGATTAGTCCGCTGATGGTGTCAGATTGACTGTAATCCTCCATCACTCTGGCGGAGAGAGTGTTTAGAACAGCGCTGAGAGAGTCCCAGGGGGTAGTTTGGCGTTGAGCCTGTGTTCGATTGCTAGAAAGCAAACAAGGATATTAGCATGTGAAATGTGTTGGCAATAACTGTGATATTTCTTTAAAATAACTCAAAGATCAGATATTGCTCTCACTGACCACAAGATTAGGTACGCCTGCATAATCAGAGATTCCCTTCAAATATAAGGGCTGGAAGAAAACCGTGGCAATAATAAATAAAAATCTTCTGATTATGCAGCATCTTTTGTTAGCAGGCCCCTAGATAGATAGATAGATAGATAGATAGATAGATAGATAGATAGATAGATAGATAGATAGATAGATAGATAGATAGGCTCGCTAGCTGGCTATTAAGTGTGTGTGTGTGTGTGTGGGGGGGGGGAAAGAATAATTTTGGTCTCATTTTTAAATTAAAGTCCTAGCAGGTGTGTGTAGACTTTTTACCACTGTGGATAGGTAGGCACTTATCCCAGTTATATGCCTGGTTGGGTAATAAAATACCCAATGTGACATTTTGAAGAAATATATCTTGTATTGAATATCATTTTGTATTGTGCAGGTGTACCTAAGCATAGACTTAAGAGTTTTTGTGTCACAAACAAACTACCGGTATGTACATGCTCACAGTAAAAATTTTCTCATGTAATGCAATTTGTCAGAAAACCAACCACAAGCAGTGATGTGGTTTATTTCAAGCCATACAGTGGGCCCACTTTGGCATGTTACATGACGCCTGTCTCTGTATAATTGACGTGTGCGCCCACATTCCGTGTATGTTTGCTCCCGTTGCCATCCTATTTGGGTTCATTATAATGTTCTGTGTATTTGGCCAGCAGCAATCAACTTGACACATTTTCATATTCTCACTTGGCAACATTCAAAAGATGTCAGCGAGCGCGGATGAAGCGCGCCACGTAACAACAAGCCCATCTCGGCGGAATAGATGTCGTAACGCTGGGACGGGAGTCTCATTTGTGCAAAACAAAGCCGATCGCTAGCTTCTCTGGCAAATGACATCCTTTAATGTTGTAGGGTATCCACCTGAGCAGGCTGTGCATGAGGCCTTGGCCACCGTGAGGGAGTACCTGGAAGAACATCACGACAAGGTGCGTGAGAGTGTGGGCACGACCATTTCCTCCAGGTATTATTCCTCTCACGGTTGTTTTTGCGCCGGGTGTGTTGGTAAAACACACACCGTTGGTGCACTTGCAGTGACACGCCCTCGTGGTCCCGTGCTCGGGGCCACGTCTGCCTTTTAATTGGCTCCTTGAGGGACTGTCCAACGTTGACACACGCACGCTAGCTTTCCGGAGAGGAGAAACGACCAAATGATGCGCGACTGATGCATTCGCTCGTTAAACGGGACCTCCCTTCCTCCGCCCCGACTCCTCCCACTCCTCTTTACGCCTCCCAGAGAGACTATTGACGAGGTTATTGTTAGCTTGGACGTCCCCAGGGTCTCCCTAACGACAAGTCGCATGTGCTGTGCAAGCTAGCTCAAATGTAAGGTGTAGCTAGAGCTGTTTATTTGTCACTCTGTTTGTTTACTGTAAACATGGCACATTAAAGAGTTAAAAATATATTTAAACACCAATATTCAAACAAGCCATACAGTTTCATCTAGCGAAAGTCCACTAGCTTAATGTTAATGTATGATGTGAAATGTCAAAAAGTTAGCATTGAATATAAACCTCATGAGGTGCAATGGTGAGGTTTTTATTTCCATATAAAATGTATGGTGCGAGCTAGCTATAAGCTGTTTATTTGTCACTCTGTTTGTTTACCCTAAACTTGGCACATTAAATAGAGTTAAAAATTATATATTTCAACACCAAAACATTCAACCAAGCCATACAATTTCTTCTAGCATAAGTCCACTAGCTTAATGTTAGCAATATCATGTGAAATGTCAAAACGTTAGCATGACTATAGCAGTGAACATAAACCTTATGAGGTGCAAAGGTGAGAAGGTTTTTATTTCCATATGAAATGTATGGTGCTAGCTAGTTAAGAGCTATTTATTTGTCACTCTGTTTGTTTACTGTAAACATGGCACATTGAAGAGTTTTAAACATATATTTAAACACCAAAACATTCAAACAAGCCATACAATTTCATCCAGCGAAAGTCCACTAGCTTAATGTTAACGTATGATGTGAAATGTCAAAAAGTTAACATAATTTAAGCAGTGAATATAAACCTCATGAGGTGCAATGGTGAGAAGGTTTTTATTTCCATATAAAATGTATGGTTCTAGCTAGCTAAGAGCTGTTTATTTGTCACTCTGTTTGTTTACTGTAAACATGCCACATTAAATAGAGTTAAACATTATATATTTAAACAGCAAAACATTCAACCAAGCCATACAATTTCATTTAGCAAAAGTCCACTAGCTTAATGTTAGAATAGCATGTGAAATGTCAAAGCGTTAGCATAAATATAACAGTGAATATAAACCTCAGAGATTTGCAATGGTGGGAAGGTTTTTATTTCCATATATTTTCCGCACTGCTACATTTCGTTCAAGACCCTTTTGCCATTTTCCCAGTTTGAACTTCAGCCCACGAGGTGATGTTCTTCAGGTTGTGATACAAGCTGGTCATTGCACTGCTAGCCATAAGTAAAAAAATAAAATAAAAAATAAAATGTGTTGTGTGCTCCAAGGCTGCTGCACTGAGACTTGAACTCCCACACCGGGCAGAAAGCAACACAAAGCAGCCTAACTATAAATCACACTCCACCGCCCACAACACAAGAAACAATCCGAAACCATGTTCGGACATTATGGCGGTGATAATGCACGGTCAGGATGTGAGAAAGAAATAAAGTGGATAATAGCCCTGTAAGCATCTTTTTGCTGTAGTTGTTTTCATGGAAAGAATGCGATAAAGCGCAGCATCGATAGATAACATAAACAATGTGTACAGTAAATCTGTACAAGCTCATGCGAAGATGACACTATCGAAGAACAGCTCAAGAGCATGACGATTTATCGTCGCTGCACTCATTTGACCACTGTCATATGATTTAAAAGCTGTTTTCTGTGTGTGTCAGCTGGACAGAGTTATCTTCTGTGTGTTTTTGCCGAAAGACCAGCAGTTGTATCTGCAGAACCTCCCGCTCTACTTTCCTGTTGGTATGTTTGCACACACGCACTCACTGATATACTTACATGAGTGTTCTTAGATGTACAAAAATGAAAAAAATTGTAATATTTTTTTGTGTCAACATGAACATAAACTCTTCAAGGGGTGACAATAAAATGTTAAAGGAAGAAAGTAATTGTCATCAACAAATCCATTTCAAGCACAAAGAATCAGTGATCAACGGGGTTATAATAGTTCGGGATTTTTCATTAGCTATAGTTTTTATTTTGTTTTAACTTTTGTGTTTTAAATTTGGTTAGTTTCATTTAGTTTTTAGAGCAAGTTTTGTCATTTTTATTTTTTCATTTATGCTTCCTTTTAGTTTAGTTGTGATTAGTTTTATTATTACTTTTAATTTAGTTTTTTAAAGTACTCTATAAGGAGTCTTTATAGAATGCAAAAAAAGGTCACTAAATATTGTGCAATAAAATAAACTAAAATAAATGACTGTTTGACCTTGCTTCTTCTGTCCAGCAACACCAAAATGCATTTAAAAAATATGTGGGAATGCTGGAATGCTCACGGAATGCTCATGTATGATTTTAATGGCTTTAGACAAAAACAAAGGAAATTATCTTATTTTTTTAGTTTTAGCTTTCTGAAATAATTTTCGATATTTTGTTAGTTTATTTAACTCTAATAATCTTGGTGCTCCATTTCCAGTACCATACTTTTTATTTAAAATATCAAATTCTTGAGGATGTACATATATGCACGTGCATATTTCTATAAAATTTAGTTATGAATTTGTTTTTAAAAAAAACAACTCAGTTCTATGCTTTTTTGTGTTACTAATTTCTTGTGACAATCCATTCACAGTTTTGAAATAATGTAATAAAATGGCTGTGCAGGATATAAATAAATAAATACATAAATAAATAAATAAATAAATAAATAAATAAATAAATAAATAAATAAATAAAACATGAACTGAAATGGATTTAAAAAAAAAATTTTAAAGGCACATTTTGGCTAATTACAAACATTCTACAAAATGAACATATTTTTTATTTGGGATGTTAGATACCACTGTTTTTTTTTTGTTTTTTTACGGATAACAGTATGAGTATTCACTCTGCGTACTCACTACTAGGCCTACTAAGTACCAATACCTTGAGTCCTTTTGACACTTAAATTTCCTTTAACGCAATGACAAACAAATAGCGCCAACTATTGCCGAGGAGGACTTACTCAATGACAACCTTTTTTTTTTTCCTTTTTTTTTTTTTTTCTTTGGCCATTAGTATTGGTTGCTGGTACCGGCAGCCTAATACCTTAAAATAAGGAAGATATCAGCCCAGTACCTGGTATCGATACTCGCCCATCCTTAATTTTTATGTATGCATACCATGCATCATCTTTGAATTCACCAAAGACGGTTTGCTTAAGGAGAGCGTACCTTGCCATTGGCCTTAATGCTGAACAGTACAGCTCCAAAGACACACAAACATTTCCATGCTAACGTGTCACTTCCAACACACACACACGCACACACCATGGTGTGATAAATACTAGTCTTTCTTCCTCATGTGCTAATTGCACAACCAGGACGTTCCACAATTAAAAACAATATTATGAAGACAATCCATATGCACACACTTCTGCAAGTAATAACATTGTTTTCCCTAGAACTAGAGTGCAAACACAAAGATAGACATCACACTGATTGTTTTTTGTTTGTTTGTTTTTTTCCCACTGATGGAAAGTCAGGCACGACCTGTTGGTTAAAATGCACGTCACCTAGTTGGACACATAAGGTAGCATAATGTGGAGTGTTTCACAAGTTGTGTTTCTTTTTTGATGTGTAGCCCACTGAGTCTTATCACAGCAGCTTCAATTCAGGTACAACATGTATCATTAGCATGTGTAGCTCAGACGCAATCTGTTTGGATGTTACTGTAAACCTCACATGAGCATGTCATATTTGTGTAGAGCAAATTGTTTTGGGGTTGGACACTAATCACTAATCTTATATTTTGCCTTAAGTGTTTTTTTTCTCCCCAATTCAGTTAGTTTAAATAGTTTTTAGAGCAGGTTAGTTTCCCCCCCCCCCCCCCCCCCCGAGAATCCTTTGCTTTAGTTGAGTTTTTATTAGTTTCAGTATTAGTTTTAGTTTTTATTAATAGAGATTTTTTTTTTTTTAGTGCGAGTAAAACAAAAGGGTCAGAATAAGTATTATGTAAACTACAATTCACAAATGACTGTTTGACCTGCCTTCAATGTATACAACCGAACAGTAATACCAAAACAAATACATTTAAAATACACACAGAAGCTTGTGTATGATATTAATTGCAAAAGATCAAGTGGTTAGCACGTCCGCCTCCCAGTACTGAGGACACGGGTTCGAGTCCAGGCTCCGGCCTTCCTGGGTGGAGTTTGCATGTTCTCCCCGTGCCTGTGTGGGTCTTCTCCGGGTACTCCGGTCTCCTCCCAAATTCCAAAGACATGCATGGCAGGTTAATTGGGTGCTCCGAATTGTCCCTAGGTGTGTCCTGCAATTGGCTGGCAACCAGTCCAGGGTGTGCCCCACCTACTGCCCGAAGCCAGCTGGGATAGGCTCCAGCACAACCTGCGACCCTTGTGAGGAGCAAGCAGTCAAGAAAATGGATGGATGGATGGATAAGTAGATTAAGTGCAATTTCTGGAGAAATTGCGTGGGAATGCTGAAAGCTGAATGCTAAGATTTGAATGAATGTGGAATGCTTGTGAAGTAAATTGAGAAATAAATTATGAAATTATAACCTCCAACTGTGCCAGCAACCAGTATCAGACACCTGGTAATGATGATAAGTTATACGTATGGAAGTGGGCGTGGAAAGTGATACTTAGAAAAAGTTCAGTGTTTGTCCCATTGAAAATAAATGGGGAAAAGTTGATATTAAACGTTAAATTGTGTAATGTGGACTCCGACGATATATACCCCAGGAGGCGTCAATTTTTGAAGCTAGTTGAAATTTGAACAGTGTAAATTGGAAGTATTATGTGGGAGTTATTACGCGGCATAAAAAGTGCGTAGAATAAAAATCACAATAACATATGTACATCAGATTTAAGCGTAAAATGTGTTTTCAGCATAAAAAAAAAATAATAATAATAAATTTTTTTTAAGTTTGTTATATTAAAAAAAAAATTTAATTTAAATTTTTAGTTATTCCATTTTCTATAGTAACCTTGATCTGTACTATAGTATTTATTCTTCAGTCAACTTTTACTTTTACTTGCTTACCTTTGAAAACAAATATCTGGACTTTCTACTCCTTACTGTATTAGAATAAACCTGTGATAACTGTTTTTCCTCCTCATTTTCATTAGCAACTTTAGCATTTTTTTTGTTACATTGTTTTGTTTTTTGATCATGCCAGGCATTTAGCTTGTAAAGCTCTGTCCAAGGATTTTAATGCAAGTTTAATGCAACCTCTTTCTAATAATAGTAATAAAGAACAAATTGTAAAATAGGACAATAAAGTTATGGTATTAAAATGGAGCATTTATTTCCGTGTGAGCGATGCCAAGAAATCTTCAGGAATTCGGCAGACAAAAACACGGCAGGCAGTCCGATTAAAAGCCAGTTCAATGAAGCACGACTGGCACAGAAATCAAAGCAGACGTGTTCAATTTTACATTAAAGTCAAACTTTTTTTTTCTTTTTTTTTTCCTTTTCCCCGTAGCCACATACTCAATGCAGCCAACAGAGAGCTGCCTCTGGGGTTAGATCGCTCACTGCATCGTTAATATGCATGCAGTGTGGGAGACGCTTCAAGTTTATACATCATACCGTATGTTCCATATGCAATGGATATCAAAAGTCTTCACACCCTTGTTCACATGGTTTTTGTGAGGTAGGAAAAAATAAGACCACTGTCTTATTACTGGGGATGTGACTGGGGTCAGAATGAAGCCATCACGGGAGTCATTGAAACTAATCAGTGTAAGCTAACTGTACCTGGTAGCTTAAAGCTAGTTAGCAGGTACAATTTAAAACTTTACCAAAAAGCGAAAACACACTCTGGATTCTGACGCTCTTGTTTTAGCAGAAAACCTTCTTTTCTTTAACTTTTTGTTATCCATTGTACAGTCGGCTCAACACTCTTAACTGCTAAACTAATAAACAAACAAAAACAAAATGTTTATGACAAGCCTCAAGTCCAAAAGCTGACACCTTCTTTGTGTCGGTCTCAGATTGAAGCAAAGCAGAATCAGCTTTTTCCTGACCAAAACAAAACAATCATCAAATGCCTTCAGCTGGAAACCAACATGTGGTCAAGAGCTTTATTTTACCCGTTTGCAGACAAACACGGCAGTTAACAGTGAACGCAGGAAGGATTTTCTCTCACATTGTACTTTTTACTGAGCTGTTGCCTGGCAACAAGTGGAGACTCCAGGAAACCATTGTCTGCTACATTAACTCCATATAAACAAAAGATATTAAATGATCTTTTTTTTTTTTTTTTTTTTTTACATTAGCATATTATTAATGAAGCAGAGCAGCTATAGCTAAATGGAAGCTAAGCTAAATGTTGTTTTGCCAAATTACCTAATAAGAAGGCGATAAATATTTCCAGTTTACAGCTAAATTACCATATGTGCAAATTCATGTACAGTATATAAACACATACAAATAATTAAATAATATGCACAGAAAACCCAAGTTGAAATGTTTGAGCAACATTTAAAAATGTGAACTGTGCCGCAAATGCTGTGCAATGTTTACTAATGTGATATTTACATTTCGCATATGCATGTACCGTGCATGACGTTACAAATAATCTTAATCCTGATGTTGTATGCTCAATTCCCTTTGTTTCACAAATCTCAACGTCTGGTTTGCAGAACCCACAGAGACCCCCTTGATGAGCAAACTGTGAGAGTGGCTATCTCCCCTCCTCCTCTTCCTCGCTGTAGGCAGATGAAGACCTCAAGCAGCGGAAAGATAACTCATAAGTAGTGGATTACTTCTTTTCTTTTTCTTTTTTCTTTTTTTTTTTTACCCCTCTACAAGCGGCAATTTCCTTTTCTGCTTTCCCTTCTCATATTTGATGATACGAGCAGAGAAATCACCATTGCGGTGTTTGTCATCAGCATGCACTCTTGTGTGCTTTAGTAGATCAATCGGGTTGCAGTGTGTGTGCACACACGCAAGCTTATTAAAGCTAATCACACAGACTCCTTGTGTATGAATTGATTATTTCTCAGTGTGTGAGGCAGGTCATTGGGCCTCCAATGGATATTGTTTCTCTGTTCTTTTGGAGTGTGGGGAAGAGGGAAAAAAAAAAAATCAGATTTCATTTTTGTTTTGTTTTTTTTACCTATGTTAATGCTGAGAATGTTAAATCAAACCAATTTTCAATGTTCTTGTTTGATTTTACTGCCCTTTCAGTTTGCCTGTGACCATTTTTGGCAGTAGTCAGTCTGCTTTTTTAAAGATTTACAGTGTCTCACAAAAGTGAGCACACCCCTCACATTTATGCAGATATTTAATCGCGTCATTTCATGGGACATCATTGAAGAAATGTTATGTTGACATAATTAAACTCAGTCATCGTACAGCTTATGTAACAATGTTCATTTATTTTTTTCTCAAAATAACTGGCAACAAAAGTGAGTAGACCCTCAAGTGAAAATGTCCAAATTAAGCACAGTTTCTCAGATATGAATATAGGACATCTGTTACTGTGCTACTCACTTTTGTTGAGTTATTTTGAGGCAACAATAAATTAGCACTGTTATATAAGCTGTTCTATGACTACTTTTCATTGTGTTTATTGTCCCATAGAAAAATATAATTAAATATATGCAGACATATGAAGCATATATAGCAGGGGTGTCCAAACTTTTTCATTTGAGGGCCACATACAGAAAATCAGAAGGATGCAAGGGCCACATAATGTTATGAAGAGAAATTGTGTTTAGTCCTAAAAATTGTACAAATAATTTATTTGTGCTTTTACATATTTAGAAAAACGCGACAGTATATACACCATTTTATTTGTAATATGGCAGTACAGTTATTATAGTTTTGGAATTTTTAATTTTGGTTCTTGAATAAATGCTTAGTTTTAGTTTAGTTTTAGTTAGTTTCAGTATTAGTATTAGTTTTTTTTATTTTTTTTATGTGTATTACTTGTGCACAATATTTAAAAAACTCCAGAGCGACGTCAAAATAAATCTACTAAAAATCACACCAAAGACAAAAACGAAGTACATTTTTGCTATAATTATAGTTCTAGTTAGTTTTGTAAACATAAAATGTAATTTCAGTTAGTTTTCGTTTTTTAAAGCATTTTTGTTTTTATTTTATTTTGTTAACGAAATTGTTTTTTGAACTTTAGTTGTGGTTATTTAGTTAGTTTTAGTTAACTAAAATAACCTTTAATAGCACCTGTGTTTTTCGACACCCTCCCTTCTTACTTTCTGCAAACATTTTTGTTTTTATTTTAAATGCCATTTTTAGCATATGTCACGGGCCACTAAAAAATGGACGGTGGGCCGCAAATTGCCCCCGGGCCGTAGTTTGGACACTGATATATTGCATAAAGTTTGTCATTGGGATATATTAATCTGCCAATGTTGTTTTACCTTTCAAAATCCAGGTTGCAGGTTGTAAAACGACCTTAAAAAATATTTTATTGCTAATAGATTTGCTCCATATTTTGATTCAATGCTGTAACTCGAAACGATCAAAGCAATAAATGTAATTTTCACGAGTTTCGATTGAGCCCAAAGGTACAGTTTGATGTAAACAGTATATTATTGATATTTTTTTGAGAGCTGAAGTTGAAAATTACCAAATCAGACAAAAATCCCCGCCTTTGGGAACTTTCATTACATTTGCATTAACGAGCTAAAATGGTTCAAAAGCAGCAAGTGAGGCAGACACAAATAGGCAACATCGAGCCCAGAGGCTTAATATGTTAAATAAAGGTGCTACTTTTGAAATAGCACGCACACACAAATTTCCCCCGGTGGATGTACTGTGTGTATTTTTATCGTGCTATACTCATATTTCACAAAAGTTAATTGAAGGACTCCAATTATTTGTGTTCATCTTAATCGTTTGTGTCTTGTAGCTGTTTTAATGCCCGATGTGCTCTTCTCAGGTGCGATCAAGCTCCCCCCCCCCCCCCCCCCCCCCCCCCCCCGCAGTACATCTGTCGCAGCGTCTCATTGTTTTGCTGCTGGATGTGACACGTGTGATGAGTGTTCAGCGGGCAACCGCTTCACCGCTATCATCCGCCAACAAGCGCATTTATCGATCCCAACGATACGATCCGGTGGCTCGGGCCCACAGAGGTGCTCCGTCTGGGGCCCTCGCATAAGGAAATCAAAAATAATACGGGAGGCTAGCAAGAGGACATTGTGTAAGAAAAGCCCTTTTTCTGTAAAAAGCCTCATTTGTCTCAAAGGGATTTTGAGCTCTTTGATTGTTCTCCCTGCCTGAACCTGTGCTTCTTCCTCCTCCTCTTCCTCATTTCCCTTTTTTTTTTTTCTCCCCCTTCCCGACATTACAGCCGAGTGGAAAAATAAACAGATGGAGGAGAGAGGGAGGACGTAGTTCAAACTGAGAGGCAGGCAAAAAAAAAAAAAGGAAGGGATGAGAGGATGCAAAGCCGGCGGGAAGATGAAGGGAGAAGCAGGATGGAGAGCCTGATGAACTCATCTAAGGGGACTCTGTTTTTTTTTTAATAAGCAGCAGACTGTGAAGCTAATCTCCAACCAGTCAATCTGAATAATGAGCACGGGAGAGAGAGAGAGGGAGAGACAGGATGGGAGGATAAAAAGAAAACGAGTCTCATTATCCCGCCACCAATTTTCATCACTGTCCTGTCCGTAATCTCCGTCTCTCCGGCTTTCTTTTCCTCTTTTTTTTTTTTTCCTTGACACATGAGGAGCAATTATGCCAACTGTTTGGCTAACTGGGAGGCTCGGAGGCTCTGTCGTATTCCACAAGCTTCTGTGGAGGGCCAAAAATTGGCTGACAGCCACCTTGCTGTTTAATGGCAAATTTATTATTCCCATCAAAGATGTATTTTTGCCAACCTTAGTTATTTAGTTCATTAGTTAGTCTACATGCATTTTTAGAAAACAATCTTTGCATCATATTCATCTTTGCAGATTTTTTTCAGGACCCTAATCTCTCTCTCTATATATATATATAAGGAAAAAAAACACTCACATAGTGCTTTGGCGCCATCATCTAGTATCTTGGTGCCAAGGAACTATGTTGCCGAAAGTTGAGGAGCTTCGTATAGACTAAAGCAGTGCTTTGCCGCCATTGTCTGGTATCTTTTGCCAAATAACTATATTGAAGTGAGTTGAGCTTTATTTAGACCCACATCACCATTTTATTACATTTATAGGCAATTCTAACCCTTTTTAGGAAAACTCAAATAGTGCTTTGGCGCCATCTTGTAGTTTCTTAGTGCCAAGGAATTATGTTGCAGAAGGTTGAGGAGCTTCGTATAGACTAAAGCAGTGCTTTGCTGGTGGTATCTTTTGCCAAAGCACTATATTGAGGTGAGGTAAGCTTTATTTAGGCCAAAATCACAATTTTTTTATGACATTTATAGGCAATTCTAACCCTTTTTAAGAAAACTTAATAGTACTTTGGCGCCATCTTCTCGTATTTTGGTGCCAAGGAACTATGTTGCAGAAGATTGAGGAGCTTCGTATAGAGTAAAGCAGTGCTTTGTCGCCATTGTCTGGTATCTTTTGCCAAATAACTATATTGAAGTGAGTTGAGCTTTATTTAGACCCACATCACCATTTTATGACATTTATAGGCAATTCTAACTCTTTTTAGGAAAACTCAAATAGTGCTTTGGCGCCATCTTCTAGTATCTTGGTGCCAAGGAACTATGTTGCCGAAGGTTGAGGAGCTTCGTCTAGAATACAGCAGTAATTTGCCGCCATTGTCTGGACTCTTCTCTCAATTTGTCGTAAAGGTAAGTTGACGAGCATGGTGATTATTTCACATAGTCTTGATCACGTTTAAATTTGCTTTTGTCTTTGTCTTTTCCCTGACTTGTTCAGTGTGTTCCCAAGATGATGAAAAGTTAATAAGCTAACATTCATAGCTTGTGTTTCTTCCAGTAACCACCCACGGGGGCAACAAAAAACTGACGAGTGATGCGGTATTCCGCCCCACTGGCAGGTGTGCAACACAAAAATCCACTTTTTTTTTTCTTTTTTTCCAGGTGCAATAAACAACTTTAACAGTGTTTATGATTCTTTTTATACCCAGGCTTTATTTTTGATTTATTCTTTTAATTAAAAATAAAAGAAAGAATCATTCAACAAGTTTGATCCCTGAAAAATAAAAACTGATTTAACAATATTCCCTTGGTGGTTTGCAAAGCCTCAATTTTCAAGACCGCGTTATTATTGTTTGGAAAGCGCTTGAGTTTCTGATGAAATGCAACTCAAAGTACAGGTAATTGCTACTGAAGCTATTTCTAAACTCTGAATAACAAACTAAACTGTTTGCTTGTTTGATAAATGTTATAAAGGGTGACTATGCTAAGTCTACACTCCCCTTCAAAACTATTTCCACCATTAATGTGACCTATACAACTCAAATTAATTCGTTTGTATAACCTGAAGTGAAATATCCGACTGAGGTTATGTTGCAAAAGTGTACACACCCTCTTTTTTTTTTCACCATGATAGGTCTGTGTTCAGAATTAACCAACCACATTCCAACTCATGTTAAATGGGACTTTTGATTAATTTCAAATACCTTTTAGGTGTTCTAGTAGGCTTTTTATGCCCTTTTATTGTGGTCTAGCAATAACCTGAAGTTTTTGTGCTAACGCTATAATTGACAGCAAAAAAGAAAAAAGAAAAGAAAAAGACTATTTAACATAGAAGTAGTCCATTTCAGTCTGTAGTTGTACTTCTACTAAAGTACAGGCTATGATTCCCTTTTCCACCTCTGACAATAATAGATGACAGTTAGACAGTCCAAGCTGTCAGCTGTGATCCAGCAGGCCTTTAGCGCCTTCGGTGACACCTCGGCTCGACGAGACCGTGCGGCTCTGGGACTGTTTTCTCCCCAAGGCCCGCTCATACGTTGACGCTTACTGCTCGTGATAGCCGCACCATCCAAGTGGCAAACTGAGACTGGCCTTTAAGTTGCAGCCAGAACAGCCGGGGTCTTTTAAAAAGGGAGGAAAATAAAGCAGGAAAGCAGCACAGTAAAATAAAAAAATAAATAAAAAAAGATGAGCTTTTTAATCGCAATAAGCGTAATCGTGCCCTACTGATATAGCTCGTGATTGCTTCTCGTGACAATTAGCTAAGCAAAAACAATGTGAATATTTCTTATATTCTTATTTGTTATATTTTAATATTCAATAATTTTTTTTATTTTTATTTAGTGAATTTAATTTATTCAAAATAAAAATAAAATTATTATTTATTTATTTTTTTTAACAAGATTTATTTAGATAAATCTAAGTTAATTTGCTGTCAAATAAATAAATAAATAATCCTATTTAACGATTTCCATTAATGAATACAATTGCCTGTCGGCCACAAAAATTTATGCCTCGAAATGGAGGCAATTCCTGAAATAATCGATAATATAATCAATTCCTTAAAAAAAAAAAAAAAAAAAAAAATTTAATGACACGCTGACAGCCCTTGTTAATAATTATAGTAATGACATTTATTTGAAGACGTTGATTATATTAATGATTTCTTGACCACAAAAATTGGTTGACACAAAAATGTATGCCTTGAAACGGAGGCGATTCCTGGAATAATCGACAGTATAATCAATTTTTAAAAAAGAGTGGGAGGGGGTTAGTGACATGCTGACATCAATAGCTGTTAATAATTAAGAGTAATGACATTTATTTATGTGAGAACACTGATTATGGTAATGATTTGTCACACTATTTAGAAAACATAAATACCAATACACATTTTCACTTATCACAATTTCAATAAATACATTTTCAGATTATCATTTATACACACAATGCCTCATCAGTGGTGAGCTATTTTGGAACAAGCCCGCAGGCTACTCATGTGGTCCTTGGTGGCTATCTGGTGTCGGTGGCGACCATGTTGGTGACCCCTGCTTTAGCACTGCATTCTTATTCTGCCGTTTCTAACATTTTGCGGTCATTTCACCTTTTAGGTTCTGTGAAATGCAGGTGAACCTCATTTTTAAGGTCAGGCTAATGCATGAGGAAAAACAGCAGCGTTCACTCGGCAAGGATGAGTCGTGAAGGTGCGACGGTTGATGTGTATGGATGAGAGGACGATGGGGGGTGGTGGGGGGGTGTTTGTTTACTTGGGAGGAGGTGGGGTCGGCCCAGCCCGTAAACTGCTTGTGAAATGAAAATGGCTCTTTAGCAGAATCCAGGACACTTGGGCTGGGCTGGATCAATGTCTCTGATTTAGTGTCTGAAAGCCTGTCAGTGGGAAAGAGAGGCGACGGGGGGAGGAGTTAAAGGGTGAGTGGGGGATGAGTGGACACGAGTTTGGAGGTGGAGGAGTCCTTTAATGGAAGGAAGGAAGGATGATGAGCGAGTGACACTCGGAGGAGGTAAAAATCAGTGAGATTGCTCTTCAAGTCCTCTCGAATCAATCTATCCAGGTCACGGGACAGGGGGAGGGGCAATCTTATTTTGCTGTGGGGGAATTGGTGCAGCCATTTGGGCCAAAATCAATAGCGGACACACGCTGCTTCTTAAATCTTGACTTTTTCAGGGACAGTATCGCAAGTATTATTTTGTCTGTCGACTTTATACTTTCACTCCTACGTTTTGAGAACTCAAATCTGAAATCTGCCCTTTCTACTCCTTACTTTGTCTAAATTACCAGTATTTTTCCCCAAACACCGCATATGACATAAAAATAAGATTTACAGTGAACTCTAACCCTATTTGTCGGGGTTCAAGGTTCACCAGCTGCGGCAAATCACTTAAAACACAGAGGCTCATAAAGCACCAATGTTGTGCATCTAGCATGTACACATTCATGAACCCATGTTACAAACAACGGTATTTTGTTATGGAATTATTCAATTCAAACAAATGAGGCTCATCAATAGTATTAGCTAGCATAACCGCCCTAAAGGGGAAATCAGGGCAAATATTTTCTTTGCAGTATATGTTCTACGTGCCCCCAATAGTCTGAACCGAGGTTAAAATACTTTTGGATTTTTCGTTAGTTTCTTTCTATTTTTTTTCTTTTG
The DNA here is from genome assembly GCF_051991245.1 of Festucalex cinctus. NCBI lineage: Eukaryota > Metazoa > Chordata > Actinopteri > Syngnathiformes > Syngnathidae > Festucalex > Festucalex cinctus. Next base: position 11,581,731 of record NC_135419.1, read on the forward strand.
ACATTTTTTTTTTTAATTCAGGTAGTTTTAATTTGTTTTTTAGGTTTTATTTTTTTCTCAAAAATATTCATATGTTATATATATAATATTGCGTTCGTGAAGTAAAAAATTAAATGAAATCAACTTAGCAGCATTTTGGAGAAAACGTCGCCAGTTGGAGATCAAAATGGTTCAACTGATGTCACGATTACGGTAGCTTGGGCGTAAGCATTACATAAAGTTTCTAAAAATATATATTGGGGGGGGGGGGACACAAATAACTAAACTGTTAGCCACTAGCAACTGATGAGAACAGCTGTTGCAAGTCAACATGTCCGCCATTAGCTAGCTAGCTAAATGAATCTGACTTATGTTTACCAATTTTTGTCTACTTTTCCCAATAAAAGGCGGGCAAGAAGGGCTGATAAACTTGACATTACAGCAACTTTGAACACTTAATGATGTAAATATGGCATCCGCAAAGTTGAGATAAAGAAAATAATCAAATTTAGCTAGTCAGTTTCATAGTTAGTCAGCTCAAAACGTTAGCAACGCTACAGGAACACAAAAGCTATGCTAGCCAGCTGTTAAATCATATTGAGGGAATTAGCATTCAACTTTCAGCACTCCTACGCAATTTCTGCAGAAATTGCACTTTTTAAAGTTATTTCTCTCTATTTGTCAAGTTGTGGAGTCAAGACTTGTGTCTGGTCCCCGTGGTTGGTAGCTAGCTGCCCAGTGCTCCTCAGGTCGGGCTTCAATTATCACTTTGCATTTAACGAAATAAAGCAGCTCTAGTCATCTTCCTCGCATGGCTGCTTGCGTGCGCCTCTCAAGAGGACTTCGCCGTTCCAGCACAACAAGCAGGACATCGCGACGTGAGTGTTTTCGCGTACCCTTGGGACGCGGCGAGTCTAGGTGGAAGTGGCGGTAGGAGGGGCTGTTTTATTTTTATTTGGAGTGTTTAATGTATTAAAAGGGGCCGAGGTAATGAATTATAATCTTTAATGCAAAAAACGATCGATACCTCCGAGGGAATAAATCAGCTTTTTACTGAGTGCGTCAAAGCCCCTTAATACACTCGGGGAGAGGAAGGATGTGGTGTGGGGGTGGGGTGCGGCGGATGGAGAGACTGATGGAGACGGGGTGAGGGAGGAAGAAGTTATAGATGCACAAGCTAACCTCATTGAGTAAAAGCCCGCTGAGAGCTGGGGGAGGGATTGTGACAGTTTTGTGAAGAGGAAAGGTCGAGGGGTTACTTGTTGTTTTCCCTCCGACCTTTCTTCTACCGCCCCGAGCAAAATATCATTAATTGAATTTACCTCGTCGCACCTCCATCGGAGAGCGCCTCTCTTGTCTCCTGCCCCCTAACATGGCCAAGACAACAAAGTGTGAATCACAACATTCTGATCAATCGGCAGTCAAGTCCCGGTGACGTGTGCTGACTTGCAAATAGAACAGAAAGCCTTTATTGTCGTTGCATGGTGCAGATACAAGGAAACGAGCCAGACTGCAAAGACACGCCCGACTTAACAAACATCCAATGCGGCTGCGAGTATTTATGATGCCTAGCCTGCTCAGTTAGCGGGCTAAGTGGCCCAAGTGAGGTTTTTGCTCAGCGGAGGCCCGTTAGTGAGACACAGTCATTAAAATGTGATGGCTCAGGAAAGGACTGAGGCTAAGGGGGCAGAGGGGAATAATGAGGAGGACCTAAACATGGAGAAGTTTGGTTCCAAAAGTGAATGCGGGCCAATCGTGTTGCAGCCTTCGGGTTCTCAGTAATGAAGCAAGCGACGCCGCGTCTTCAGATCCACGCCGCGATGTCAACCGAGGGCACGCATCCATCATTCATCGCTTCAGGAATCAAGAAGCAACAATGGCATCTAATCGCTCATTTTAGTTGTTGTTGTTTTTTTTATCTTCCTCTATTTAGTTTCTCCCAGGCTTCTTTTGAATGATTTCTCACTCGTCTTCTTGCGAAGAGCGTTGGCTGAATAAACAAAGGTCAAAGTGAAAATTGATCATCTCCCTCCGCCTCCTCCTCACAACAGCCTGCGGTCGTGAGGAACTTCTTGACACACTGCGAGGAATTTTAAATTGGAACACTGCAAAGGCGGGCACAGATTTTGGACTTGTTGCTTCGCATTCGTAAGGAAACTCAGAGTGAGTGACAGAAGCAAAAACTTTCTGCATCTCAGAAGAAGAATTCGTTTGGAGTGACGTCACCGCGTCAAGTTCATAATTGATGAGGTGGATTAGAAGTCCATTAGCTGATCAGGATTCTGGGTTGTGAGCTCGCCGACTATTCCCTTGTGTCTTCTACACCCAAATGCACGGACTTTTAAAGGAAAGAAAAACAGTGAGGTCATCTGTCTATCTACCCATTTTCAAAAGGGATGAGCTGGGGTCTGTCCCAGTTGACTTTGGGCAGGAACAGGTCGTACCGATCGCCAGCGGAGATTCAAACAGAGAATCATTGAAAAGATATTAAAGTGGTACTTGGTATTTCGACTTACTAAGTTTAATTTGTTCCGTGACCAAGTTGTAACTTCATGTCTTGATACAGTGGAACCTCTATTTAACAGACTAACTGAGGGGGAGGGGTCATCCGTTAGAGCCGATTGTCCATGAAGTACTTTGTTTGTGGCCTAAAAATGCCAAGTAGGCTACAGTACAAAATTTAAAAAATCTTGTTGAAACTGTTTGAAAACTTCTATGACAACTGTATACTGTACATGTTTAAAAGACATCTTCATTGCTCCATGATGGGAGTTCCCACCCATAAATAGCTGAAGCCAGAGGGCAGCCATCTTTCATTGCCACTGTTACTTACAAAGAAATATGCATGTAACACTTCTTCCAGACTTACTGGAGCAACGTTCACCACGCGCTGTGGCATTTTTGTTGTACAGACAATAAATTATGTGAAAACGCAGCAGAGGAATCAATGTATTCAAGTTAGGTGTGCTTAGCGAGTGGCAACGCAAGATGGCTGCCGTGGCTTAACTTCTCGCGACGAAGAGTGAAACAATTTAGTTCCTTATTCTGTAGTTCTATGCGATGCTAAGCTTTGTTTTGTTTGTTTTTTCGATGAGCTTGCGATGCTAAGCTAATGGCCATACTTTCCATTACCTTTGATGACAACATGGACACATATGTGAGCCTGTTCTAGCCTACCATACTGTAGTTACAGTATATCTGTGAAAACAACAGCATAAACCAGAAATACGTGTGCTGTCTTTTGATTACGCCATTTGCCGTTTACTGGCGCTGCGCCCAATTGCAGCCAATTCCAGAACGAACAGACTTTGACAGCCACTGTACGGAGGACTGGTTTAAGTGGCAGGCCCTTCGTTCTTATCTGAGTGCTGTCTCTCCATCCCACTGTGAGAATTTAGAAAAAAAAGTGGCTTTTTGAAAATATCTTTGGTAACTGCACCCTCCCATGTGCAAATCCATATAATGTGTTCAAGCCCCCCCCCCATCTGTCTGAGTGTCAGCTCTGCTCTGGAACCATTTAGTGCAAGTGATCATTTAGCATTAGCCCGCTGACTGGCTTTACAGGAGCCCTAAAGTGAACTGCATGTGAGCCAGATGGCCCAGGTCTCTCCCCGTTTATCCAACTGCACACTCAGAATATAAGATAACGCCTCAAAAAGAGATAAGGAGAAGGAGACGTGTTGACTGCTTTAATGCCTGACCGGACACACTTGAAGAGTCAAACACAACCTTTATTTGACGCGTCGCTTTCGCAGATCTTCATTTCTCCTAGTTTCCGGGTTAATATTGTCCATTATGAGTAAACACCCGCGCTCTAATAGGCTATTCTCCTTTTTTTACCTTGAAGTGAGCCAACTTGGAGCAGATCAATCAGCGGGAGCAGTCGGGACATTTGAGATAATCCTATAAAGGTTTATTGCAGACGAGATGACGCAGTGCGAGCGCGGCTTAAGTGCACTTACTCCACTTGAACGCTTTCACTGCTTAGCTACGCTACGAGGCGCTTGACGAAGACCGAGATGCCACTCGGAGCACAGAAGGTTCTTGCTCGCCAAACTATCATGATTGGCTCTTGCATGGAGAATTGGACATGAAAAGGAACCCTTGGAAAACAATATACCACTTTAAGTACTTAAGTACACTGCATTTTGACTCTAAAGTAGCTAAAGAGGATAACCAAAATATTAGGATCAGTTCTCAGTATGAAACTTCAGGCAATACAAACTGTTGAATGGTCATCAACCAATCACAGGCAAGCTCACACTTAAAAAAAAAAGAAAAAAAGCATGGGTTGTTTTCCTAAACCAATTGCTGGGAAGGTTTGGATTGTAGCAGATTGGATTGCTTTAAACCAAAATTGGCTTATTTTTGACCCAATGGCTTGCTTGTGTTGAAGATTAGATTTGGGCGAGCTGAAGAGTTGAGGCTGGTCGGCAATTTCAACAGGTTGATTGTGCACTGAAGTAAATTTAATGTTAATATGCTTAGAAAATATGGGTGATTAAAGTTAGGATTTACTTTCAACCACAGCTACATTGATAACCTGTAAACTAATTTCTTGGTAGCTCACACACATCATTATGGGTAGTTTTACCCCTTGTTAGATTAAAATCTTGACCCAACATACTTGGTCAAATCCTCAACCCAACACGCTGGGTACACTAAAAACAAAACAAACAATTGGGTCAAAAATAGCCCAATTTTGGTCAAAAATTGGACAGACCCGCCACTTGTGTCATTTTGAACCAACTTGAAAACCTGTTAACCATTTCTTGGTGGCTTTAATTCATCAGCTTGAATGCGTTCTATCCTTGCGGCGTACGTACGGCCGCCGTACGGAAAACGCATCGCCTCCGTTCCGTAGCCAGTGTGAATTGGGCTTAAGAGTGTATCATGCATGTTTTTTTAAATATGGGACGAAGCCGGAGTAACCCAAGCAACCACAGGGCAAACTCCACACAGGAAGGCCTAAACCTGTATTTGAATTCAGAACTTCAAAACTGTGAAGCACATGGTAACCACTTGTCCACTGTGCTGCCAACCACAAAAGGTCGATCAATTGCCTTTGTGAAGGCAAAGTATTGTTCATATATTTTCAAGTTGATGAAAAATAACCGTTTTTAGGTAGGTACAGTAAATGAAAAGCTCATCAGTCAGTTGGGTTTCCTCATACTTGTATCAAAATACTGTGAGGACTTTTTATTGAAAACAGTAAACCTGACAAAGTGATAGTCTTAAAACAATTTGTGTGCAACCTCAATGATTGTTAAATACAAATAAATGGAGTCTTTTTCATGTGTCATTGCAAGAAAGCTGACCTGTAAAACAGAGAAGACTTGAATAAATAACGCGTACTCTCTGACTTCATCAACTGTTAATATCATCTTGTGTCCGCCTCCTCCTCACCTCCGTTTGTCTCCTCCTCAAGGCTCTCCCAACCTCTCACTTTGGCCTCCGCTGCCTGCTGGGGAGCGCTTCCGACGCCGCTCTCTCTCTCCCAGAGGACCGTGGTGGTGGTGGTGGTGTTCTGACCGGAAAGCAGGCGGAGGCGAGGCGGAGTCTTCTGGTCGCCGGGACTGAAGGATTGCGAAACTCCGGCGCCACCTCTGGTCAAACCCCATCCGTGACGGGATCCCAGTTTACGACGACCACCGGAGCCCGAGCGTGGGACCAGGCTAGTGGGAGAAGAAATCTCGGGCTCTGTGTGGAGTGGAGCTTTTCTCGAGGGACACGGAGAACCTGGGGCACTGCAAGGATCTGCAAAATGTGAGGAAAATTGATGTATTATATACATAATTATTATATATAATGCATAAAACACGTTGATCCTGGATGACCTGCAGGTCTTATATGCTATTCAAGTCTTCATAAAGACATAATCCAATGATGAAATATAGTCTAGGGTACAGGTGTCAAAAAAATACATAATATAGATAGTAAATAGGAAATATTGTATACAGTTCCTATATGGTTTTTACAGCCCTTTACAGGAAATCCTAACAACAATGTTGACACCCCTGACCTAGGGCAAAGATTACGCCTTTGCCCTCATCTTATTAGGATATATTATAATTCCATGCACCCATATAATAATCATCGTATGGATTTGCTGCAAAAGGTGCATCCAGTCTTAAGAATATCAAAAGCATACATTTGTCATAACCATGCTGCAATCTTGCAAATTCATATTACAAGCCTGTGGTAAGAAGTCTCCTTCACTGTGTAAATCACGCCTTTGTTATGTTACTGTATGCAAAGCCTGCTGGGTGATTTCCCATGATGCACTGAGCTGCTGCCGCCTCGCTTCCCTCTGCATATTTGCGCAAACATACCACAATATTATATATTACTAACTCGGGTGCTGGTGCCACCATTATTGTTTGTATTGCTATTATTATTATATAGGGTGTCCAGTTCGTTTCGGTACATAGAAAAAATAAACTTTTTATTAAAATAATTTTGATTTACAGTATATAATATGCTCTCCATGACCACCATTGTTTTGAAAGCATTTCATTTTGTGTCCTCCATGGAACTCTTAAAGTCGAAATGTTTCAGTTGCAAGAAGGCATTTTTTTGCTCATGCCTGCTAAACGAAGATGGAACCTTCCAGGATTTCCATCTCATTATGGTATTCACAGGGTTGTATCAGTGGTTAGTTAAGTAGTTTCCAGATGCTTTGATTTTATTCCGTTTGGTCGTGTGAAGTGGCCTTCCAGAGCTCACACCGCTTGATTTTTTTTTTTTTTTTTATCTTTGGGGCCATTTGAAGGCTATGTTATTTCTGGAAACAACAACAAAAAAACATAAATGATCTCACGGGACGGATTTCAACAACATCAAATATAGTTTTAGATGGATTAATATGTGTTCTTCAGCAGTGGAGGATGCACATTGAAATGTAGCACATGTAATGTGAATCAAAATGGGTTTCTACATAGTAATCTATTTTTTACCTATACTATATACAGTAAAAAAACAATTTTGATTCATGCTATCACTGAGGTTGCACCTTAATATTCCCACAATGATAATGGCAATCATAATAATGAGCACATAACATCAATGCAAAATAGCACTAGACTTTCCAAAGTAACATTTTTTGTGACATAGCTCTGATATTAGTTCCCATTAGACTATGCAGGTGTACCTAATGAAGCATCCGCTGAGTTTTGTTTGAAAAATGCATTGAGCATAATGCTTCCCTACTTCTCTCTTATCGTCTTCACTAGAAGCCCCCCGAGTCCAGTTCTACTTAAGGAAGTCCCCCCTCCTCCTCTCAAGAGTTTATTCTGCCACTAAGCAAAGTGCACACTCATAAGGGGATTGTTAATGAATGTGTGAAGTATCACAAAACCTGCGCAACATGAAAAAAAATGCCCACTCTATAATTAAAATGAGATTGCACTTGAATTCAAATAATTTGCATCTCGTTACCATGGCGATGATTCAAGAGAGGCAGCTGAAAAAGGCTGACATACAAAGCATAAGAATAGTATTTAACCCGCTAATTCAAAATGAAAGCATTTAATAAATTGGTTTCTCTTTTGAATCGCTCATGTTGGAGATTTTGATCTGATTTTTGGTGCATCGCAACTTTGATGTCATTCAACTTTTGCTCCTCTCGGACCGTGCAATGTGGATTCAGTGTAATTCAAGGGGGAATATGATGCATTGCCTTTTGAAAGCGTTGCATTAATTCATATAGGAAGTCGATTGTACGCACAGTGGAGGAGGTAAAGATTAAAGCATTAGAAGCTAATAATAAATGGAACATTGATCTCAGCGGAGGTTTATTTATACAAAGACCGAAGCGTCTCAGCTTATCAAAGACAGACTTAACCGCCGCTATTAGAGCCTTAAGGGACCCTCTTTGCTCATTGCGTTAATTGCCAGGTTTGGAGCGAGGCCATTTCGGATAAAGTTGATCACACTATTATTCTTACGGGCAGGAGAGCTCAGACTGTGACTAAAAGCGAGCCGAATTCTTTTGATGCAGAAATTTAAAAATAAAATCTCAGGATTGTGAAGCCTGGGAAGTTGATCAGTGGCCATCTAAAAACATATTATGGGCCGTTCCACTGGATTGGTGCCATTTGTGGAATAGTGTTTTATATATATATCAGTCCTGACTGGGTAGGTTAAAAGTTCAACACAGTCCTGTTACATCAATTATTTTTTGATATTCATGTTTAGAATACGAGAATAATAAAACTAAAAAACAAAATTAATAATAGATTGTGTTGTAGTTGAATGACGCTATCTGTGCGCCAAAATTTAGACCTGATATCACCTAGTCTAAAGCCTAGTCTCCTTTTATCTCGCCAAATTCCAGTCCAATGTGTTGGCTACCTTAAGCCCAAATTCAGCCGGGATAGCTCAGGACAGCTCACCCTCAACAGGATAACAAGTGCTGGATAATCATCTACATTAGTTTCTTCTATGTACTGTGGAAGATCTGAAAAGTAGTCTGACAGTACTGAGGACAAAATGTGAGAACTGATAAGCAGGCAAGCTTTTACAGTGCACATAGAGCTGAGGAAATGAGGTGTGAATTATCCTTTCCATCAGAATGGTGATGTTAATGCCGCCTATAGAGTTTCTTTTAAAAAATCTCTGCAAATGCAGAGTGCATCAAGAGAAGAATGAAGTGCTGCGAATTCGGCGCCAGGGAAAGCTTGAAGGAGAAAGCAGCGCAATGGCTGCCGCGCTCACTTGCTAGTCATGAGCTGATGTCTATGCACGCCCGTGGCCTCGCTTGATGGAGACGAGCGTGTTAGAAAATCCTTGCGAAAGGCAGACAGAGCGCCGGGGTGCGCGGCCCTCACCACGCTGAGGTGTGTCGGATGTGAATTGGCCTCTGTCGGCCAGGTTCTCCACGCTGCCAGCGGCCGTGACGAGGCCGCGTCCCTCTCGCGCTCCTCCGCGGGGTTTGATGAGCTTCTTCATCCGGTCTGCAATCCAGTTAGATTTCCTTCGGGGACACAGAGGGCACAGCAGAGGCCCAATATGATGGTTCACACAATTCAATGGGCAGCATGAAAATGGGTTCAGGGTGAAAGTAATATGAGCCTTACACACTACATAGTCATATATATATATATATATATATATATATATATATATATATATATATATATACACAAGGGGGTGTCAGGCGATGACTTTTTTAATAGTAATTAATCGCATGACTACAATAGTTATCTCTAAATTAATCGCAAATTTTATATCTGTTCTAAATGTACAATAATATGTAAAAAAAATAATAATAATTTTCATACTGTCCTTAACATAAAACTGGAAAAAAATGTTAAACTAATAAAAATGTGTCTGCATCTTTTAATCATTGATACAGTAATTTCATAGTAATTCATAAAATTGAGTTAAAATTCAAAAGATGTACTGTAAAAACGAGTGTGATATTAATTTGTGTTGAGGACATTTTTCTGCCACTAGATGGCATACTTTTATTTGTAAGATGTTGGTGACAACTCATATTAAGAGCTATCTAATCTTTAATATGAAGTAACTTGTGAAATTATGCACATTTTTTTTAAATTGTAAAATACAACTTGACCCCAGTCTCCACAAATATATGCATTATTATTCAATTTATTACAACAAAATTTTGACGTGGACATGTCTTCTGTGTTGGGACAGGAATTCCCCCACTACAGACATTTCCAGTGTATTAAAAAAAAAAAATAGTAGTGTTAAAGTAACTTTAAATTAACTCAAAATTAATGCAATAATTTTGACACCTCTTTATATTTTTTTTCATGCTTTGGCCTTCCAAATAAGGGCACATCAGAGAGCAGTATTTTCTTGGTGACCAGACCTTGGAATGCTTTTACAGAGAACCTTTCAGTAAAATATATTGGGATTCAGGTCATGCAGTAAAAATAATCCACTCCATACTTTTTATTTGAGTGATTCCACTTTTATGTTGGATTTGCAGCACATTCCTGTGCTGACACTGAAGACAGTCGGGCATAGCTCGGTGTATAAAACAGTATATTATTGAATAGTTCGTTTTTATTGTTTGAGTTTGGCTGAAAAAAAAATTGTATTAAAATTAGAACATCATTATCAGCGTCATACTTGGCCTTCCAAGGTGAAGGTTGCACATTGGGCTCCAGAACCCTGTACTGGTCCATAATCTTCTCCACCAGCTTTTGCTTCTCCCGACGGAGTTCGCTCAGCTTCTCCCTGAAGGAGAACACAAACATCACTGCAGCATTTCATACATTTATTGCTGATATTCTATCAATAACATCAATCAAATGACTTTCTTCGTGTTGCTTTAAAGCCAGGAGAACACAATAAAAGTGGGCTTAGTGCTGCTGATCAAGGTTTCAGGCACGCACGGCGCAGAAAAGAAAAAGGCTGAAAAATAGCCTGCAACTGCAGACCTGCCTTGGATGATAAACGGCTCGGGATAAAAAATAGTGAAGCAAAAAGTCGCTGACACTCTGGGCTGACTGTTAGTTGTCGACGCTCGACTGTGGGCGGAGAAGTTCGGCCATGTTAAGAGAGGTCAGCTCGGTTCAGCGCTGGAAAATGGAACGTAAAGTTTAGTATTGAGGTCCGTTTATTCTCATGCTAGTGGTGCGGCTCTGTTGCGGAGAATGGCAGCCGCTTGGAACTTAAGTGGGAGTTCACATTTATAGACTCTTATTTTTCCCAGAGGATGAAGCACACTCTGCTGCTCTGCTACTTACATTTGGATTTTATCAAGAAAAAAAAAACTTTTTGCAACTCATCTCCAAAGCGGTGCTATTTTGTCCCCAAAAAGCTCAATAAACTGAAAATTTGGTGTTCTGGATTCTGTTCAGTCCTGAATTTACACATTACACCCTTAAAACTGCTGGGACCAAAAAAAAAAATTAGGTAAAAAAAAATGTACTGTAATATCAATATGAATATAATATAAAATCAATAGACCCAAATAGCGGGTCTATTTGAGTCTATTGAACCAATTGTTGAGCTTTTTTGTCCAAACACACAAAGTTGGCAAAATTGACCCAAGTTAGCAGGTTGGTCCAATTTGTGACTAAAATCGTTATTATATATGGCCGTTTTAAGACTCGAAATACATACACTGTCATAAAAGTATTTCAACCGTTAATTAAGTAAACTCCTTTGTATTGGCTGTAGGCTGCCAACTTTTTTATGTAGGCTGACATATGAATCTGATATCAGATCATTTTGATTGACAGCATTATTTGTCAAGAAAAAACAGATGTTACACTTTAATAACCGTTGGGTCATAAATGACCCAAATGGGTCAAAAAATTGACAAACTAAACTTTTTGTTTTTGGGCTATTTATTTAACCCAATAAGGTGGATGAAGGATGTAACCTTCAAATCATTTAAAAAAAAAAAAAAAAAAAAAAAAGGGTTTTGGATGAAACTATATATATATATATATATATTTATTTTTTTTTTACTCCCAAAATTGGGTTTTGTACTACAAACCTGCATATTTTATTTTATTTTTTGATACAATACATATATATATATATATATATATATATATATATATATATATATATATATATATATATATATATATATATATATATATATATATATATATATATATATATAAAACCCAAATAGTTTTTATTTTATTTTTTATTTTTTATTTTTTTTACCTAACTGGAGTGTGTTAAGGTGACCAAAACACACACACACACACACACACACACACACACACACACACACACACACACTAAAAAAACACTTATCTAAAATTATAATTCCCCAGTGAAAATGAGTGGATATCCCATTAATCCATCCCAGCCCTTTTTTTTTTTCTTTTTTTGGGGGGGGCAGCTTGTGCGTCATAATTAATTGATTATGACTCATTCTGGTATATGCGACTTGGCCACCAGGGGCAGTATAATGCAGTCATGAAGACAAGCAAAGAAGAGTTTCACAACTACTATAAATGACAAGTAAATAGCAGTAAAATTCGTCGTTTTTCACAGAGGATAAAGAATTTGTGCAGTTTTATATTGTCGCTTGTGTTCAAATAATTGTTGCTTGAAGTGTATGATGCTTTTCGTTAGCCTGTCTATGGCTTTCCCATTATGTGTTAGCATTAACTGTTGATATAAGGTAATTCTTCTCAAGGCAAAACTGTAGGTGTTTCCATAAACAATCATGTAAATTGTCTATCAGATCTAAATATGCCCGTAAACACTCGATCTGTTGTCAGATTCATCTTTGTTTTCAATCTGCTGCACAAATAACGGAACTGGCCTTGCTGTTCCAATCGTTCCGGAGGGAAGTGTGATTTCACAAGAAAACAAATCACCGCCCAATTTCATTTTTATAATGGAACTGTCTTTGGCCCTTTTTCTTATTTTTGAGAGATTAATTTGTCGTGTGTGCGGTTGAATATTGAATATATTTCTGCGGATGATTGCTATTAAATTGCTTTTCTAATAAGAGATGTCACCGGTGCATGAGGTTCTCTTTTAAAAATAAACACCACCGTTTGCCACGTCATCCAACCGTTCATCTCGGTCCAAAACAAAAGCTGTGTCAAAATGGCTTTTCTTAATCCAAAAAACCCCCCCAAAAAATAAATAAATACTTTTGATTGACACTCCTGGGCACATATTAACAATGTGGTTATTATTGTAGTTGAGTACTCAAATACGGAAGCATATTGCATTCACTTGAATTAAAAAAAAAAAAAAAAAAAAAAAAAAAAAAAACCTAACGTTTTTCTGACTAATTTTTGGGGGAGCTTTGTTTTTTTGAGTATTTTTTTCCTGTTTTTCTGTTTGTTTGTTTTTCTGTTTTACTGAATTTTTTTTCTATCATAAAACAAATATACCGAAAAGCAGGGAATAAATTATTCAGAAAAACAGAAAAAAAAATACTCAGAAATACAGGGGGAATATATTATTCAGGAAAACTGAAAAAAAAAGTATTCCAAAAAACAGAGCGCCAACTTCTGTTTTTCAGAGTAATTTTTTTTTTTAACCTCTAATCTCTAAATGACTTGTTTCAGGCCACTGACCTGTATATATGACTGGATAGCCGATAGCCCATATGCACCAGTGCAAGCCGTTGAAGCCACAGGGCGGCCATCTTGTGACTCCCACCTCGCAAGCAGACTACTGTATAAACTATACGGTACATGTACAGATGAGACATACGCAGCTCGTAGGCAGTTAGTATAAGGCCGGAGGTGGGGTCGGGGGTTTGTTCCATTTTTTTTTTTCCCTAATAATTTTCCTAATAGGTTTTTTTTTCCTAATAATTTTCCTAATGTTTTTTTTTGTTTGTTTGTTTTTTTGGAATAGTTTTTTTTTCTGTTTTTCTGAATAATATTTTCCCTTTTTTCGGATTTTTTTTTTTTTATGACAGAAAAAAAATAGTCAGTAAAACAGGAAAAAAATATTCAGAAAAACAGAAAAAATAATTACTCAAAAAAAAAAAAAAAAAAAAAAAAACAAACAAAGTCCCCCAAAAAATTAGTCAGAAAAACAGGTTTGTTTGTTTTTGTTTTTGTTTTTTTCTCAAGTGAATGCAATACGCTTCCGTACTCAAAACTTTGGACTTGCAATTTGCAAACTCAAAGTAACAAATTCAGCCTGAATAAATTTAACCACTGCTGGGGAAAATTGGGAGGGCAATAATGTAATTTGGGAGCAATGTGACTAATTAGTCTTAAAGGGTGAAGCAGCCCTGCATGATCGCTATTAGTTCTGGATAATCTGCAAGCAGTCTGTTTAACATTTAAAAGCAACACTGCTGGGGGCTGTTGGACTGTGAAACGGTTTCCTCACGCACGCACACACAGACCTCCACACGTGTAGTCTGCGGCACGTGAACACACACACAACCACCTACAGTCACACACAAGTACTATTTGCTGCTTGTAGCTTTAATTCTATCAATCCTGTTAAGAAGCCCTGCAGCCCAAGTAACAAGACTTGATTTACTCTTCAATCCACTTGATCCTCTCCTGTCAGCGACGTGTACGCGTGCGTGCGTGTTTGTGTGCGTGCACTAACTGATATTCTTTCTGCTGCGTGTAGTGCTGGTCGCGGCGCTCCAAGCTCTGCTCCAGTAAGGCCCGGTTCTCACTCAGCAGGCTGCGGTTCTGCTCGGCTAAGTGTCGGTTCTCCTCCTCCATGTTCCCCTTCAGCTGGGTTAGTAGCTGCGCACACACACATATAAGGAAGACGAAAACATACTGACTCTTCAAAAAATATATATAGTATCATATTTCTTCAAATAGGGGGCCTCCGCTTTAGTGGACTGAATGACGTCATTCCCCTTTTCAAGTGATTTTTTTTTTTTTTTCCCCAAATACACCCATGTGTTGTCTATTCCAATCTAGAGGACCAAAACTGTCAAAATGATAAATAAATAAAAACTGTGTATAAAAACTATAATTCAAAAATTAAATAAAAAAATATAAATGGAAATAATAAAAAAATACCAATAAATAAATACAAAAATAAAAACAAATAAATATAAAAATGAATGTCGAAATAAATATAGAAATATAATTAAATATCAATCAATACATAAAAACACTGCTCTCATATTTATTTATTTATTTCATGCTGCAAAGTCAGCATGAAATGCGTCATGAAATGTTATTCTAATAAGGGGGGCAGTCCTAAGTGCGTCATGGGTTGAACTATTTGCCGTTGCCAACTGCCTTTTGATTATGAAATATTCTCTGTGTGAATTCTCAGCCCTTGCTGTAGCACGGGCACAGTCTGACATAGACTGGCATGGCGTACTTAGGACCGCCCCCTCATTTGAATAACAATACATGCCGCATTTCATGCAGGCTTTGTTTGCAGCACAAAATAAATGAATATGAGAGCAGAATGTAGACTTTTTAATTATTGATTGATATTTAATTCTATTTCTAAATTTATTTCCACATTTATTATTATTTTTTTTATTTTACCATTTATTTTTGTACTTATTTACTTATTTGTTTATGTATATATTTTATGTTTTTATTTGCTTTGAAATAGTTTTAAATTAATTTTTGAATTATGTTTTTTATGTTTTTTTCTTTTCACTTTATTTATCCATCCATGTTCTTAACCGCTCACTCCTCACAAGGATCGTGGGGGGTGCTGGAGCCTATCACAGCTGGCTATGGGAAGTAGGTGGGGTACACCCTGAACTGGTCGCCAGCCAATCGCAGGGCACACAGAGACGATTATCTATTTATTAATTAATTTATTTATTTACTTATTCATTTATAATTTTGTCAGTTTTTGTTCCTCCATAATTCCACAACATACACTGCAGATATGGCATCTGTAAAGCTGAGTTGGGAGTTTAATAGGAAAGTGCTGCTGTATGCATTCAGTCAATCAGTCAGGTTAACTGGAATAGAGCGTTCCTCCTTGGTGGGGAGAGGAATTGGACAGAAAGCTTTTAAAGTGGATTTTTTATTCGATGCGGGGCAAACACAACAGTATCCAAAAAATAAAAAATAAAAAAATGATGAAGAAATATACAGCAAGCGAGTAGAGCTCCTCTTTAGTGAGTGACGGATGTTGTCATACATTGTAGAAATAGAACAATATGTTGTTATATAGCAGGGGTATCCAAAGTTTTGACACTCAGGACATGAAAGAAAATGGAGGGAAGAGGAGGTCCACTTGAGCTTGCGTTCGTGAAACATGTCAAAACAAACAGTATACTCTTCTTCTTTTTCATTTTGAATTGGAAAATATGCGAAATCTTGCATTATTTGACTTTTTCAATAATTTTTTCCCCTTTTTTCCCCTGAATAAAAATAGCCAATATATTGTAACATTCCCATTTTGGAAAAACATATTTTTAAAAAGGTAGTGTTATATCTTTCAGCATTAATTTTTAAGTAATAAATTTCAAATTGTTACATTAAATTATTTATTTATATTTAAAATGTGATATCTTGTATCATTTAACGTTTTAAAATGTTTTAAAAAATAGTGTGATATCTTGTAACATTCTGTTTTTTTTTTTTACAAATATAAATAAAAAATTGTGACAAACTCATATTTTTTTAAACCATTTGCACAAAAATATTACTTTTTTTATTTAAAAAAATAACTAACATTTTCTCATTACCTTTAAATGCAGGCTATGGTTTTTTTTTATGATATGAAATGCTTTATTATAGACAATATATTGTAAGATTCTCATTTTGCAAAAACATATTTTTAAAATAATGTGATATTTTTCAGCATTCTTTTTTAAGTAATACATTTCAAATTGTTACATTAAATTATTTATTTTTAAAATGTGATGTCTTGTATCATTTAACTTTTTTATATAAATATTGGCCTTTTTAAATGTTTTAAAAAATAGTGTGATATCCTGTAACGTTCTGCTTTTTTACAAATAAATAAATATTAAAAAAATTGACAAATTCATGTTTTTTTTGTTTTTTTTTTTATTATTTACACAAAAACATGACTTTATTTAAAAGAATTAACTAACATTTTCTCATAACCTTTAGATGCAGGCTAGGGTTGTTTTTTATTATATTAAATTCTTTATTATAGAGAATAGATGATACATAATTACATATATTACAATATGTTTTTTTACAGGGTTATTTACTGTAGTTAAGTGGAAAAAAAACATACTGTTTGCTTTATTGTCAAAATGTATATTTGTATGCTTTAACCCTGATAGAAGCCTGGTATGCCCCCTAAATAAACACTCCCAGTTACAATATGAAGAAATATTGTATATATGGGTATGTTTACACAACAATAACCTCGAAATAGAAAATGCCAGGTCAGTCGTTTTCTGCAACTGTGCTTTCGCCACTTTTTAATACACAGGACTGCTTAAAAAAAAAAAAAATCTATGAATTGTAGTTGGCAAATAACCCCACTTTTTGTGTTATGGCGTTTTCTCATTCACACTTCTTCTTCTCTCCGTGACAGTTGATTGTGAGTCTTGACACGCTCCAAACATTGCATTAAAAGCAGCGCTCCGTTCGCATTCTGCCACTATTTATTGGCTTTTCCGTCATGCATTATGGAAAGGTAGAAAAGAAGCAAAATGAAGCCGAAAAGGAATAATTCAAAGGATATCGAGAATGACAAGCCGCTTGCTACCTGGCACTGGGAGGCAACTCCAATTGATTAACAGCGAAGCTAATTTGTCGACTTTGACAAGCCAAGTGTGTTGTATTGGTCAGTTTGAATCACTCGGAAAAACACGGCCGATCCTGGCATCGTTTTTTTGGTCTTTCTTATCTATTAGCGCACCAAATGTTCATTAGCCGAGCAGGTTGAGGCAGCCTATCAAAACATCTCCCGCTTGGCTCCTTTATGGAAAGTCAATTTGCACGTCTGCGATCATCCCTCACTTCAGACTTGAGCGCGCCAGGAGCATTTTCAATATTTAGCCGTCGTTTGACAGCCTTGCGCGGGAGATTAAAACCGATTTGAAATCACGTTTTCCTCATGTGTCAATTCTGACTGACGTGGGCTTCCCATCAGGTGTGAGGAAAAATCTCCTCCGGCGAGATGCTAACGATTCCACCCTGACCACGCCGATGTAAAACAGCCTCTAAAACCTGCCATAAATTTCTAATATGTTTGGTTTAATTGCCCAACGATGTTTCAAATAAATTAGCTTTATTATTCCAAGAGTGTAATGTTTCCGAGCGTCTCCGCCGTGAAGCATTAAATCCTTCTTTGCATGCAAATGTTCAATCGGCAACTGCAATATTAAACACCCCGAGTGCGACCGACTGCAGGTTTGAAGGTGTGTTCCTCCTTTACTACACTTGTGGGCCGTGTGAGCTTTATGGGGAGCAAATACCGGCGCTCACACATTAAACGGTTGTTTTAGTTAAGACTGGAATTGAGCGGTGAAGTAGCAGTAAGGGATAAGTGGGCGTATTGCTCGAGGGCTCCCCCTACAGTTGTGAAGATTAATTCACCTCGATGGTCAATACAAATCGACTGCGGTCCCACATCATCATTCTTGTTTACAAGCAGACGCGTTATGGATTTGCGGAGTCGTTTGCGACGGAAGAGCTCAGGAAAAAGATGCTTTTTAATTATTTTTCGGGCTTGTGTAATGGCACTCCCCCACAGAGGGGACAATTAGTGTTCCGTGCATGAATAATTCACTTGATAGCAAAGTTATAAGTCTGTTGGATATCTAATATGTTTATTATGGTGGTTGTGTTTTGCAACAGAAAGCTGAGCATCATTAGTCAGTTTGTTTGTTGGTTATGTAAAAACGGCTAACCTATTTTCACAAAACTTCGAAACTTTATAGAGAACTGGACAAATGACTTTTTGCTGTTGCTGTTTGTTTTGTAGTGGTTCACAAAGCAGTTGAATGGCGAACAGTCTGGGGTTGTTGACTTTTTAGTCCAAAATCCAAAAAAGGTGTCCCTTTTGTGCCAATGTGGAGTTTGTTTGGATCATTTTTGACTGGCAAATATGTTCAAACATATTTGCAAGTACGCTCAAATGCATTGAAACACACTTGCAAACACATTCAAAAGTACTTGTATGCTAAGTGCTAAAGCATTTTTTCCCATAATGTCACTGCGCATATGCAAATGGAATTATGGGGATATATGCCAAACGGAAATCATGCACTGCAGAGACAAGATGAATCATCGAAATTATGAATAAACAATTTTTACTTACCTACTTTTTTTTTAAACACATTTTTAACACATTGGTGTAATGTAGGCTAAATAATAAAATTAATATATATATTTTTTTAATTATGGAGAAAAAATGCAGTTTTTAGCATTTAGCTAACAAGAAGAACGTTGGAATGTACTAGTGTAATGTAGGCTAAATGCTTCAAAAAACAAAAAAAACAAAAAAAACAAAAAAAAAACTTTTTAACTTAAGTTTTTTCTCCATAATCCCCCCAAAAAATGTCTAGTGTAATGCAGTATAAATGCTTAAAAAAAAAAAAAATTTTAACAAGAAGAACATTGGAATGTAGTAGTGTAAACAAGAAGAACGTTGGAATGTAGTAGTGTAATGTAGGCTAAATGCTAAAAAAAAAAGAAGTTTTTTTTGTTTGTTTTAAAAAAAAAATGGTTTTTTTTTACTTGTTTTTTAAAAATGCTTTTTTTTTTTTAATTATGGAGCAAAAATGCTAAGTTTTTAGCATTAAGCTTACAAGAACGTTTAATGTACTAGTGTAATGTAGGCTACATGCTTTAAAATAATAATAATAATAATAATAATAATAATTTGTAATTTGCACATGCGCAAGTTAAAAAATGCTACTTATTAGAATGATGCGGAAAAATGCTGATTTTTTTTAGCATTTAGCTGACACGAACGTTGGAACTTGACAATGCATTTAATGTATTTTAAGTATGATATTATGGAGAACTATTTTTCTTATTACAAAACAGTTTTTTGCTCTGGAGGCTGCAACGGATAAAGTATGTATTCATATGATGATGATGATGATGATGATGATGATGATGATGATGATGATGCAGCCTGAGCCAAACTGGAATAGATACAGTTCATGATCAAATATCTATTATTCGCGGTAAATAAATAGTTTTCCCACCAACTGAGTGAAAATAGTTAATTTCCCACAGGTGAGCTCTATCTGGGAATTTGCGGATAGAAAATGAATGAATTGAGGCCAAATAGTGACTGACCAGCTCCAACCGATGAAGCTGCTGGATCAACATTCTGCTGTCTGTAGCAGAAAGCGTCCATTTTGTACTGGAGTGGAACATCATCAATCAAATTTTTTAGGATTGTTGGGCTTCCGGCCGAGGTCTGCTTTTCCAATCATCTTCGTAGAGGATGCACGCGATACCTGAAATTGGCTGGTGAGGCGAGCGTTGCTGAGGTCCAGACTTTGGTTGGCTTCCCTCAAGGTGCTGAGCTCCCCCTCCAGGCGAGTCCTCTCCAGCAGGGAGGCGCTCAGCTCCCCCCTCAACAAGGAGCCCTGGGCCAGCAACTCTGCCTGCGATGCCACCAATTCTTTATGCTGGGCCTGGAGCCTGAACACACACGCAGACACATTTAGTCATTGCTCACGTCCCGCGGAGTGCTTTGGATCATCTGCTCTCTAAATTAAACCCATTATTATATTACACAGCACAATGAGTCATACACAAAGTTATACAAAAAAAAAAAAGGGAGAGAATACATTCAAAAATGATTTAAAATCACACTCTAGTTTTAAATTTATTGCCTACAAAACACTTTATTGAGGTAAGCTATCATCTCTGTTTGGCTCTGCTATGAAATCACATCTAATATTCACAGTTGGAAGGAGACTGATACCGGTACAAGTACTCAACTCAAGTACTCGCCAATACCACGTACTGATAGTAACCGCTAGTAGTTTTGATACATAAAATTTCCACCAAAAAACAATGACGGATCATTTTAAAGAAACACCACAAAAGCCCATTTTATAATTTTTCCTTAAAATTGCATGAAATGAACATCAATTTCCTATTCTTCTGATTTCTAATTTGTCGTTCCTGATCGTAAAATTGACACGAGAGCAGCTGAGACTGGCATCGACCATAGTCGATACCTGTTATCAGTACTTGCCCATCTCTAGTTGAAAGATTAGTAAATTGTTAAATAAACATGGATGGAATATTTTTAGATCTTCACAATGTGACTGCAAAGTATGATATACATGCATCCGTGAAACTTATTTAATAATTAGTATTAAAAACTATAAATACAGTACATGTTTCAGATGCCTCCTAGTTCTTAAGCATTCTAATATGGACATTATATATATCCTATAATTTTACAATTTATTTTAAAAATGTAATAATTAAACTGAATGTTTAGAATTGAATAGTTTATGTATCGTTGTGCAACTTGGTCACCAGGGGGCAGTGTAATACTGTCATGCAGACACAAACGAAGAAGACTTTCACAATTAAAGGGATACTTCACTTATTTAGCCCATTATAGCAATAAAAAGTTCATATTTTGTCTGTAATTAATTTGATACTTTAATTATTTTTCACGTACAATTAGTACCTTTAAAAAACACATTTTGCAACTTGCTGTCGACTGAAAATGACATCACAAGGGCTCAGGTAACCAATCACAGATCACCTGTTTTCCACAAGCTGAGCTGTGCTTGGACATGAAAAATAATGAAAATATAAAATTTATTATAGGCAAAGTATTAAAGTTTGACTGCCAAAAATGGCTAAATAAGTAAAGTATCCCTTTCATGTGACTCAGTAATTGCAGTATTTATAACGTGTTTACCTTTTTCTGCATTGTTTGTGTTCAAATATCCATCTCGCGACAAAGATGCTATTCGTTAGCCCGTGTATGGCGTTTCCCATTACGTGTTAGCATTAAGCTAGCGACAAAGGCAAAGTTATGCGGTTGTTTTCAATACACGTGTACTGTGTGCGCATGTCATGACTTAATCTGTTTCATAACTGGCAGCAGGTGGATACACGGGTTAATTATGTAGCTTCTGCCGAATTTAATTGTTGTACAAGTCACCATATGTCACTGCGATATATAAATTAACAAAGCAGTGTATAATTTGGCAAAATTGGCACAATGGTTGGGAATTACCTCTTTAGAAAATGGATGGGTGGAGAATCTAGTCTGTATCGTTGATTAGGAAAACGGATGCTGATTAACAAGTCTAAAGGGTGCATTTGAAACTGCAGCTCAGCTATTAGCTAAATAACGCTCGCAACCACAACATGAGGACATTGTTCTTCAGTTTGACAGCCTGTCATTACTAAGGTGTCATTCGTCAGTTCTGTCAATACGATGGTGACAACCCATAATGGGATGTCATGAAAGGAATGGCCTTGAGTTTAAATTGAAAGTCTTGTGAGCGTCCAAGCTAATTTTTCTATTCTGTTATCCTTTCCTGTAATCGCATCTTGACTGCTTTGTTGTTCCTTGCTTCCGCTGTTTAACGCTCACGTCAATGAGCAATACACGCCGTATTGCATTTGCATTGAACCCACCTCCTGTTTTTGTATCCTGTGATCCATAGTAAAGCGATAATGTCAAGAGTTTAAATGTGAGAGCTCATGAGCTGAGCGCCAACTCTTTGTGTAAGCATTTGTCACCTCTCG
Organism: Festucalex cinctus; assembly: GCF_051991245.1. Taxonomy (NCBI): domain Eukaryota; kingdom Metazoa; phylum Chordata; class Actinopteri; order Syngnathiformes; family Syngnathidae; genus Festucalex; species Festucalex cinctus. The sequence continues at coordinate 11,603,807 of NC_135419.1, forward strand.
CTGTCGTCTTTCAGCCTCTCCAACTTTCGTTCTTGTTCCAGTCGACTCTGGCTTTCGGCTTCCATCTCCTCTCTCGCCATTTTCATCTCTCGCTCTCTCTCCTCCAGCTGGCTTTTAGCATCCAGCAGCTCTTTGTAGCTACGCAACATAAACGCACACGGCATTAACACAGTTGGGCAGAAAAAAAGCAATTACATGTGAATGCTGAAAAATGTCCCGAAGTCAAAATGTGAAAGAAAAATGAACTGAACATGAGTTAATGCATCACAGCCTATCATAGCACCGGCAAAAGCATAGAGATGACGATATAGCTGATTTGAGGTGATGCCCGTGATATTGCTGCGTCATTGGGAAGATAAGTGTGCGGACTGTGAAAAGTAATAACTCAGGTCTGTTGAGCAAAAACACCTTAAAAAAGCATAAGAAAACGGAGCGAGAAACATTTTTTTGACACACAATACCTTTGGTGCGAATGATTTGTCTTTCAGCATTTAGACTTTTTTTGAAGCGCGATAATGGCAAAAGCTTACACAATAGTGTGTTTGTCTCCCAGCATTCACGAAATACATTTTGATGGACAAAAGCAGCGGTCAATAGTGTTCTGAGCACTTGTCTCTCGGCATTTACATGGCAAGTATTGTACCGTAGCAGTGAGGTGAATGATTGTCTCTCAACATTTAGACTTTTTGGTTTTTTAAGTCAAGTCAGCACGTTAATAGCAAAAGCTTGCATAAATGTGTGTGTGAATGTTTGTCTCTCAGCATTCACGAAATACATTTTGATGTACAAAAGCAACGGGGTGGAATGACTGAATCTCAGCATTCCCATGCACAGTAATAGTGTTCTGAGAACTTGTCTCTCAGCATTTACATGGTAAGTTTGTGATGTACAGTAGCAGTGGGATGAATGACTGTCTCTCAGCATTTAGACTTTTTTTTTGAAGCACGATAATGGGAAAGCTGGCATAAATGTGTGCATGAATGTTTGTCTCTCAGCATTCACGAAATACATTTTGATGTACAAAAGCAGCAGGGTGAATGACTGAATCTCAGCATTCCCATGCACAGTAATAGTGTTCTGAGCACATGGTACGTTTGTGATGTACAGTAGCAGTGGGGTGAATGATTGTCTCTCAGCATTTACAGTACATGCACAGTAGCAGAAGTGTGAGAGCTTGTCATCCAGCATTCACAAAATAGTTAATGCACAATAGTTGTAGCATGAATGATTCCTCTCAACGTTTATATAAGATTTGATGTAATATAGCAGTTGTGTTAATGTTCGTCTCAGCATTCACATTTACATAACTTAACTTTCATTTCAGCACTTGTATTTCAGCAGTCACAAAACATATTTTTAACTTACAGTAGCAGTGGTCCAAATGATTGCTTATCAGCATTTACAATGCAAGTTTTGATGCATGATAGTAGTGGTGTGAATCACTGTCTCTCAGCATTTACAAGCAAAATCAAAGCAGTAGTGTAAAAAATCAATTGTTAATGCATACTGGCAGTGGCATGACTGATTGTCTCAGCATTTACATAGTAAGATTTTGATGCATAGTAGATGTGTTAATGTTCATCTCTCAGCATTCACATACAAAATAACAGTTTAGTTTGAGCATTTTATCAGCAGTCACAAAATACATGTTTGAATCATAACAGCAGTGGTGTGAATGGTTGTCTCTCAGCAGGCTATTTGAAGTGTAATAGGCGTTTGAATGTTTGTCTCTCAGCATTCACACACGTGTCGTGTATTTTTGGCACAAAACGGTGCTTGTGTGCACAGCTGTCAGCATCCACGCCGTGCATTTATTGCAGTTGTGTGAATGCCTGTCTCAATGCATTAATTGCATTTATTGCAGTTGTGTGAATGCCTGTCTCAATGCATTAATTGCATTTATTGCAGTTGTGTGAATGCCTGTCTCAATGCATTAATTTAAGTGTTTTTACACACAATAACAGTAATGTAAATGCTTGTCTCTCAGCGCTCCCACAATTAGCATCTGTAAGTCTGCTTGGGTGTACCTGCCCTCCAGCTCCCTGTGTTGCGCCTCCAGACTGCGGCTGCTGGTCCGCAGGCGCGAGTGTTTGTCTAGGAGTTCCTCCAGCTCCGCCTCCTGACGCTGCTGCAGCGCCGTCAGCCGCTCGTGGTCCCGCCTGAGGGTCTCCGCCCTGGCGGCCGACTCCTCCCGCTCTCGTGCCCACACCTTAGACTCCGCCTCCAGCGCCGCGCACCGGGCCTCGGTCTCGCTGTGGCGCGCCTGCACCGCTGCATGCTGGGAGTTTACGGTTGCTTGTTCCACCTGTTTGTGTCAATGTGTGGGAGGCAGAGAAGTCATAATTTATTCATTTCATTTATTACCAATTTATTTTTTTGTAGTATTTCTCTTGACTGCACTGCTTCTGGTACGTTATATTTTTGGTCCAATCAGATTTCAGCCTCTGTGTGTTGCCATGTCAATCTAATCTGGCCTTCAGAAGTAGTGCTGTTTCTTTAACCAATCAGATTTGGTCTTCGCCAGCTACCAGCATTCAAGCTCAATAGCTTAAAACACATCTGTAGTGATCCGTAAATTATAACACATTAGCATATTTGGTGAGTTTGATGTACTTTATTTAGATGTTAACGTCATTTTAATAGATAAATATTGTGTAGTTGTATGTCAGTAGAGAATACGTACAATGTGAATGGCAGACTGCAAAAAAAGGGCATCAGTGACCCTGGATTTCGAGAGTGCTACAAAGTTAATTATAAGTGCTGTTACAGTGAGAAATTTGAAGTAAAACTACTCATGTGAAGAGCCGCCAAGTGTTTGTTTGTACACTAAACTGAATTACTGCTTGCTACAGGCCAATTATAGAAGACAGTGCCAGTTTGTGGCAGCGAGGTAGGCTCGCGGTTAGCACATCTGACTTGCCTTTCTAAAGTTCTGTGTCTGAATCCTTCGATCACAAAAACATCATTTAAGACTCAAAATTTGACACAAGCATAAATGTAAATTATTTAAGAAGTACTATAAAAGAACTAAAAGTATGATTTTCTGCATATGTGTGTGTGCACACAGTTGCTCGAAGGATCATGTTTGTGCATTAGTCTCCTGCGTGTAACATGCTCAATAAATGTGTCGATGTTAAAGTTCCCCTCTCAGGGACTGATAAAGGGCTCTTCTGTTTTATTAAAGCACATCGTGACGGCTGACCCGGCCGTGTCCTGAATCATGCCTTAGTTATATGCTGCCATAGGCTCAGACTGCCTGAGGGGATTTCCCACCATCCTCTCAATCTCTATCTGTTCACATCCATAATGGTGTTTGTGTGCGCTACTAACTTGTTTTTCTTTCTCCCCTCTCAAAGCTGCTCGTGCCCTTAAGGCCGCAATCAACAATGCTACATCCCCCTGTTATTTGTTTGTTAGTACTACTAGTGGTAATACCATTAGCCCGATTAATTTCAGGTTGTTATGATGTGATGTAATTTTGTGAAAGTGGAGCCTTGAAATGATAACTATGAAGTTAGTCCATCCAGTCATGTGTTTTCTCTCGTGCAGGTTAATGCCAATTGAGAGTCTACAGTGAACCTAACATGCATGGAATGTGGGAGGAAGTTAGATTAAGCAGAGAGAACTCACATAAGCATGGAGAGAACTAAACTCCACAAGAGTTGAGATGTGATTCAAACCCAGAATTCAGAACTATGAGGCTTAAATACTAACCATATTTTACACCATGCTACCCGTATTACTTCACATTACCCTTAAAGGGAAGTCAAGTTAAAAATTGTCTTTAGAATATGTTCTATGCGCCCCTACTAGTCTTAACATGCCATTCTGATTAATATTGCATTTGTGGATAATGAAAGAAACAGCAAAATCCACCAGTTTTCCCCCATCTCGGGGGGCAGCCGTTTTGCCTCTTCTTGTTAAGTGAAAATGACATCACAGTGGCTCAGGTAATAACAAGTAACAAATAACAAGTAACGACCAATCACGGTTCACCTATTTTATGGATTTGGCTATGTGACGATCGCAAGTCGAGCTGTTATGCTGCATTCGAGGAAGGTGGGAAGTCGGATATATCCCACTTGGATTCTCCCAGTTCCGACCTCAAAGTGTTTGTGGCAAATGTAAACAACAAAGATGGCTGAATGCGACAAATTGTTTGTTGCTGTGGCCATTCCAAATCACGTTGCGTTTATGTGAACCTATTTATTTAAATATCTAACTAAAGTAACAATACATAAATATAAATACATATCTGTTTAAAATCTTGTAAATTATGTTTTTGCCATTCATGGTCTGTCTCTCCATGGGGCTCACCATTGCTGAGTGACGTCAGATTTAAACCGGTCAGTGAAGTGAGGGTAAAAATCCGATTTCCCACTTTCCACGAACGCAGCATTTGGCACTGTGATGCCATTTTCATTCGATAGCAAGTAGCAAAATGGCCGCCCGCTAAGATTTTTCGGCTTATTATTTAGGCTAGAATTATTATTTCACCACTAGATGCCACTGTATAATACTGATTGTACCTTTAAAACATACAGTGACAAAAAAAATTGTAACCACCTTTTGTAGTATTTGCTACTATTACGACAGTGGTCGTCAACATGTAGTACTAGTACCACCAGTGCTACGGGACTCCCTCTAGTGGTACGTAAAAGAATCACCGCCTAAGTACGTTACTTATATTTAACTTTTAAGCACAATATGTGCATTGTACATTTTTAAATAAATAAAAAACTGGCTCTACACAGTGCAGTCATTTCTTCCTTTTTGCACTTGTTATTGAATTTCCCAAAGTATAACCTTAGAAAACCTCTGACTGTTATGACATTGAAATCCCTTCCGCCTTACTCGCTCTCTCTCCCTCTCCCTTTCTTTGTGTGTTCTGTCACCTGTAGCTGAGTGTTGAGCGCCTGCAGTCGAGTACACGAGTCCTGCAGGCTGAGCGAGTGTCGGTGCAGCGCCTCCAGCTGCTCCCTCAGGTGCTCACAAGTCTCCTGGGACTGAGACAGACGCGACAACAAAGCCTCCTGTCCTGCGAGCCGCACGGCTCTCTGAGGCAGATGTGATCGAGGGGAGGGAACAAAGACAAGCGCAGGCGGTAAATGTTTCATCCTCCTACAGCATGTAGACATCGCCTTGTCGCGGCGCTGACTTCTTGTCACACTCCTATGTAAATATATTTATTTGCACTTCCGTTACATGTGTAGATGAATCACCCTTCAGGGTGCTAATCAATGTTAGTTTACATTTAGAATATGTGTGAGTGAAAGATTTTAAATTATTAAAACTGGTGAATAAGAAATAAAATAGTAATGTATAAATATATAAATTGTATATAAATAAATAAATATATATATATATATATATACTCAAATCTATCTATCTATCTATCTATCTATCTATCTCTCTAATTGTAATTGTTTTAAGTTAATTAGTTTACATGTAGTATGGTGGCACTTTGAAAAAGATATTAATTAGTAGTTACAACTTATGGGTGGAGTATTTTATTAGGCATATGCATGTAAATTGTGAAAGTTACAAGATTTTGATCATTTTAAATGAATCAAGATATTCAAACCTTTAATGGAGTAACAAAATAATTGCAAATTAATTTGACAATTAACTAATTGTTGTGTTTTCAAATAATCATTGCGCCGCTACACTGAATCGAACCGAATCGTAATCCTACTGAATCGAACCGAACCATATATATATATATATATATATATATATATATATAATTTATTTATTTGTATATTACTATTTTATGTATTATTATTCACCAGTTTTAATAAAAAATAAAATAAAATACCAACCTAATAAATAAAACTACTATGCAAAAATAAAAAAAGAAAATAAAAAAAAAATCATGTGCTTGGGGCTGAAATTGGACTACACAAAATACTCGTCTTCAATATTTTATTTTGGACTGTTTTTTTTTTTTTTTTATGAAATGTGCTCATGGTCTGCTAGTCTTCAAGACCGATGCTGATACTTGAGGGATTACAACTTTTTCCGCAACTTGTAGCATCAATCATTCCTGCGCCCGAGTATGTTTGGAACAACCGCCTCACTGCACTTCCAATCCTGCAAATAAAATGAACAAGATTCCTGACCTTGAAGGCTGTGCAAACAATGTTAGTTATATTTTTGTAAGAGTAAGTGTCGACGGCAGAAGGGGAGGGGAAAAAAAAGGAAGAGAAAAGCAGCTGAGATAAGGAAGATGAAGAGTCGCTGAGGTGACATTATAGAAAGTGATGAAGAGAGATAAAGCGTCTGAAAATAAAGTGCTGCACTCGGGAAGTGGACGTTATTGTGAGCGGAGTCGACGAGAACCCCTCCGGCAAAAGACTTTCCGCATAATATGGATCATTATCCCTCACATAAACAACGCAGACGTCCTGCAGATAAGATCGGAAGCTCACGCTGCCCAATACAATCCCAATACAAACCTCTTTTTCCAGCTCCAACAATCCGCGAGCGGGCTGCCTCTCTGTCTCTCCCACGGCATCATGGGGCGACACAGAAAGGTCGTGACCTTTGTCTTGATCCCGAGTCGATGCCTCCCACTGGTCAGTCTGACAAACGTGCGTTTGGCTCGAGGAAGGAGGAACACAATCCTCATCCGTCGTTCCCGGCTGGAGATGAGGCTCGCGTTCGCTCAGAGGGCGAGCGGACGGCTCTGTTCTGTCTCGTGATTGGCTGAGGGAGTCCGTTGCGACTTTTAGTTGAGTTTCGGATTTTTGGAGCTTCAGGCTGAGGCGCTGGACTTCGGAAGTAAGAGTGTGAGAACGAGTCTGCTCGTTGGATAGATCCTGACACAACAACAACAAAAGAGATAGTGATTATCATAAAATTTAATATTGTAAAGTTACGAGCTGTGACTTCTATAATCACTTCTTCTCCAGAAACAAACTGCAACACACTTTTCCTTGCCGTAAGTTAAATGAATTAACCTTAATTTAATTCAAACAAGTTTTCACTTTTCAGAACGATAAAAATGGTAAGGCGATGACTTTTTCCCTCTTGTATAGCTTGCCATTAAAACACTAATACCATTCCTCTTTTTTTGCAATATTTTAATTTTAATTTTTAATGATAACATATTACTAGTCTCTTAAAAAAATAATAATAAAAAATTCTCTTTACGGCAGGTTTTGAAAAGGACATGTCCGGGACTGGCTATTATCCATCCATCCATCCATTTCTTGACTTACTCACTCCTCACAAGGTTCGCGGGGGGTGCTGGAGCCAATCTCAGCTGTCTATGAGCAGTATAGGCGGGATACACCCTGAACTGGTTGCCAGCCAATCGCAGGGCATACAGAGAGGAACAACCATCCACGCTCACAAGCACACCTAGGGACAATTCAGTGCACCCAATTAACCTGCCATGCATGTCTTTGGAATGTGGGAGGAGACCGGAGTACCCGGAGAAGAACCACGCAGGCACGGGAAGAACATGCAAACTCCACCCAGGATGGCCGGAGCCTGGACTCGAACCTGTGTCCTCAGAACTGGGAAGCGGACGTGCGAACCACTAAACCGCCCCTGGCTATTATCATTATTATTATTATTATTTATTATTATTATTAAAAAAACAGTGTCAATCAAACACCAATGATCATAATCATAAATTTTACATCCAGTTTAGTAATCTTGTTTTAGATTAACATTACTTTGGCCACAGCGTTGGTAGCTATACCCTGCAATATTGCACATAAACCCTCTCCCATAACACACACAAATTTACACACTCACCTGCAACAGTGACCGAATCTCGGCCTGCGCGTTGGTGAACTGCTCCTGCAGCTGCTGTTTACTCTCCTCCAGGCTGCTTAATCGAGTGTCGAGGTCTCGCTCCACCTCTTGCAGGCGAGTGCAGAACTCCTTGGACTCAGACAGCTCCTGACACAGGCACCTATGTGCACACACACGCGCCAAGAACAGGTCACAGGCTGGTTGAATGCGGTCAGGGTTGACAAGTATGTCTGTTAAAGCCAATTACCGGTAATAATCATGATGTGATTATTAAAACAAATTGTTTGCTACTGTGTCACTTTATACTTGAAGTTTTGCTTGTAAGCCGTTATTAGTAGTAAAGCTCAAGGAAGGCTTACTGTTTGGCAAGTAGGTTAATCTTATTTTTTATTTTTTTATTTATTGCAGGAACTAATTGTGATTAACAATTGACAATTTATTTAAAAAAAAAAAAAAAAAAAAAAAAAAGAAGTTAGGAGGAAAAAGTTTTTGTGCTCAAAGTCCACATTAAATTTTCCAAAATTAACAGATGGGTCTGGTCGGTCATTGATACGTCAGGAAAAAACAAACAAAAAACAAAACAGTAAAATACGTATCTAAAATGTAGTAATCATAGAAGGGATGTGACAATATCCAAACGTCAAGATACGATAATCATCATCATCATCATCATCATCATCATCATCATCATGATATGAACATCACCATGTGATAATTATCACAATATTGTGGGAGGTTGGCGATTTTTATGAAAAATAAAAATAAAAAACAATAAGAAGCTCACAGTACTTTATAACTGGCTATATTGTATAAAAAAATATAATAATCTCATAATGACATACATAAATGACCTAAAGTCACTAATAACACTTAATATTGAAACACTTACTTGCCAATGCAAACACTTATTGTGAATCAAGTCAATTTTTGGAGGATCTCAAACGTGTTACATTCCCCTTCATCTAGCCATTAGCGTGGGTCTTCAATATAGGTGGCCAAAACATGCCTAATTAAAATTTAACAGCACTATTAAACTAACCACTAGAGGGTGCTGGAACCACACAAATGGAAAACAATCTCACATTTTTAACAGAAGTGCTGCTTTGAAAATCATGACATGACGACGGCGATATTGTGGCAATTTTAATATCACGATATCACGATCATTGTTACATCCCTAAATTGTCACTAGAGTGTTATTTTTACAAATTATGGACCAATCCAAAGTGTTGAAAATGGCTCGGTAGCTTTGACAATGCAATGTTAATGGCTCAACATACTTTTTTGTGTTTCCTGCAAAGTGATGCCGTTAGAGAGATAAGGATTCCGCCTGACGCCAGCACCATCTTTGTGTGTACATGTGTACCTGTGATCAGCATCCAAGGCTCTCACTCTCTGGTTGCTGTGTTCCAGCGCCACATTGGTGCTCTCCAGCTGCTGTCTGAGTCTTGCAACCTCCCGTTCCCGCTGCCTCGCTTCCTTCCGCAGGCCGTCCAGCTCCAAATGGCACGCCTCTTTCTCCTGCTCCAGGCGCGACGCGTCCAGCAGTGCCTGGTCCCGGGCCCGGCTCGCCGTTTGAGCCTCCGTGCCGGCGTCACGCACCTCCGCCTCCAGCTCCGCCTCCCGGCGGCGAGAGGTGTCCAAAGCGCGACCCTGACGTTCCAACTCGACCTTGAGCGCCTGAGTGGTCAACGCTAGCTGTTCGTGCTGAGGAAAGAAGGACGATGATAACAATTAAAGTGGTGCCTTGACATCCACCTGCCTGACTGTTCAATCATCGTTCCCCTTTGAAGTGAATGAACATGCCATTTAATCTGTTGCTAAGCGCAGTATGAAAAGGCCTTTCGGGTAGCAAGTGATTCTAAGGATGCCCTGGCTTTTTATTGGGTACTTATTATCTACTTACATTGTCACTTCACAAAGATTAAAGTAGTTATATGTCAAATAAAAGCGACGCCACCAGATAAAAACACATAGCTTGCCATCATATAACAGCTGCAACGAACAACATAAGCGTTACGTGAATATGACAGCAAATAAAGCATTAATGACACCTTGTCGGTGATGCTGAAAATACGAGGCAGGCCTCGGGAGACAAAAAGCAAGCTGCACGGCCGAGAGAACGAGCAGCATTGAAAATTCTTTGCTCCCGGCCAGTGGATAAAAGTTCTTTATAGACTCTTAACACTAAACAAACTTTGACTCTGGGATGTCATTTTAATAACCCCTTTTTACTCCTAAAGGAGTACTGCGAGAATTTCAGTTGATTGTATCATATCACCACAAATGACCAGTGTTGTCGGTATCTGCTGAATGTAATTTATTACTAAAATAACTTATAATCTAACTTTACTGATTACTTGCTTTAGAAAGTAACTAAGTTTGATTACAATTTACTTGAGTAATTACTGTGTGTAACTGTTACAATTGTGCGTAACTGAAAGTAAATATTTACTAAAGTAATTCTTAAAATAACTACTGATTAATTGCTTTAGAACGTAAGTTTGATTTCAAGTTACTTTAGTAATTACTGAGTGTAACATTACAATTGTGTGTCACTGAAAGTAGTTCATTACTACTATTATTATTACAAGTAACTTGTAATCTAACTTTACTAATTAGTTGCTTTAGAAAATAACTAAATTATATTACAAGTTACTTTAGTAATGAGTTACTTTCAGTTACATACAAATCTAATTCTAACTTTACTGATTACTTGCTTTAGAAAGTAATTCAGTTTGATAAGTTACTTTAGTAATTAGTTACTTTCAGTAACACACAATTGTAATTCTAACTTTACTGATTATTTGCTTTAGAAAGTAACTATGTTTGTGTTGTTTCTGTTTCCAGGTTGAAGACACGAGTCAACACAAGAAGCAACAGAGGATGGTGAGGTTGTAAATTCCCGATCGCGTTCAACTCCCTGCAGCTGAAGCGAATGGAGCATATTTCATGTTTCATTTAACATACACGCTCGAGTTGCCATTAATTCTCAGTGTTTGCTACTCACCCAGCTTGTCAGAAGAGAAAAACACTACCTCAAGACATATGAACTGTAAATATAAAAGCATGTTGATAGTGAGCTCATGCTCTATCAAGAGACTAAGATAACCCCTGCACAATTCTAGTTGCAGTCGTATTACATGATCTGTATCAAACAACACCCTGGCAACGAAACAGTTGCGTAGCTTTAGTGGATACTGTCAAGAGGTTTTTTAAAAAAAAAAATCCCATTTTTTCATTTTACTTGGTCATAGTGTAGTGATGTGTATGCCAAAGAGTCTGATCAAATGTTTTCTTGGACATTTTTTTTTTTATATATATATAGTAACTGCAGCACCCTTACTGTATATTAGAGGAAAAAGCCAAGGTGTACCTTCCTAAATGGAAGGTATTCATGGATCCTTTTTATGGTATTTTTTGTCATGCTGACTAAGCGCTGTTCTTTCCCTTTGCTTGCAGTCTCTCTGATGACTTACAGTTCTTCTACAAACAGCACGCAAACGGTTGTTCTGTATCACTTTTTTTTTTTCATGAGGAGAATTTGTCTTCTTTTTCACATCCTTCATACGAAATGGGGATATGTGGAACATCAAGCTAAAGTGCTCGTAATAAGCAGTGCAGTGACCTTTTGTGAGTGTGGATGTTCTTGTCAACACATAAATAAGTGCACCCTTTAGCACATGTATTTGTTTGTTACAGGAGTATAGAGTAGAAGCTCCAAAGTCAACGCTTTCACTAAACTTTAAAGGGAAAAAAAAACACCTTTAAAAGTCTTTGAAGTCATTCACTCCCTTTGATGGCTATAGAAGTCAAAGGTCAATTATTTGAACTAGCCCGGCAATTAATACGTTTTAAACACTTTCTGAGTTCTTCTTTCACACAAAAAAAAAATAGGTGTCACTCTCCAACCTTGCGCTGGGCAGCACGGAGGGCATCCACAGTGGCGCGGAGCGCATCCCTGTTTCTCTCCAGTGCCGCCCGTTCGCCCTCCAGGCTGGCGATGACTGTCGTTTGCATGCCGTGAAGCTCCGCTTCACTCCGCAGACGGCACAGCTCCTCCTCCATGACCACGGCCTCGGACTGTAGAACCTGGCAGGCGCGCGTGAGATGTGAACGAGAGGCATGGTAGGATGTCATCAGTATGGTGAAAATGTCTTTTTGATATACATGTGACCACGATAATGCCAATTAATAATGTCGATTTTTGGCATGTGCATCATGTGCAGCCGCAAAGGGCAGCATTGCAAGGGAAGTAGTAACATGCCCCAAAATAACAAAATAAAACGCTGCAGGATTTTCTTTTTATTATTATTATTATTATCATTATCATTATTATTTTTATTATTGCATATTGGCATGACGTGTCATTTGTATGGGGACTTTGCACGCATGTTGAGACAACCTCTGCAGAAGAGATGGAGAGTGGGAGTGGGGGCCTCGGGAAATGATGGGAAATTACACTTATTGTAAATGTGGAGAGGAAATGGTAAAAAGCGAAATAGAGAAATATTGAAAGGGTGCACGTATGAAGACGGGGGCTGGGACTAAAATATCGATATATCAATATCGAATCAATATTCCTTTTCCTAGCCCAATATCGATTCATCAAACCATGAATCGATACTTTTAATACAGTTTTTTCCCCCCGTAAATTAATGTGCCAAACAGGGCCCGACCGATTAATCGGCCGCGAATATAATTGGCCGATTATTGGCCTTCAAACATCGGCCAAAGCAATCGACCAGTTGAGCTAAATGGCCGATTATCTACCCATTAAACGTTATCAAAGAAAGCTGAAGTGTCCAACGCTGTGAAAGTACCCCAAGTTTTGCTTGTGTAGCATTAGCAACTAGCAAGTGTATACCGTTTGTAGTTCTGGTTATTCTTTGGCCCGAACCGTCGTTTAAGCTGTTTAATGACACCGCAGTTGGAGTCAACTGTAAAACTAAATATACAACCTTAAGAATTTACATCCACTATATCGTTTTTAAAACATAGCTAGCCTAGCGCTTACAGGAAATTAGCAAACTCTAATGGGAAGTTAGCATCGACTTTGGGAGTGTTTTTCCTTCAAATAACGAATCGAATCGGGCCCTTCTGAATCGAATTGATTTGGGAAATCTGAATCGATACCCAGCCCTAATTGAAGACAGATTTATACTTAATAACGATATAGTGTTTTTTTTGTGTTTTTTTTAATTGTATGGGAGACGGGTGTCAACAACTTCAACTGCAATTATAATTTCATTGCTAAAACAACTAATGTAATAGTGTCAAAGTATTTTGTACAATCAAGTCTAAGAGAGGTAATAGATGCTAAAATAAAATATATACAGTCCAATTCCGTATGGAGACACTTTAACAGTCTATGGAGAGCCTAGACAAGTGCAATGTAGGGGCCAAAGAATGGTGCACATTCAAATAAAACTACAAAATGAGGAATTTATTTAAATATTTTAGCCTTATAAGTCACTATAATGTCTATCCTAGAAAAATAGTCCTTCTATTTAGAACATCTCCCATGATACTTTGCGTTTCAGGAATTTGCTATCATCTGACAAAACACAAATATTGATTGAGTGACATTTTGTGTGTTTTTCATATTTTGATCACCTTCTTTTCAAAAGAGGAAAATGTATTAAAAATATTGACTGCAAGATGCTGTGACTCTACCCCACTATAACCACAAGAGTAATCAAAACTGATTAGTATCTTTTCGTGCAGATGTGTTATGATAAATGTCTGTTGTCACGTTGGTGTTTGTTATGTTCTTTTTCCTTCTTGAATGACTTCTGGCTACTTTTAAAGAACTCATTGCGTGTCCAACGCATGCACGCTTTTTCCTGGCTGCCAATTTATCATCTCTACTACCAGCCGCACACTCTCCTGATTACTATTATTACCTCCATCAATCTCAAACCCAATCCCACGTTGGCTCCCTCCCCTCATTCCATCATCCGTACCTCGATCTGCCTTCGGGCCTCCCCGAGATTCTCCGCAGCTTTCCTCAGGTGTCGCAGCTCGGCCTCTAGGAGCGTCAGCCTCTGCTCAGCCTCCCGCGTCTTCCTGCTCTGCTCCCCCAGCTTGGAGCGCAGGTCCTGGGCCGCCACGGCCTGCCTGTCAGCCTCTTCCTGGGCCTCGTGGAGACACTTTGTCAAAGCGGCGTCAGCACCAGAAAGGCCCAACATAGATTGTTTTATAGTTACGGGTTCTTGTTGAGTTTCTGTATTTTCGTCGGCCATTTCTGTTTTCAACTCATTTTCCTTCTGAATGTCAATGTGATCGCCTTCTGCTTCTCCTCTTCTTTTGGGCTTTATCGCCTCGTCACGTGGTTTTGCGTTCTCTCTTTTAACGTGGAGAATCTCTTCCCCGACTCCTGCCTCCCTTTGCGTCACGATAAGTTCCCGTCGGCGCTCCCGCTCCTCCATCATCCTCACCATCCCTTCCCCCTCCCCCCTGCAGGACTCGGATCCCTGGAGGCCCCTCTCGGCGCTCTCCCCATCCTGTCTGTCCAACTGCTGCACTCCTGCGTCTTCCTGGTTTTCTCCTGTGTGCTGCAGCTTGGCCATTAGCGCTTCCAACTGCAGCTTCAAAGTGGCGTTTTCATTCTTCAGGTTGTGGAACTGGAAAGTGCAAAGTCAGACATTGTAATTGTCTTTTAATCGTCTGCTGTTTTGCCTCTTTTACGCCTTTTATGGCTTCTATGAACTAAACTTGAAAGAACCAAAAACACTTCCTCGCATAAAGTATTAAAATAAGAAAATGTTATGTTATGACAGAATCATTTAAATCATTTTTGGCAGGTCATAAAAATAGTGTTCAAAGGAACTCTGCACTCAGGTAACCATAGAAACTAAAAGATGAAGAGAAATGTTCAGATAATGTATTTAAAAAACATGTGGCGAGGGTATGAAAGGGATCAGCCCAGGGTAAAAATATAGTATGCTTAAATCGCAAAGTGAATATTGGCAAACATCCATTCCCACTATAAAGTCTGCAGTTAAACTAATGCAATCCAAATTGTCAGTTTGACCTTCAACCTCAGCTGGCAGGAATGATTCCTGGGCTTTTTGACCTCTGACCTCTTGCTGGGCCTGTAGCTCCTCTAAACGTCTCCTCAGCCTCTCGTTCTCCTGCTCTGCTCCCAGCAGCCTCAGCGTCGACGCCTCGCCCACTTCCACACTTAAAGGCTTGTGGTCTGAATATACATCAAGAGTATGGGAATAAAAAAAAATTCAAAAGAGCTGATATGGATGGAGAAATTGATATATCATATCATGGTGTTTTCTATGTTCTGATTGATAACAACAAGGCCGATCCTTCCACAACATATTTCCTCTTATCAGTTAATTAAAACGTCTTAAAATGACAAGGTGTAAAGAAGCAGGCGCTCTGACCAATCAGCTCGCTCAGCTCCTCGTCAGAATCCTCCTCTGATTGGAGGAAGTGGCGGTGGGCGGCAGAAACCGGAGCTGGATTGCCGGCACGAGTGCCACCGCCGCCGCATTGCCGCAGGTCCGCCTCCAGGCTCATGTTCAGCTCCAGTAGCTCGTCAACACGCTGCCGCTCGGTGTCACGCTCCTGCACAGGGGAAAACATATTGAGGGAAATGTGTTTGCTTAAAAAAAGAAAAAAAGAAAAAATAAATTTGTAGTTTCCTCACTAAAAAAAAATCATTTTGAACCTGACAGTTGCTTAGCTTTGAAATTCTATTGAAATTAGTGCTGTCAAAGTTAAAGCATTAACTAATTAATAACAAAAATTTTTGCATTAATCATTTATTAATGCAGATTAATCACACTATTAATTTTGACCGCTGATGATCCTTTAGCTGGCAGTGGATGGTTATGTTAACTGTAGCACAGGTTGTGTTTGAGCAATAAACATAACTATATGCATTAAAGCATTTAATAAATGTTTGCATATGACATTCAGAATATTTGTTCATGTCAAACTATTGGGGTCGTTTTTTTTTCTCTTTTTTTTCATACATGTAATTAACTAATTAGAAAAAGAGGAGGATGAGCGTGTGCAGTGGATTTTTTTTTTTTTAAAGACGTCCTCATAACATTAAATGTAAAAAAAAATAAATAAATAAAAAAAATAACATAACAGGTGCTGTTTAAATTTGGCAGGCAAAAAATGTTGATTAAAAAAAAAAAAACTTTTTAATTAATCGTGAATAATCAAAATTCCAAGACGGGATTAATCTGATTAAAAGTATTAATCGTTTGACAGCTCTAATTGAAATATCCACCAGCAGATAATCATTTGCATAATAATAATCATTTGCTAACAACTGGGCATAAGACTAGCAAAAAAGAAGCAGAGCAAGGAAACTCGGGCATATGGATAGAGGTACTATCGCCTCTTTTTAATTTTTATTTGGTTGTAGATTTACAAAAATAAAACTTCAAACCAATAACATTTTGTGTTATAGTAAGACTCTACTACAAATAAATCATGCTCCCGAAGAGTAGCTATGATTAATGTCAGCTTGTTTACAGCGCTAATGCTAGCTTAGTAGTATTGCTAGCGCTGCTATTTTGTTGAAGCTGGACAGCGTTCTATAACTTCTCACTGAGTAATTATCACACATACGCACTTTTATATTCATATTTACAAAAAAAAAAGCCATGTTTGAGAATGAATCTCGCTTGTTCACATCATTGAGGGCTGCATGTTCTTTTGCAGTTCAAGTGAGGCTATGTTCACATCTTGCTAGCTGTTTGACACTCCCTGAGATTCAAAATCCAAACCTCAAAACTGTGAGGCAGATGTGCAATTCACTCATTCACTGTGATGCCCAAAGAAACATTATCTTTAAACTTAAATACAAAACCCCATTCCCAATGCTGTTGGCAAAATTAAACATTAAAAGTGCATATAAAGCCAATCAACATAACTGATTACACTATAAACAATTACACAAGGCGTATTCATGAATTATATAAAGAAATGCTCCTGCAAATTACAAGTGCATCTTCCCATTATGAGAGAAACGATCTCCTCATTAAGACAGAAACATTCCAACCTTGCGACACACGGGCAAGATCAGTGGGAATCTAATGGTAATTAATGTTCTTGCCGTGCGAAAGGTCACACGTTCACAGGGGCGACCTTCAGTCGGTGCAAGAATGTGTCCACGTGTGCGGTAATGACTGCCGTGATTGTTGACGAGCATTTAAGCAGCACTGCGCTTCTGAGCCTGACAGAAATGTGGCATTTAAAAAGCAATGAGTGCACCTGCTTTTAGGAGAACATTGTGATTGGTTCAAGGGTATGCTTGTATTCTCGTTAGAGATGTGAGCAAATTTGTCTGACTGATTGCATGTTGTGGCTAATACTACCTATTTAACGACATCAAACTAAAGAAACTGTTTTTGTTGTTAGTTAGTTGCTTATCTAACTAAGAATTCTCATACTTTGTAGCCAGGTTTCCCAAAAACAAAGGTTCACAACTTTGAAACAGGTGCTTGATCCACAAATCGATATTAGTGATAGACCGATATGGCTTTTTCAAGGTCGATACTGATACCGATTATTAGTAGTCAAGGAGAACGATAACCGATATTTCAAGCCGATATTTATTTGCTGTAGAAGAGAAAATATTAGTGTAAAAATTAAAAAGTACTTTTTCTTTAAATTTTAAACAATATTGACAGCTTTGTTTAAAAAATATATTTTAAAAAAATGCAGGGAGTTTCAACATTTATTTATTCTTTTTAACTTTTTGTAGTGAATTCCCAGTGTCAGCATCATTATTTATAAAGTGGAAATTGAAATATAAATCCATGAATGAAAAGTTCCTGTATTTCACTGTGCAAAAAATGAATGCAAACGTAGCAAATTTGGGGTTTTCAACAGGATTCATAAAAAGTTTCAAAAGATTTTTGCAGAAGGTGAAAAATTATCATAATGTGTTCAAAATACCCGCTTTATTGGCTGTCAGATTGGTCAAAAGGCCGATACCGATATTTGTGAAACTGCCAAATATCGACACCGATAATCGGCCCGGCCGATAATCGGTCTATCCCTAATCGATATGGTTGATAGTTAAGCTAGATGACTTATATGAACATTTATAGCGTGTTTTCTTGAAAACATAACAAAAATAAATGGCAGTTTTTCAAAATTGGCGGTACCTAAAGTGCCTTCCAATTCCGGAATGACCCATATACGTCTTTGTCTGTACCCACCGCTTCGACATCTATAATCCGCTGACGCAGCAGCAGGTTGTCCCGCTCCAGCTCCCTCAGCGCGGAGCATCGGGCCCTCGCGTCGGCCAGCTGTTCTTCCAAAAGAGCTTTGGTCTCCTGCAGGGCTGCACACAGCTGCTGCTGCTCCTGCAGGTGGCAACACATGTAAACAGAGGGCATTTGTTTCATTGTGGGGATATGTAAACAATGATTTGTTTGAATGATTTGAAAAAAAAAAAAAAAAAAAGTTCACTGTGTTATATTCTTTATCCTCTTAACGAACAAGAGAACAATATTATTATCTGTCTTTTGGAAAAGTCCTGATTGTGTGTCTTTTTGGACTATATCATCTCCACTCTCCAATGTTTTAATTTACATTTGTGGAGAATGAAGCAGGCATGGAGGAAAGTCATCCTTTGAGCTAATCTGGGCTGCCACAGGGATGCAGAGCCAAGGCAGAAAGAATAAAAGCAGAACGAGAAGGTGACAGCAGGGACACAGCGTGTGGTGTTTCACACGGATGTGAGCGCTCGACTGAAAGCATAGCCAAGTAAATCTCATGTGTGACTAAAAGCTCTTATGACCAAACATACTTTTCTGCTGCTTTTTTCCAGTTAAGCGGCTTCTTAAGGTCAATTGTGCTGCCAAGCAATGTTATGATGTCGCTCTACTTGCTTGCTGTTCGCTGTGCACGGTCCAGTCAGATGTATGTGTGTGTGTGTGTGTACCTTGAGCTGAGTGCGTGTCACCTCCAGGCTGCGCAGTCTGTGTTTACAGCTCTGGAGCTCGTTCTGAAGCTGCTCGGACCGCGCGGCTCTCTCGCGGGCGCAATCCAGCTCGTCCCGCAGAGCACGTAGGCCCCTCGACTCGTTCTGCAGGGAGCGGTTCTGCAGACGTGTGCGTACATACAGAACACAGAGTGCGTCGCTGAGGTCAGCGGAACGTGTAACTGATATGAAATGCCATTGAGTGAGGTCTGACTTGTCGACTGTTTCGAGTAAGGTCGAATGTTCAAATTGACTTTAGAATTGAAAGCATACCCGGGTCGGCCTCAGTCATTATGTTTACATTCATACTTTATTCAGGCTACGCTAGGCTAAGCTGTAATTTACAGTACATAAAAGCGGGCGACAGCGTGCTTTGAGATACAAGTTCAGTTTGTTCCATGACCACGCTTGTGACTCAGAACACATCTCAAATTACAACTAGGGTTTTATAGTGTGTTAACCTTAAGTGCCTTGAACGCAACATTTTTTTAAATTAACTAGCTCATAATATGAAAAGAAAAATGTACTATTGCTGTCTCCAATGTCCAACAAGAAACACTAATGCCATCTAGTGGCAGAAAAATGAACTCGATCTAAATCAATGTTTCACTATCCTTTTTACAGTAGAGAACATATTTTTTAGCCATATAAATACATTTACATTTAATGTAAATACAATTACAGCTATCACAACAATTTATGAAGTCCCTGTATTTCAGTAGTTCTATTCAAAAAGTCAATCTTATAAATTAAATTATTTAAGTTCATTAAACACATAGACCAATAATTTGCAAAAGAGACACACCCACCAGAAGTCTATATAAATCATCTCATTTCTTGACATTTGGAATTAGATTTTTTAAGCTATAATCATCAATTAATTAATTTTAAGTACTTCATTATCTTATTAACACTTCATTTGTAGTTTTCCATTCTCATCTGAAACAAAATTATCTAACAAATAACAAATATGAACAACCCCAACAAAGACAAATCAGGTTCCATATTAAATTGGACTTACGTAATAGAAAAGTACAAACATAAAGGCAAAAAAAATAAAAATAAAAATAAAAATCAACAAAACTAACAAAAATAACATCTTTTTAACATCAAATAACGTTATGACTGTCTTTACTGTGTCAATTAAATCAAAGATACAACCATATTTGTACGAGGAAAGCATGACTCGCTTCAAACTGGGATAATGCTGTTAAAGATATTGCACATTTCAGTCGCGTGACATACAAAATGTATGACACACAAACCTTTTTCTGAAGCTTTTTGAGCTGGTCCTCCATCATCTGAATCTCTTGCTTGTAGTCTAATAACTGATCGCCTTTATCATCCCTAAAAGACAGGCAAAGAGGAGCAATCACATATTTTTTCTGACGACGATGGAATGATAAAAGCGGCATGTGAAAAGAGTGCCAGAGTGCATGAGCAATTAACGGGAGTGAAATTGGCGGCGCAGTGGTTGGGAATCACTGAAGTAAGTAACAAACAAATGAATAAATAAACCCACGCTAATGGACACATTACCCTTTTTCCAGAGGTAATTAATTTGAACTGGAGTCAACTTTGATCAATGAGAGCAGCCATGTTGGTCTGATGCCCATTTTCAGGAGACTTTAGTCGAATTTTTTAAAACTTAAAAGCTCTTTTCTTCCCAATGATTCAAGAGTAGTTTAGTACAGTATGGTTGGTGCACGTACGATTACACAAATATTTCACTCATGATTTCCTCCTAAATTCTTATGCTGGCAGTGATGCAGCGCCTGCAGGTGCTCCCGTTTAATGTATGCTTATTAATGTGCGCACACTCACAGTTGCTGTTTCAGGCGGCGGACTTTGGCCTTGCTGTCTGCCAGCTGCAGTGCCAGACCTTGAGGAGGCTCGTCATTGTGACCACCCAGGGGCTCCAAGGGTGAGTCAGCGTGCGCCTCCCGCTCTCGACACAACTCAGCGATGCGCTGGGTGGGGGTCAGCAGAAGATTGACATTGTCAGGAATGAGAAATTCAGTGGGCTGTGTGGTGACCGATGTGTGAGTGTGTGATACTGAGTAAATGTAGATGCTATTTTTTGCATCGTCTCTGGATTTATTGATGTATTTAAACCAAGAGTTGTTGGACAGATTTGAATTAATTTATCTGTTTTCTGTAGCACTTCCACAAGATAACTTTTCTCTTCGACAGCGCAATGGCCAGTTTAAATCTCGTCCCCTCTCTTAAACATACAGTAGCTCCTAGCTTAACATCGAGATGTCACAAAATGGGGTCACAGCAATGCAGTAAACAACCCTCCAATGCGGGTTCCAGGTTCACAATCCATCACTCGCAGATTTTCTTTATACATTCATTTTGAATGTAATTTCACTGTTGGCCCCGAGGTGGCAGCGCACTATTGTTTTACACTGTAAATTTGGAAGAAGAAGGTTGAAAACAGGAAGTGCTGAAAATTATTCAGCATTGCAGCACAGGAGTAATTCTGCTTTTTACGCTGACTGAAAGCGACAGCTGTGAGTTAATTTTATCATGTGCAATACATCTTTGTTTATGGTTCTTAATATGATGTGAGATTCTAACTAAGGGTGCACCGATCACAATTTTCCGGCCGATCACCGATCCCCGATCTTTTAAAAAGTCTGACCTGCTGATCCCGATTATTGCCGATACCGATTTAAAAAAAATAAAATAAAATAATTATTACAAGTAGCATATGCCTTCGGTGTTCCAATCTTGTTTTATAGGAAAACATTGAACAATATCGACGAAATAAAACAAACGGGTTGTTTTAACTGCACGTGAAGTGGTTCTCTCAAATAAAAATGAAAATCCTATTCATCATCTCAGCAGAAAAGGACAGTCGCTGACTTTTTCAGACCTCTGAGGAGGGAGATGAGATTGGTGGAAAAGATCGGCTTATTTTTAAGTGATCGGCCGATCACCGATCTTCCAAAATTAAGGAAATCGGGGCCGATAAATCGGCCGGCCGATCGATCGGTGCACCCCTAATTAAACCCAAGTTTATTAGTTTGTGGAAAAAAGACGAATATGTTTGTCTTATCTATTGCTATTGTGTTTTCTCAATATGTATAAAAGTGTGTTTAGTCTTTAAAAAATAAGTAAATGCTATAAAAACATACCTAAAGCAGATGGTGTTTCCTGGACTTTATTATATTAGACAGGGCTTTTGCCTGAGCAAAAACAAACAAACAGTGAATGTATGTGTTTTTTATTTTATTTTTTTATTTTTTTATTTATTTTATTTTTTTTATTATTTTTGCAAATAACAAAAACTAATCATTTAAAGAAAATATGTGAATTTGAGTGACTCATAAATATGCGGTGGAACAGTGGTGTATTCATTTAACATTATCTTATGACTGTTGTATATTTTTATGGGTGTACTTTGCAATGCTCTTGAATTGTACTGCATCATTCTTTGGTGTTTTGAAACAGCAAGAGAGAACTTCTGATGCAACTCTTGAATCGGAGTTTAGGAGACTGTGCCTGGCACAGCTGACCTAGCGGTAAACACGTCTGTCTCACAATTCTGAGGTTCCGGATTTGTGTCTCTTATATATGAGTTATGAGTTATTATGAGATATGCGTCTCCTGTGCTTCATGGATTTTCTCCATATTCCAAAAACATGCATGTGAGATTCATTGAAATCTAATTGTCCATTCCTTTGATCCTTCCTCTGGTCTCCTGACAACTTCATGAATCTGGCGGGACTCTGAATTATCCGGTTAAGGTGAAGGGTATGGGATTTTTAACAGGTTTCAGGTGAATTAATGAGCACAAACTCCACCCAAAAAAAAAAGAGAGAGAGAGAGAGAGAGAGAGAGAGAGACAATGACATGTCTCTGTAAGACTGCAGAATGAACATTATGTTCAAAATTGTCCATATGTTTGAATGTGAGTGTAAATTGTTTGTTTTTATGTGCCCTTTGATTGGCTAGCAAGCAGTTCAGGTTTAACCACAGG